>NW_021703771.1:26621647-26622747 GCF_005190385.1 Monodon monoceros
TATATATATATATATATATATATATATATATATATATATATATATATTGCCTTGTAGTTAAAAACAGTCTCTGGAGTGACATTTTGACCAATTACTAAGTATCTGTTATCCATTTTTCTCATCTGAAAATCATTATAAAAATAGCATTTACCTCTTGAAATGTTTATCACTATTAAATGAAATTATACATGTAAAATAAGTTAACAGTGTTTGAGATGTAGTTAAACTTTAATAAATGTTACCTATTAATTAGTAGTGTAAAATATTACACATTCTGAAATATATTAAGTAATAAAAAGGATCTCATTCAAATTCCAGCCCTCCCCCATAGGTAACCAATATTGACAGTTGCGTATACAATTAAATACTTTTTACATCTACTTTCATACATGAATATTTTAAGAAAATCTTTACTTATTGTTAACTTTTTATAAAAAGATATAATTTATATCATTCTGTGAATCATATTGTATTTACCTAACAATTTAGCTCATTTTGGTATATCATTGGACTTCTAGCATCCATTCCTCCTATTCTTTTAACACAATCATATTTCTGAGCCATCACCTCTATCTAAGTGGATTGTGTATGCCAGCTCCATCCCTAGCCCCAGGTGTGGTCACATGACTTCAGCCTAGCTAAATAAGTTATGGAATATTCCTGGAAACAGTATCTTGTTTAGGGATGAGCAAATGATACGATTCGTATAGTGTAACACTGTACAAAAGTACAGTGAAAAATGAAAACATTTATATTTCTGCTGCATTCAAAAACTGAGCCTCAAATAAGTGGCAGCAATGTTGCCACTAACCAGTGAGAATCACCCTGGAGCCAACACAAATAAAAAGATAGAGAGAAAGTGTTAGTATTACTTGAGGATATTGCTGGAACCCCTGAATTTCCCTTTGACTAAATCCAGAACTATCTCTGAATATTTCCATTGCATGTAGAATATATTCCTTTTTCCTTAATTTTGTTTGAGTTAGGTTCTGTCATTTGCAACCAAAATTAATAAATATGTAGGGCTCTCTCCCTCTTTCTCCTTTCTTTCTTTCTTTCTTTCTTTCTTTCTTTCTTTCTTTCTTTCTTTCTTTCTTTCT
>NW_021703771.1:26622757-27046675 GCF_005190385.1 Monodon monoceros
TCTTTCTTTCTTTCTTTCTTTCTTTCTTTCTTTCTTTCTTTCTTTCTCCTTTTCTGTGTCTATTTTTAATTATCACACCAATGCTAAAACAAATACAGATGTCCCTCTGTATCTGAGCAGGGATTAGTTCCAGGACCCCCACAGATACCAAAATCCTTGGATACTCAAGTCCCTTATATAAGATGCTCTAGTATTTACATATAACCTATGTACATTCTCCTGTACACGTTAAATCATGTCTAGATTACTTATAATACCTAACACAATGCAAATACTATGCAAGCAGTTGTAAATACAATGTAAATGTCATGTACATAGTTACCTGTGCATGACAAATTCAAGTTATGCTTTTTGGCAGTTGCTTGAATTTTCTTTTTGTATATATTTTACCTGCCGTTGGTTGATTCCATAGATGCGGATCCCAGGAATAAGGAGAGCTGACTGTACATTCATCTATAGAGTTGTGCATATGTGCAAGTGTTTTTTGTGTATGTGGAAAAATAGCTAGAAGTTGCTCATTTAAGTCAAATTCATATACAGTTTCAATTTGGAAAAATACAATTAAATATTTCACTCTATTTTTTCTTTTAATTTAAACTTTAATGAAATAAGATACAAATTTATTATCAGGTACTTCTTTGTCAACACTGAATGTTACCAATATTTTATATTTTGCATAATCTTATGGTTTAATAATGACATATTAGTAAACATTAGCACAGTCTATACTGTACATATGTATATATATCAACCATTTGTGGGGTTTTTTTTGCGGTTTGCGGGCCTCTCACTGTTGTGGCCTCTCCCATTGCGGAGCACAGGCTCTGGACGCGCAGGCTCAGCAGCCATGGCTCACGGTCCCAGCCGCTCTGTGGCATGTGGGATCTTCCCAGACCGGGGCACGAACCCGTGTCCCCTGCATCGGCAGGCGGACTCTCAACCACTGCGCCACCAGGGAAGCCCAACCATTTGTGTTTTTGATGTGCAATTTATCTGGAAATAACGTTAGAATTTTTAGAAAAATTTTGTATTACTTTTCTCAAAAATTTTAAAGATCTTATATTAGAGTTAATAATTTGTTATACATACTGCTAAAAATATCTGCCTCTTTCACATCTTCTTTTTCATGATATCTTCTTTTATATAAAAGATTGTTTTGTTTACTGTCAATCTTTATGCCTTCTGATTGCGTGTCTAATTTAGGAATGCAGGAAAGACAGCCTAAGCATAATACCAAAGCAATTATCAAAAAAGAGTTGCTTGATAATTTAATAATGTAAAAATTAAAGAGCTTCTCAACAGGATAAAGAATTCAAATAAGATAAAGGACAAGTTAAAAAATGGAAAAAAATATTCACAATACACGTGGTAGAGGGTTCATGTCCATCATATACAAAATTCTTTTACAAAATTTTGAGAAAAAAATTATGAAAGATAAAAGATTTTAAATATACATATGAAAACTTCCATTGTCCAGGAGGTTATTAAGAAATAGGTAATCTAACAGACTGTAAGAAAAGATCTCTTATAAAATTTCTGGAAGGCACTTGATAAATATGAATAAAGTTATGCAAAATATACATAACCATTGACCCAGAAATTCTACTTCTGGGAATTCATTTCAAAGGAAGAATTTAATAATTATATGACATGCTCATATATATATTAATTGCAACATTGTTTATAGAAACAGAAAATTTTAATATAACCAAAATGGATTAAATATATTTATATCCATAAAATGGAAAATTGCCACAGATCAATTTGATTTGACAAGTAAAAATAGATAAGGCAAATTTCACATGAAAAAGTTATTATCAAATACATATTACTCCTATTTTAAATGTATAGATTTAAAATATATTTCTGTACAAAAATACATATCTAGGCAGACTAAAAGTAATTAGAACAATAATAATAATATAATAATTAGAAAAATTAGTAGATATACTTTGAATGTTAAAATCAATTTTTTACTTTTATCTTTATATATTTTGGAGATTTTTAATATATTATAAAGATTTACTTTGATAGCAAAACAATTGCTAAAACGTTTATTTTGATGATAAAAATACTATGACAGAGGCTGTGACTAATTTGGGGAAAGGCAAGGAAAGGAGAAAGTTCTGAAGCAATAATCATCAGATTAGAGTTTTTAAATAATCAAAATGTTTAAATTAAAAATAAGATTCTTCACTTCACTGGACTATTTTTTTTTATGTTATTTTCTCCTTTTTAGTATATCTTGGTGCATAATTGCTTTGTCTTTTTGTGATTGCCACCACCATATACTGTTCTTTTTTTTTTCTTCTCAGTTCAATATGCTGTTTCTCAGCATTTCCTATCAACTCCTGTTCGCCACTCCACACTAATTTGCATTTCAAGTTGTTACTAAGACCACCCTCTTGTCATTTCTTTTCTGTTAAAGACATTATGTAAATTTTCCTTTCTTTATTTCTCATTCTTTTCTCTCACTTTAATTCAAAACCAGTTTTATTTAGCCAGGAAATTTAGAAAAATGTCTAAATGTGCATTCATTTTGTTAGAACTCAAGAGTATGTGTTTGTAGGTGGATGCTACCATGGGTCTATTTTCACCAATATAACTGGTGTGAATTCTGACAACTCTGTGTTTATATTGAACTTAAAATTCAGAACTGAATTATTGGAAGATCAACAGTATGAAATAGTTGTATTTGTGCTATCTACTTCTCGTTAGAGCAAAAAAGATTCTCTGTCTTTTTGACCTTGCCATTCAGAAAAGTTCATAACAAAGTAATTTTAAAAAGATGTCCAAAATTAAAATATCAAAAGGAAATGAAGCATGTATGAATTTTAATTTCTTGGCACATGGTAATAAAATTACATCAATCTGAAACTGTGTAGAGCTGAGTTTTAAAACTTTCAAATATCAAATGATGGTAGAGTTCAATGTTTTATCTATCTAGCCCAGGATGCATAAACATGTCATAGTATGGCATCAAATTACAGATACAGGTTTCTCCCCATTTCACTAGGTATTCAATGATACAGATATCCTGGAGTTCTCTGGAGGTCTGAGTGCAATATCTACAAGCTGAGTAATGGTTCCATTATTTTAAAAACTTTCTCTATAGAGAAAGTTATTATATTGGGACTTATTATGTCTACATTCACTTTACAGAATGTCATGTCATGGGTTGTTTCTTATGATACATTGACCTTCTCAAAAGCACTGAACTGCTAAGAGACCTCACCCAAAATGCAAAATCCTAGATCTAGTGTCATCCTCTACTTCCAACCACTTTTACATTTGATTACTGTTCACATTTTCACTATCCCTTATAATCAAAAGTTCTAAATCTGCTCTTTTAAAAATCATATATGATGACCATATGGCCATGTCGACTGAATTGTTTTAAAAAATCACAGTGAAAGTTGTAAGTTTAAGTTTTATTTGGGGACCTTACTGAGGATTATAGCCTGGGAAACAGTCTCTCTGTAGCTCTGAGGGCACTGATCTGAAGAGGTAGAAGGAGAGTCCAGTATATATATGATTTTGGCTAAGGAATATGTGCAATCCACATTCATCTTGGTAGAAGGTTACTGCTAGTTATGAGGAACAGGTATCTCAGTTAGTGATTTGAGTGCTTTTCTATGTATGGGAAGATGCAAGAATCTGCATTCATAATTTTTTTTGCCTAGAGATACTCCTGTCTAACTAAAGAGCCAGTTTTTCCAAAGGACAGAGCGCCTCATTCTGGTTTTTGTCATGAATTCCTTTTAGGGTGCACTGTTGGTCAATAACTATAGTGGCTAATGACTTAATCCTTGTAGAACTGAAAGGTGAGCGACATTCTTTGTTTTATAGCCAAAAGAGCTAATGATCTTAGAACGGAACTCCGAGGTTCAGCATCACAAATATATTTAGTATGCACTTAAAGATATCCTATATCCACTTCCTTAAAAGAAATGATAAGTGCTTTTATTCCTTCATGATCCCTTTTTCTTCCTCTAGATTTGTTTGGAAAGCTCCTTCACATCATATCAACAATCAAACAATGAAAAAAATGAAAGAACAATTAAATAAAACCCACAATTTGAAAACTCAAAATATGATGCTATAATTAATTAGGAAATGCAAAATAATAAGAGATGCTGAATAACCAGAATTATAAGGATAATATAAAAATAGCATAAGCTGAAACAGATCATATATTCATACATAGCTTGCTCCAACTATTCATTCTGATTTATTTTTATAAATCCAAAATCGTTAAAAATTAGCCCACATATAAACCTTTTTACAGTTATTAAAAGTGACTTTAAATTATTAATACAAATTTAGTGGTTGGGATGGTATAATTGTTTTATTATTTTCTTCTAATTTTTATTATGTTGTATTATATTGCAAAAATCATAGTTAAAGAAGAAAAAACTCAATAGAAATAAGAATTAAAAATAATCTATAGTATCCATGAAAGATAATGAAAAAACCTTTTTGTCTTGGGTTAAAAAAATGATAAAATATCCTGAACAATTATATTTCCATTCCCTTCCCTACAATAAAAGGAAGTAAAAGTTTTCAGTTATTATTACCATAGTATTATATTTAGAAGAAATCAAAGAAGCAATCATTGTTTACCTTTGTTTGCCAACTATGTCCTGATAAAGAGGTATTGTACATTATACAAATAGATGTTCTTTGAATATAAGCAATTATGAAGTAATTTTTAGAAATTCTGATTTAAACAAAAGTTAACCCACTTACTTACTATAGAGATTTTTGGGTGCTTCAAATTTCTATTGGTAAGAATTATCCATGGTAATGCCTTATGTTTATGTACTTTACTTGATCAGAAAGTTTTCCATCAAACATTGAAAAAATTTCTCTTATATTTCATGAAATACCAGCATGCTAGCCTAACAAATTTTAATTTGCGTGCTATCTCTTCTTAAAAAGATATCTTACATTCTAAATGACTTAAGAATTAGATAAAGTATCCTTACTGTTTTTCCCAAGTCATACATTAATAAAAACTAATTGAACTCAGTGTTACATAATTGTCATTTATGTAACTCTACAATATAAAACAATGAATTTTGGGAGGTGTAACACAGCAGCTACAAAACTCATATCCTTTTTTTGGTAGTTTTGCTCTATTTATTACTAACCTTTATTAATAAACTTCTTCCATTTCATTGTTGAGAAAACTAGAAAATGAACATGAAACTCTGTTAATGGTTTAGAACCTGATTTCAAAGATGAGAGAGTTAAACTTGGATAACTTTGTTAAGATCGATATACAACAGCAAAATCAGGTCTGCTCTCCATTGGACTACGTATTGATAAGGTTTGCCTTAAAACTTTGGGAATTTTAAACATGCTGCAAACAAAATCAATTCTGTAAAATTTGTCAAGCTTGAGTCTTTATTAGAATTAGTAATTATCTGTATCATTTGATTGAGAAGACATATGATTCTGAGCACAGCAAGGGGTATGTAAAACCATTAACTGTCTCTCCCTCTAGATATTACAAGTGATGTATAGACCTAAACTCAGCAGGGACCATATTTATAACAATGCCCTGAGGGGAAGTAGAACATGCTTGAATGGAATACTGTTAAATGAGCCTAATATGACCCTTCTTTCTCTCCTCCTCCATGTACTTATTCTCTGTAGGCCTTGATTTTTTAAATTCAGGAATTAACTTCCATTCCATCCATGTAAGATGTAACATGGTACATTACTATTTTAAACTAACCTAATAAAGATAAACATTGAACCACAAAGAATGTCAATGATGCAATGGAGTTATATTTTGAATTTTATAAAGAGCTCTGGTAACGTGAAAATTCATTTTGCAGCACAAACTATGATTTTAGCAGGACCATAAGTTTGGGCTACCCTAGAGAGCAATACAATATTTGCTCAGTGCCTTCTCTCAGAATGTGCCCTATGTCAGTTGTCTCAGAGAAAAGAAGGAATTTAAATTGGCCTTCACCCCTGGGAGCTCTGCTTCTCTTCACATGACATCATGAGAAGTTTCCTGGACTATTCAGTGCAAGAACCCTGAGCAGTTAATGCTCTTCCATGATAAAATAAATTCTGTTCTCACTCTATAGATCTACTGCTCCTCAAAAGAAAACTTTGGTTAGAAAAAAGAAAATCTTCCAAATTGAAATAACTCTAGGTAACATTTTTAGCTATGTTAATAGGTCTGTAGGGGAAGAAACAGGAAAAAGGCAGGGAACGTGAAATAGTCACACCTTGGAGGCATTTGCGCTTTTACACAAAGTGGATAGGGAATGCCTCTCATGATTTTTGAGAGAAATGAATTAAACAAGAGTGTGGACCAGTTAATTATCTGGGAGAAAATCATTTCAAGCATAGATTGTCATGAAGTCCAGTGTGGCTGAAGCAGAAGAATAGGGTACTGCAGAAGGGAAATATAGGCCAGATCATATAACTCATTTTAGTCCCCATTAAAGGTGGTGGATTTTAGGTATTACTTTGAATAAGATGGAATGCAATCATAGGGTATGCAATGGAGGAGTGACTTAATCTGCCATATTTGTATATTATTGTTTTCAATGTCAAATAAAGGCTTGTAGGTTAAAGATGGAAGCAGAAACACCAGTTGTAAGGCTTTTGCTATTCAAGTAAGATAACGGCAACAGTTTATATTTGGATGATAATGATGGAGCAGTAAATAGTGGTTGATTTGAGGTGTGTAATGAATAAAGGCATGATAGCTTTTGCAGATGGATTAAATGTGGTTTAGGAAAGAATGATGGTAGATAATGATGCGTCTTTGGGTTTTTGTCCTGAGCAAGTAGTAGAATACTCTTGTGATTTACTAATATGGGAAAAGATCATGAGGATTAGGTGAATACATGTTTGATCTTGGACATATTAAATTTGAAATGCTTTTTAGGTATATAACAGGATAAATGAGTTAGGCAGTTGGCTATATAAATCAGATGCTTAAACAAGCCATCAGATTAGAGATTAAATTATGTGGTCATCAGTGAGGAGATGGTATTTAAAGACAAGGAACTTGATGAGATCCTTTAAGGAGAAGAAAAAATGTCAGAGATTGAAACCTGGGTTGTGCTGATCACAGTGATTGGGAAGATGAGGAGAAACCAGCAAAACCAGCTGAGGAGCTGGGGTAGGTGGAGGTGTGGTGATTAGGGGAATGGTTTTTGGAAGAAGAGAATAATTATCTAGGTTAAATGTTGGTGACTGATGAGAATTAAGAATTAGTAGTTGATCAGGCTACATGGATCTTGTATTAATAAGACTTTAAGAATTGAAACTTCTTTCTAATTTGGGGATAAAACTCAGGGAAGGAAAATTTTTTTAAAATTGAAGGATAATTTTTTTTTAATTTGGAGATTGTGCATATAGTTTTTCCTGTTAAAAGAACTAAAATAACTGTATGTAGTTGTAGGTCAAGGAATGATTTTTTTTAAGATAGAAGAGCAGATGGTAAACATAAGATATTCTATATGATGTAATTGTCTACTGGAAATTGAAAGCAGGCAATTTACTTTCAGTTATTAAAATAACTTGGAATAAATTGATTTGATATTTTAAGAACCTGACTGTGGTTTGACTATGGTCTATATAGATTGTTGAGCCTGAACATAGAGAGCTGAAAGACCATATTTTCAAAGATATAATTATTCTTGTCTGGCATAAAATGATAACTAAAAAAATAAATAACCTTCATAAATATTAGAAATTATCCATAGGACCTATGCCATGTGAACCCAGAGTGAAAATTATGTTCTGGGGCACAATTTGGCTACTCAGTTTAAAATGTAAATGCAATAAATGTTTAAGATAGAATTGTCCAGTATTGAGAGGACAGAAAACATAATATAGAAGAGGTATGCTAACGAGAGAGAGAAATCACCAAACATCAATAAGTAATATCCAATTCCATAATCTTAAAAAAGGAATTCATATAATTAATATAATTATAGTTCATATAATTCATAGTAAAATATAATATAATTATATAATTAATATAATTCTTATAAGATTTTGCATTTTCAAAGACAATCATTTTATCAATCCAAACTAGGTCTTTGAGAAGCAGTGCTCAGATCAGAAATATTACAAATTGAGTCATCACTGAGAGAACTAAATTTGGCCAAGGGAAAACTGGCTCTGTTTTATAGGGCATATTCAATTCATAGGCTTGAACACATTTCTAAGTTCTGAATTAAAACATGGTACAAGGCATTAAAGTAAACTACAAAAGAAGATAAATTTGATTACTCTAGATCTTGACAGACGTGCCACTCCCCCTAATTTTAACAACACTTTTTTGACCACTAAGTATGGATAAAATTATTTATTTTCAACTACAGGTAAAAGTTTTAAAATCTTTAAAATGAACTCAGAATATTTGTCTTAAAAAGCTAGCAAAAGTAATATTTTCAGTGTATTTATGAAAGATTTATTTCTGTGAGGTCTGTTATCCCAGAGATAAAACTGTTTTCCATGTAATCGATAAAATATTATTAAAAGTATAATCAGGAAAAATGAACTGCCACCAGACAATCTGCCACAACATTTTTCAATGAACAGGATTTAATTAAACTAATTAAAACAATGTGCTATTAAAATGATGGTGTAAAGCTTTTATACATAATCATGTGTTTAATGTACCACACTACATAATAATGCATGCTTTATTCAAGTTTGTGAAGAATTTCTGAGTTTTTTTAAGGTTTCATAGAAATGCTTTCATATATTGAAAGTTTGAACAGGAAAAAAAGTGTTCCATTTTCTGGACTCAAATATGAAGTTGCTCCAGAGTGATTAGCTGCACTATCATTTCCCTTTAAAAAGACATGAAACTAATATAATAACCAAAAAATAAAACTTCAGTTGATACCCATTTTGGAATTCATCTCAGGGAAAATAGTATATTTTTATAAGAAAAAAAGGCAAAGCAAGTATTTATATGGCACAAGAGTGGTACACTCAGAGTAAATGCATGGAGAAAAGGAAATCTTAAGATGAAATTTCATCAAGAAACCATGCAAATATTAAAACATTAAATATCTCAGTGACGTGGGACTAGAACGATTTATCAAAATGTGATATGTGTATCTAAAACATTACTTTAAGAATTATTCCATATGATACTCTGCTTGTTAAACATTGCAGTAACCTAAATATAAGTGCATGGTTTGATGCTCAATTTAAAATATAGGAACTTCTCCAATCATTTAAATTGCACTCTTCTATTGTATTTGTTTAGTTTTTAAATTAGAACCAATTTTAGTTGTAAATTGAAAGCATCCGAAATCTATTTGTTCTGCAGGCCATCAAATCCTATTTCTTCATGGCTTCAACATGCTTTCCCTCAATTCATGATTGGATCATCATACTTCAGGACCCATCAGACTTAATCTTGGTCTGTACAGAATTAAAGAATTCCAGTTCAATATTAAGACTGCACATCAAGTCATTTATTGAAGCTAGACTAGCTTTGATGTGTTTTATTCTCTATTTAAAAAAGAAAGTATGTTCATCCTGTTACCCAAACCTAAGACCTGTCTTATAATCTAATTTGCTTAATTAGATTCCATTTGTTTCCTGTGCCTGTGATCCCCTCTATTAGTAGCTTGCTAGTATCTTTGTCCATGTAAGCCTAGGAGTCTGTCAAGCTTGTGACATTCTCTTGAAGTCATACTGAATTTATTCTGGTGGCTTTGGCCACCATAAGACAGATTTCTATAACATCAGTTGCATTCTGCCTAGCTGTCAAGTTCAATTGTCAAATTCAATTTCTAAATGGATCCAGGTTTTATAATCCCTGTCGATGCAGCCTACTTATCCCTTGCTTGTTGTTAAATTCCATGATACTTACTGAAGTTCCAATATCTGAAGTGCTGATTGTCATGTTCTAAATGCTGAGCTTAAATTCCCCCCATTACAGGATATTCCTAGTGTCTCCCACCTTCTAGCAAGAATGTCTACTTACAGATTCCTTCCTCAACTCTCTTTTTGTTCCATAAAATTTACCAAGGTAGATTTAGCTATGTGCCGAGATATGACAGAACTGTGTAAGATGGCCACTTCTATAATGACTGAATGGTTGCTTTTTTTGGATGTTATGATATTACTATGTTATTTCAGAATCTGCTTTGCAGTTATAATTTTTGCAGAGATTTTATCTTTATAAATTGATATCATTGTGTGTTTTTATACTTAATTGTTAATAGAAGCAGTACCTTTCTTGAGTTCCATATGTTAGAAAAACAAATTGTAGAACATTTTAAGTCCTTTTTAATTCAACAAGATTTGTGTTGACAAGTGTTTGATTCTTAGTTTTTCCTAATAAATACTGCAGCTTTAGTACAGGTTTATTTTAAAATAGGACATGAAAATAAAACATATAGCGGTTGAATAAAACACATAGCAGTTGAATACAAAACTGATATTATTCTGTTTTTAACTGGTATGGCATAAGAAAGATTAAAAAATATTTAGTAACATAAAGGAAACTATATAGGTATCAGAGAAAACCAGTTCCTAAGTGGTGGTATGCTAATTATTAGATGAAGATGATAATGATAGCCTTTGCAATGGTGTAGGGTAAGTCAAACAATGTCTGATTATTTAACTTCTAGCTGAATTTTTGTATCTTCTGAATGTTTCGATAACTTATTCAGTTCTGTTGAATTTATGTATAACAAAAAAGCACATGAGGTAATTATTTAAATATTTTTTAGGGACCAAGATATATGTTAAATTAATTACATATTCTGAGGCATAAACCCAAAGTATTCATTTATTTTTTACAGATGTTTTCTCTATTTCCGTAGAATATTCCTCTTCTATATAAAATAAGTTCCCATAATTTGAGCATCAGAATGAACAATGACTGGAAAAGATTCTAAAATATTCAATTAATAAAAATTTATGAGTCCATGATGACATTAAAAACGGGAGATAAGCATAAAGAAAAGCTCATTTGCCACCAATATTACCCAACTCTGTTGTCTGATTAAAGAGGCAGAATTAAACATAAATGTTGCCCTTTAATCCAACTATAATTCATTTCCTGTTGATAATCAAAAGATCTTTTTTAAAGATGGCCAGCTAAAAATATAAAAAGAACGATATAATTAGAAAATTATTTCTTATTGAATAGATGATTTAGTAAATGATCATTAATGCATGCAATAAAAAGTGAGTGAAGTATTATTGGGGATCAGATATTTTTAGGGTCAAAAGTACCTTACAGGTTGAGATTGACATATATACACTAATATGTATAAAATAGATAACTAATAACTGCTATATAAAAAATAAAACAAAATTCAAAACTTCAAAAGAAAGGCAAAAAGATGTATATCATAAGAGAGTAGTAAAAAAGTGAGGGTTTAAAACAGATTTTTAAAAAAATAAAAAGACATAACCACAAATGCAATGTGTGAAATATTTTGGATCATGATTGAAAATAAAATAGCTGTAAATGATATACTGGCAGACACATGGGGAATTTTGAATATGGACTGTATGTTAAGGTATTAGAAAAATATTATTATCTTTAGGTAGGATACAGGTATTGTGGTTGAAGAGTATGTCCTGTTTAGGAAATGCATGCTAATTTATATATATTATTTATATTTACATATATTTATAAATATAGAGTGTAATAATCAAGTTGTTCAGAAAAATATGTATATATAAATATTAATAAATAGATAAAGCAAAAAGACAAAATGTGAAAGAATTTTTAATCTAAGTAATGAATATGATACACTGGTGTTTGGTATAAGATTCTTTCATTTTTCTACATATTTCACATTTTTCATAATAATAAGATGAAATGGAAATGTACCAGAACATTTTCAGAATAAGCAAAGTAGGATTATGATGCTGAGTAATTTTCTACCTTAATATGCATATTTTCCTTGGTGTAGTAAATCAGAATTTACAACATTGTTTAAATGATGCCTTGAGCTTGAAACACAAAAAATCTAAATCTCAAAGAAGGTCTAAGATTATGAAAAGAATATTAATTACAGATTTACTAGATTGGTCTCCATTCTCCTTTGAACACTTCTAAATTTGTAATACTCTTCTAATTTATAAAACTGTCAAGACCATTATAATCTTGAGATTTTACATGTAAACTTTGCTTCATCAAGTTGAAGCAAAGGTTTTTTTCTGCGGCTTAATGAGAGCTACTTCTGTTTTGCATTTAGTTCAGTCTTGCCTAATAAATCTCATTGAAAATCATCCTGTGTGCTGTTGATACAAACTTCGTTAGATAATAAATAAGTAAAAGATTTAAAAACTTAAACAAAAGCAAATCATGAATTATAGATAGTACTTTTGTGAACCACAATAATCAACTTTGCTTTTATGAAACCAAGTCTAACTCTGTGCAGTAGTCACATTCCATTTATATGTGGTATATTGTAGTATCAATTTTGTTGAAAACAAAATATCTTTCACTAAAAATCAACAGGGTGTCCTAAGAGTATTTGCAGCTTTTTTTTTTTACTGGGGTATAGTTTATTTACAATGTTGTGTTAGTTTCTGCTGCACAACGAAGAAGTGAATCAGCTATATGTATACATATATCCCCTCCCTCTTGGACCTCCCTCCCACACCCGCCCCCCATCCCACACATGTAAGTCCCCACAGAGCACCGAGCTGAGCTCCCTGTGGTATACAGCAGGTTCCCAATAGCTCTCTGTTTTACCGATGGTAGTGTATATATGTCAATCTCAATCTCCCAATTCATCCCATTCCCCCTTCCCCACCATGTCCACATGTCGGTTCTCTATGTCTGTGCCTCTATTCCTGCCCTGCAAATAGGTTCATCAGTACCATTTTTTTGGATTCCACATATGTGCGTTAATATACGATATTTGTTTTTCTCTTTCTGACTTACTTCACTCTGTACGACAACTCTAGGTCCATCCACGTCTCTACAAATGACCCAATTTCATTCCTTTTTACAGCTGAATAATATTCCGTTGTATATATGTACCACATCTTCTTTATCCATTCATCTGTCGATGGACATTTAGGTTGGTTCCATGTCCTGGCTATTCTAAATAGTGCTGCAATGAACACTGGGGTGCATGTGTCATTTTGAATTATGGTTTCCTCAGGCTATAAGCCCAGTAGTGGGATTGCTGGGTCATATAGTAGTTCTATTTTCAGTTCTTTAAGGAACGTCCATACTGTTCTCCATAGTGGCTGTATCAATTTACATTCCCACCAACAGTGCAAGCGGGTTCCCTTTTCTCCACACCGTCTCCAGCATTTATGGTTTGTAGAGGTTTTGACGATGGCCATTCTATTAGTGTGAGGTGATAACTGCTTTTGAAAAATGAATGGGTAAATGTTTCTTGTGATTTCTAATTATTTGTTACTACATTAGGAGAAGATAGTGCAATGTATATAAGATGGATATAGGCAGAAATATGCCAAGTGCCAGGATCCCAAATAGCCTCAAATACCTGATCACACAATGGCTCAGATTCAGGTGGGATAAATCCTTGTTGTTTGGAAAAAGTTTAAATGAAGACTGCTAGAGATGTTTTAATCTTTTTTAAAATTTTCTTCTTTTTTAATTTCATTATTTTCTTAGTAGTCATCCATTTTATACACATCAATGTATACATGTCAGTCCCAATCTCCCAATTCATCACACCACAACCCTCACCCCCTGCCGCTTTCCCCCCTTGGTGTCCATACCTTTGTTCTCTACTACTGAGTATCAATTTCTGCTCTGCAAACCAGTTCATCTGTACCATTTTCTAGATTCTACATATATACATTAATATACGATATTTATTTTTCTTTTTCTAACTTACTTCACTCTGTATGACAGTCTCTAGATGCATCCACGTCTCTACAAATGACCAAGCTTCATTCCTTTTTATGGCTGAGTAATATTCCATTGTATATATGTACCACATCTTTATCAATTCGTCTGTCGATGGACATTTAGGTTGCTTCCATGACCTGGCTATTGTAAATAGTGCTGCAATGAACATTGGGGTGCATGTGTCTTTTTGAATGACGGTTTTCTCTGGGTATATGCCCAGCAGTGGGATTGCTGGGTCATATGGTAATTCTATTCTTAGTTCTTTAAGGAACCTCCATACTGTTCTCCATAGTGGCTGTATCAATTTACATTCCCACCAACAATGCAAGAGGGTTCCCTTTTCTCCACAACCTCTCCACCATTTGTTGTTTGTAGATTTTCTGATGATGCCTATGCTAACTGGTGTGAGGTGATAACTCATTGTAGTTTTGATTTGTATTTCCCTAATAATTAGTGATGTTCAGCAGCTTTTCATGTGCCTCTTGGCCATCTGTATGTCTAATACAGAGAAATGTCTATTTAGGTCCTCTGCCCACTTTTGGATTGTTTGGTTTTTTAATAATGAGCTGCATGAGCTGTTTATATATTTGGAGGTTAATCCTTTGTCCGATGATTCATTTGCAAATATTTTCTCCCATTCTGAGGGTTGTCTTTTCATCTTCTTTATGGTTTCCTTTACTGTGCAAAAGCTTTTAAGTCTCATTAAGTCCCATTTGTTTATTTTTGTTTTTATTTCCATTACTCTAGGAGGTGGATCAAAAAATATCTTGCTGTGATTTATGTCAAAGACTGTTTTTCCTATGTTTTCCTCTAAGAGTTTTATAGTGTCCGGTATTACATTTGGGTCTCTAATCCATTTTGAGTTTATTTTTGCATGTGGTGTTAGGGAGTGTTTTAATTTCATTCTTTTACATGTAGCTGTCCAGTTTTCCCAGCACCACTTACTGAAGAGACTGTCTGTTCTCCACTGTATATCCTTGCCTCCTTTGTCATACATTAGTTGACCATAGGTGCGTGGATTTATCTCTGGGCTTTCTATCATGTTCCATTAATCTATATTTCTGGTTTTGTGCAAGCACCATATTGTCTTGACAACTGTAGCTTTGTAGTATAGTCTGAAGTCAGGCAGTCTGATTCCTCCAGCACTGTTTTTTTCCCTCAAGATAGCTTTGGCTCTTCAAGGTCTTTTGTGTCTCCATACAAATTTTAAGATTCTTTGTTCTAGTTCTATAAAAAATGCCATTGGTAATTTGATAGGGATTGCATTGAATCTGTAGATTGCTTTGGGTAGTATAATCATTTTCACAATATTGATTCTTCCAATCCAAGAACATGGTATCTCTCCATGTGTTTGTATCATCTTTAATTTCTTTCATCCGTGTCTTATAGTTTTCTGCATACAGGTCTTTTGTCTCCCTAGGTAGGTTTATTCCTACGTATTTTGTTCTTTTTGTTTCAATGATAAATGGGACTGTTTCCTTAATTTTTCTTTCATATTTTTCATCGTGTATAGGAATGCAAGAGATTTCTGTGCATTAATTTTGTATCCTGCTGCTTTACGAAATTCATTGATTAGCTCTAGTAGTTTTGTGGTGGCATCTTTTGGATTCTCTATGTATAGTATCATGTCATCTGCAAATAGTTACACTTTTACTTCTTCTTTTCCAATTTGTATTCCTTTTATTTCTTTTTCTTCTCTGATTGCTGTGGTTAGGACTTACAAAACTATGTTGAATAACAGTGGTGAGAGTGGACATCCTTGTCTTGTTCCTGATCTTAGAGGAAATGCTTTCAGGTTTTCACCTTTGAGAATGATGTTTGCTGTGGGTTTGTCATATATGGCCTTTATTATGTTGAGGAAGGTTCCCTCTATGCCCACTTTCTGTAGTTTTTCTCATAAATGGTGTTGAATTTTGTCAAAAGCTTTTTCTGCATCTATTGAGATGATCATATGGGTTTTTTTCTTCAATTTGTTAATATGGTGTATAACATTGATTGATTTGTGCATATTGAAGAATCTTTGCATCTCTGGGATAAATCCCACTTGATCATGGTGTATGATCCTTCTAATGTGTTGTTGAAGTCTGTTTGCTAGTATTTTGTTGAGGATTTTTGCGTCTATATTCATCAGTGATATTGGTCTGTAATTTTATTTTTTTGTGGTATCTTTATCTGGTTTTGGTATTAGGGTGACGGTGGCCTCATAGAATGAGTTTGGGAGTTTTCCTTCCTCTGCAATTTTTTGGAAGAGTTTGAGAAGGATGAGTGTTAGCTGTTCTCTAAATGTTTGATAGAATTCACCTGTGGAGCCATCTGGTTCTGGACTTTTGTTTCTTGGAAGATTTTTAATCACAGTTTCAATTTCAGTGCTTGTGATTGGTCTGTTCATATTTTCTATCTCTTCCTGGTTCAGTCTTGGAAGGTTATACCTTTCTAAGAATTTGTTCATTTCTTCCAGGTTGTCCATTTTATTGGCATAGAATTGCTTGTAGTAGTCTCTTAGGATGCTTTGTTTTTCTGTGGTGTCTATTGTAACTTTTTTCATTTCTAACTTTCTTGATTTGAGTCCTCTCCCTTTTTTTCTTGATGAGTCTGGCTAATGGTTTATCAATTTTGTTTATCTTCTCAAAGAACCAGCTTTTAGCTTTATTGATCTCTGCTATTGTTTTCTTTCTTTCTATTTCATTTATTTCTGCTCTGATCTTTATGATTTCTTTCCTTTTGCTAACTTTGGGTTTTGTTTTTCTTCCTTCTTGAGTTCCTTTAGGTGTAATGTTAGATTGTTTATTTGAGATTTTTCTTGTTTCCTAAGGTAGGCTTGTATAGCTATAAATTTCCCTCTTAGAACTGCTTTTGTTGCATCCCATAGGTTTTGGATCATCGTGTTTTCATTGTCATTTGTCTCTAGGTAGTTTTTGATTTCCTCTTTGATTTCTTTAGTGATTTCTTGGTTATTTAGTAACGTATTGTTTAGCCTCCATGTATTTGTGATTTTTACATTTTTTTCCCTGTAATTGATTTCTAATCTCATAGCATTGTGATCAGAAAAGATGCTTGGTATGATTTCAATTTTCTTAAATTTACTGAGCCTTGGTTTGTGACCCAGGATGTGATCTATCCTGGAGAATGTTCCATGTGCACTTGAGAAGAAAGTGTAATCTGCTGTTTTTGGATGGAATGTCCTATAAATATCAGTTAAATCTATCTGGTCTATTGTGTCATTTAAAGTTTGTGTTTCCTTATTAATTTTCTGTTTGGATGATCTGTCCATTGTTGTAAGTGAGGTGTTAAAGTCCTGCACTATTATTGTGTTACTGTTGATTTCCTCTTTTAGAGCTGTTAGCAGTTGCCTTATGTATTGAGGTGCTCCTATGTTGTGTGCATATATATTTATAATTGTTATATCTTCTTCTTGGATTGATCCCTTGATCATCACATAGTGTTCTTCCTTGTCTCTTGTAACATTCTTTATTTTAAAGTCTATTTTATCTGATATGAGTATTGCTACTCCAGCTTTCTTTTGATTTCCATTTGCATGGAATATCTTTTTCCATCCCCTCACTTTCAGACTGTTGTGTCCCTAGGTCTGAGGTGGGTCTCTTGTGGACAGTATATATATGGGTCTTGTTTTTGTATCCATTCAGCAAGTGTGTGTCTTTTGAGTTGGAGCATTTAATCCATTCACGTTTAAGGTAATTATTGATATATATGTTCCTATTACCATTTTCTTAATTTTGGGGGGTTTGTTTTTGTAGGTCCTTTTCTTCTCTTGTGTTTCGCACTTAGAGAAGTTCCTTTAGCATTTGTTGTAGAGCTGGTTTGGTGGTGCTGAATTCTCTTAGCTTTTGCTCGTCTGTAAAGCTTTTGATTTCTGCATTGAATCTTAATGAGATCCAGGCTGGGTAGAGTAATGTTGGTTGTAGGTTCTTCCCTTTCATCACTTTATCATGCCCCTCCCTTCTGGCTTGTAGAGTTTCTGCTGAAAAATCAACTGTTAACCTTATTGGAGTTCCCTTGTATGTTATTTGTCATTTTTCCCTTGCTCCTTTCAATAATCTTTCTTTGTCTTTAATTTTTGCCAGTTTGATTACTATGTGTCTCAGTGTGTTTCTCCTTGGGTTTATCCTGTATGGGACTCTCTGTGCTTCCTGGAATTGGTTGGCTATTTCCTTTCGCATGTTAGGGAAATTTTTGACTATAATCTCTTCAAAGATTTTCTTGGGTCCTTTCTCTCTCTCTTCTCCTTCTGGGATCCCTATAATGTGAATGTTGTTGTGTTTAATGTTGTCCCAGAGGTCTCTTAGCCTGTCTTCATTTCTTTTCATTCTTTTTTCTTTATTCTGTTCTGCAGCAGTGAATTCCACCATTCTGTCTTCCAGGTCACTTATCCATTCTTTGCCTCAGTTATTCTGCTATTGATTCCTTCTAGTGCATTTTTCATTTGGGTTATTGTATTGTTTATCTCTGTTTGTTTGTTCTTTAATTCTTCTAGATCTTTATTCAACATTTCTTGCATCTTCTGAATCTCCATTCTTTTTCTGAGGTCCTGGATCACCTTCACTATCATTATTCTGAATTCTTTTTCTGGAAGATTGCCTATCTCCATTTCATTTAGTTGTTTTTTGGGGGTTTTATCTTGTTCCTTTATCTGGTACATAGCCCTCTGCCTTTTCATCTTGTCTATCTTTCTGTGAGTGTATTTTTTGTTCCACAGGCTGCAGGATTGTAGTTCTTCTTACTTCTGCTGTCTGACCTCTGGTGGATGAGGCTATCTAAGAGGCTTGTGGAAGTTTCCTGATGGGTGGGAGTGGTGGATGGTAGAGCTGGCTTTTGCTCTGGTGAGCAGAGCTCAGTAAAACTTTAATCTGCTTGTCTGCTGATGGGTGGGGCTGGGTTCCCTCCCTGTTGGTTGTTTGGCCTGAGGCGACCCAACACTCTAGGCTGCCTGGGCTCTTTGTTGGGGCTAATGGCAGACTCTGGGAGGGCCCACGCCAAGGAGCACTTCCCAAAACTTCTGCTGCCAGTGTCCTTGTCCTTTGGTGAGCCATGCTGCCCCCCTTCCCTGCAGGAGACCCTCCAACACTAGCATGTAGGTCTGGCTCAGTCTCCTGTTGGGTCACTGCTCCTTCCCCTGGGTCCCAGTTCGTACACTACTTTGTGTGTGCCCTTCAAGAGTGGAGTCTCTGTTTCCTCCAATCCTGCCAAAGTCCTGCAATCAAATCCCACTAGCCTTCGAAGTCTGATTCTCTAGGAATTCCTCCTCCCGTTGCCAGGCCCTCAGGTTGGGAAGCCTGATGTGTGGCTCAGAACCTTCACTCCAGTGAGTGGACTTCTGCGATTTAAGTTTTCTCCAGTTTTTGAGTTACCTAGAGATGTTTTAAAATGCGATTAATGAAAATATAACACATTAAGAGTAAAATATAGAGAAATGTAACAAAACTTATATTGGTGTCTACTAATAATTTATTGCAAATTTCTAATTTTATCTGGAAAAAGCAGCCCACAAATATTTTAAGTAATCTCGCTTTTTTTCTGTATTTTGATTTTTCCTTGCAAATCTTGAAGCAATTAAAATTAGAAAACCAAACTCTCTATGGCACCTTAACTATTCCTCTTGTAAATAATTGGATTTAAGTTATTGTTGAATCAAATTTCTGAAATGTAGATGAAAGTTGTCAGTAATACCAATTTAATGTTTAATCAGTTATTTAGAAGGAAGTAGTGAGCACAGTTGCCATGGATATATATCCAAAACTATAGGTTTGACTATCAAATATTTCCAATTAAAAAAAATCACTTATTATAAGTGAGCTTTACTGGATTTTGCTTTTAGTGATTTCAATTTTTTTTAAAGTGTATCTAATTGGAGAAATAAATTCTGCTTATTTAAGCCTGGTTGAGAAGGCTGAGTATTTTGTGATGCCTTGCCAGTCCTCACAGACAACAGTCTACACTGCTACAGTGAGGCAGCACCTTACTCTATGCTTTCTGTAAGCCCCTTAATGTATTTTATTTAAATGATTGATTTTCACATATGACTATCTGTGAATAATATAATCTCTTTAGGTGATGAATCATGTCTGATTTATCTTTAACTGACTGGACCAAGCACATACCTGATTCTTTTTTTTTTTTTACAACTTTATTGCAGTATAATTGCTTTACAATGTTGTGTTACTTTCTGCTGTATAACAAAGTGAATCAGCTGTATGTATACATATATCCCCATATCCCCTTGCTCCTGTGTTTCCCTCCCACCCTCCCTATCCCATTCCTCTAGCTGGTCACAAAACACGGAGCTGATCTCCCTGTGCTATGCATCTGCCTCCCACTAGCTATCTATTTTACATTTGGTAGTGTATGTGTGTCAGTGTTACTCTCTCACTTCGTCCCAGGTTACCCTTCTCCCTCCCCGTGTTCTCAAGTCCATTCTCTATGTCTGTGTCTTTATTCCTGTCCTGCCCCTAGGTTCATCAGAATCTTTTTTTTTTTAAGATTCCATATATATGTGTTAGCATACAGTATTTGTTTTTCTCTTTCTGACTTACTTCACTCTGTATGACAGACTCTAGGTCCATCCACCTCAATACAAGTAACTCAGTTTCGTTTCTTTTTATGGCTGAATAATATTCCATTGTATATATGTGCCACATCTTCTTTATCCATTCATCTGTTGATGGACACTTAGGTTGCTTCCGTGTCCTGGCTATTCTAAATAGTGCTCAATGAATATTGGGGTGCGTGTGTCATTTTGAATTATGGTTTCCTCAGGGTATATGCCCAGTAGTGGGATTGCTGTGTCATATGGTAGTTCTATTTTTAGTATTTTAAGGAACCTCCATACTGTTCTCCATAGTGGCTGTATCAATTTACATTCCCACAAACAGTGTAAGAGGGTTCCCTTTTCTCCACACCCTCTCCAGCACTGATTCTTAATATATTTGTGTTGAATGTAATTTAAGAAGCTGGAGAAGAGTTGCTGACTTGGTGCTGGCAGAGACCTGGCTTGTGTACCAGCTCACCTGCTCTACCACTTAGGGTCTCTGAGTGAACTTGAGAAAGTAACTTGGCATTACAGATTCTCAATTGTGTCGTATTCAAATTGTCAATAAGGTCATCTACTCACAGGGTTGTCATGAGTATCAATTGTGATGATAGTAGTAATAGGTAATCTTTATTGAGTAACTTTTTTGAGTGCCTACTATGTAACAAGTGTGGTCCTTGATGTGATGTGCCCAATTCTCTCCTAAAAGTTTTAGATAAATGATTTTATTTACACCTCCACAACTCCATAAATTATGTATTATTACTTCCCAATTTTACAGATTGAGAAAATGAGACAAACGGAGTTTAAATAATTTGCTCAAGGTCAAACAGAAAGTGAACTAGGAACCCAGGTGATTTGATTCCAGAGCCTTGTGCTATGTAAAGGGTTTGTATATAATACACGATCAATAAAGATTAGATTTAAAAAGACAAAAGAAAAATACTTCAGTTGCTATTCATGAGTTTCCTTTCTTATTTTTTTAAATGCAGAGTTTCCTTTGGTTCAATAATTGCTAATGAGTGTGTCATTTTTATGAACGTATGAGTATACTTAAGCCTTCAAAGACTCTCAATTCTGCAAGTGATTGAACACTAAATGGATGTGAATAGCTGCAGGGAGATACTCTCTGCATAATAGGAGTGTCCTTTCTTTTAAAGAAAATCATGTGTGACTCGGGTAGGATGTGGCACTTCTGCCATATAATTTACAACGTATCTGTTCCTTTAACTCCTCCTAGAAATTTCAAGCCAACTTATACATGTTTATGGCTTAAATTGCCCTTGCCTTTCTGTGGAGATTCGACATTTGAAAATATGAAATAACAAGTGTTATTTCCACTTAATTCTAAAAGAATTTGGTTTCCATCTAGACAGGCACCTGATTTAGAGAAAAGCAGAGGCTCTAGCCAGCTGGAAAGAAGGAAAAAGTAAAAAAAGAGTCAAGGTTCTCAAGAATGTGGGCCTCTCCCCACTTAAATTGTTCCAACCCACACTCACTTAAAAGCATAGACCAAAAAAGTCTTGACTCTTTCTCCATAGAACCTTCTTAATCATCTATGGCAGGCCAAGGGCTATAGCTTGAGTCAGCCACATGGCCAGAATCTCTGTTCTCATGTATTTGGCTATAAGAAAAGTCTGTAAACCAATTTCCAGACTATGTTAAAAGCAGTTTAAGTGTCAGAAGAAAAAGAAAGTACTTTGATGTTCAGTATTTGAAATTAAATGTTTGGTTTATATATGTGGACTTTTTAGAATTATTAAACCATAACCAGTCACTTATTCCTGAGACTCACATTGCTATACCTAACTAACAATTATACCACTTTTCAGCTGCCTCCAGTATTAAGTTTACAAGGGCCAGTTATAATTAAAAGTAATATTTAAAGAAAATTCACTTCACAGTTTATCCATAATACTACACGCATTTACTTTGTTGAGTTCCCTGTAGGTAAGCTACGTTAAACAGGTAAAGTTCTTCTAAAAACTGCCCTCCAATTTTTTCCCCCCAATATTTATAGCTTTACAAAAAAAGTGTTTTCCATTATTTTCTGACTTATAGCTGCTATGACATAGGAAAAACACTGGTTTGAGTGACTCAATTCTAAGAGAGTCTGTATTTATTTTCCCCAATATAGGAATATTTTTACCTTCGTGAATATTTCCTCCATTAATACTAGAGAGTCAGGGTACAAATTCCGACATAGAAATAAAACTTTTAGTATCTGAATAAAACTGAGACTAGTTAGCTTGGTACATCCCAGCAGAGCAGATGAGTTCTTCCTGAAAGCAGTCTATTCTCTGCATTGCAAACCAGCTACTGAAGAACATTCATGAGTCTCTAAAGAGAAGTTCTATTTCCACAGGACTGCTTCTACAGAATACTATTAACTGGCAGCAATAAGGTGTTTGTGGTACGTTATTTTCCGTCTCCATTCATTCCTCTAGGTCATCCCACGTAAATACCAAATCGAAATACACCGTGCTTGGTATTCAAAGGAAGCAGTGTTCAATTGATCATGAATTATATGCAAACCCTTTACATAGCACAAGGCTCTGGAATCAAATCACCTAGTGTTGAATCTTCAAGGGAAGATTCAACACTAGTCCCCGACAGTCTCCTTCCAGCCAGACTGGCTCTCCTAAGCCCCACTTAAATATACATTCTGAAGCTACCACTGGTGTTATTCCTTCTATTTTGAAACAGCTTAATCAAAATAAATTTTGAATGCAGTAGTTTTCTTATTCTCATGCTTTAAAGGTTTACCAACTTCACAGAGTCCTATTTGTGCTGCCTAAGTAAGAACGGTTAACATT
This sequence comes from Monodon monoceros, assembly GCF_005190385.1. NCBI lineage: Eukaryota > Metazoa > Chordata > Mammalia > Artiodactyla > Monodontidae > Monodon > Monodon monoceros. Next base: position 26,645,979 of record NW_021703771.1, read on the forward strand.
TTTTTTCCTTCTATGAAATTAGGGAAAAGGGCTCTAATTTTGTGTAATTGTAAACCTTGGATGTAACATAAAAATTTGTTTCGAGTCTTCATCTCGACAGCATCACTTCTAAATTGTTTGAAATATTCAAAACTGATACATAGATTTTAATTAGTAACCAGACTTCTTATCAAACCCAAATTTATTGAACAATGTTTTAAAAATTAATTCTATAAAATATTTAAAGTAACCCCTGATGATATCAGCATAGTTGCTGCATTTTTGTACATTAATGAATTAGAAGGGAAACAATGAAAGAGAATAACCTTCAGTTATTCAGCAGGTACAAAGTGCTTACATATTTCATCCAGAGAATGATTCATACTTTCATACTTCTGCTTATTAAAGGAATATGATATTCATTTTGGCTTGTAGACCTTTCCTCTGTAATTCAATTGAACAAAACTTTTCTCATAGAGTCTCAATATAAGAAAAGTGTATTTGCCAATACAGTTTATGAACTCACAAACATTAATGTGTCCACTATTTGATTTATTGGGGAGATATACACATTGCTAACTTCCCTTAACTATATTATCCATTAGACTGTAAATGTAGAATGAGATCCAAGCAAAAACCTTTATTTTCAAGATTATTTAGTAATTTCATGAATTTAATATAAATATTTTTTTGCCCATGATTGATATATCATAGAGGCAGTATAAAAGAAGATGGCTTGTAAGCTACGATTGGTGGCTTGAAAAGTAGTTTTATTTTCTACTTCCTACTTTGTAAAAAATAGTGTGAAATTAATATAACTATGGTAAATTACTCAAATACAAATCAATGTAATTTCCCTAATAGTTAACTTCAACTTTATATTTAAACGTGTATAACATGCATAAAGGTAAGTGAACCTATCAGAGGGAGACAGCTGGCAAGGTTTTGTTTGTGTTTGGTATGTCAAAAGAAGTACCCACATTTAACCATTAAACAGAGCAAGAAATAGAATTATATCTGTATTCTAGAAACCTCTACTATGGCAGGGAGGGGGGGCTCCTTCTAGTTATAATGAACACAAAGGTAAGTACTTTTCTTACTTCCATAGATTTAGTCACCTGGTTTAAAAGTTTATATAATAGAATCATGTAGAATGCATCTTTTTGTGTCAAAAGTCTATCTCTCAAAACGTTTTGATTGTGAGATCTATCCATGTCAATACGTGTTACAGTATTATTTCATCTTCATTTCTGTGTTGTCTTCCATTGTATACATATACTGTAATTTATTTATCCACCTATTATTAATGAACATTAGGTTGTTTCTAAATTGGGGAATTTTGAATAATACTGCTGTGATCATTGTTATGCATGTCACCTGTTGCACATATGTACCTGTAATTGGGTCAACATATGCATGTATGTAGAATGGAATTACTAAGTCATATGGTAACTGATGTTCAGCATTAGTAAATGCTGCCATTTTCCAAATGTATTCTACCAGTATATGCTCTGTTCAGCAGCGTATGAGTGTTCCAACTGCGCCGCATCTTTGGCAATTCTTAATAGCGTCAGTGTTTTTTTTGTTTTAATGTTCTTGATGGATGTGAAATGTCATCTTATTACAGTTTTAATTTTGTATTTCATAATCACACATTTACTGATTTTTTGAATATAATGTTTAGACAATGACCTATTTTATTAAGTTATTTGTTTTTTCTAATTGACTTGTAAGCAATCTTTAATCCAGATAGGACTCCTTTGTCAATCAAATATATTAAAGATAACTTCTCTCATTTTACAATGATATTTCACTTACTTAATAATGCTTTATAATTGAAAACATATCACTATTAATTGCTATTAATATCATTATGAATGCTTTATAATTAAAAATATTAAAAATTAGCCTAAGTATCACTTTTTAAATTTTATAATTGATGCTTTTTGTGTCTAAATATCATTGTCTATACTCATGACCTTGAAGATATAATTCACACACCATAAAATTTTCCCTTTTTAAGTGTACAGTTCAGTAGTTTTTAGTGTATTTATAATTAGTGCAAACATCACCACAAATCTTATCGCCTTAAAATAAACTATCTCTTAGGAATCACTCTCCTGTTTCGCCTTTCCTTAGCACTCAGCCACAACTAATCTACGTTCTGTCTCTATGAATATGTCTATTCTGGAAATTGCATATAAGTGGCACCATACCTAATGTAGCCTTTTATGTCTGGCTTCTTCCACCTAGCATAATGTTTTCAAGGTTTAATCATTCTGTAACATGTATTAATGCTTCTTTCCTTTTTATGGCTAAATATCAATAATTTACAATAATCCATTGTACGGATAAACCTTAAATATCTATTTATCAGTTGATAGGAATGTGTGTTGTTTCCACTTTTTAACTATTATTAATAATTCATCTATGAACATTTGTGTACAAGTTGTTGTGTAAACGTAATTTTAAAATTTTCTTTGATACTTATCTGGGAAAGAACTGCTGAGTCATGTGGTAAGTCTATGTTTAAATTTTTGTCAAACTTACGTCAAATTATGTTTAAACATTTTGTCAAGTGTTTTTCAAAGTGGCTGGACTATATTACATTCTCATCAGCAATGTATGAGTGCTATAATTTAGTAGTGTATTCACAAATAATTGTTATGGTCCCTCTTTTTGATTAGAGAAATACTAGTTGATATAAAATAGTATCTCACTGTGGCTTTGATTTGCATTTCACTAATGACTATTGATGTTGATCACCTTTTACTGGGCTTACTGTCCGTTTTCATAGGTTCTGTAGAGAAATATATTTAAACAGCCCATTCCTAAAGTTGGGTTTTCTCTTTATTGTTGAGTTGTAAGAGTTCTTCAACTCTTATGTGGACACTAGTCCTTTATGATTTTCAAATATTTTCTTGATTCTGTGGGTTGTCCTTTACAAATTACTGATGGTGCTTTGGAGCCCAATGATTTTAAATTTTTGTAAAGTCCAATTTATCTATTATTTTTATTTTGTTGCTTTGCTTTTGGAGAAATATGTAAGAGACATTGGCTAATTCAGAATTACGAGGATTCACACCTACGGTTTCTTCCATGATTTTTATAGTTTTAGCTGTTACATTTAAGTCTATGATCCATTTGTGTATTTTTGTGTATAAATGAGGAAAGAGTTCAGCTCATTCTTTTGCTTATGTATATACAGTTGTTTGGTCATCATCATTTGTGGAAAAGAGTATCCCTTCTCCATTGATTTGTCTTTAAAACTTTGTTTTTAATTAATTAACCATAATTTAAGTGTCTATTTCTTCACTCATTTCTATTTTGTTGACATATGTAGCTGTACCTATGCCAGTGCCATACTGTCTTGATTACTTGTAGCTTTGTAGTAGGTTTTGAAATCAGGAAGCTTGTGTCCTCCAATATCCTCCAAATTTATTATTTTTCCCCTAGGATTTTTTTGGCTGATCTGCATCCCTTAAAATTCCATGAAGTTAAAATAAGCTTGTCAATTTCTGCAGAAAAGGCAGCTGGGCTTTTTATTAGGATTGTCTTCAATCTGTAGAACAGTTTGGAGAGTGTAGGCATCATAACAGTATTAGTCTTCCAGTTGAGTTTTTTTCATTTATTTATGTCTTGTTTAACTTCTTTTAACAATGCTTTGTAGTTTTCAGTGAACAAATCTTGCATTTTTTGTTACGTTTATTCCTAAATATCTATTCTTTTTGATGCTATTGGAAAAGAAATTGTTAATTTTGGAGCTTTTCATTGCTAAATTGTTGAAATGCAATTGATTTTTTTAATAGATCTTGTGGCCTACCAACTTGATGAACTTGTTGATCAGATCTAATACATTTTTGTTTATTCCTTAAGTTTTTCTAAATAAAAGGTCATGTAATATGTGTGCAGAGATAGTTTAATTTCTTTCTTTTCAATCTGGATGCTTTTTAAAAATATTTTTATTGCCTGAATACATTGACTATAACGTCCATCTTAATGTTCAATAAAATGGTATGGTGGACATCCTTGGCTTGTTTTTGCTCTTATGATGAAATCTTTCTTCTTTTTCCATTCAGTTTGAGGTTAGCTGTGGGTTTTTCAAATATACGTCTTTTATCTGCTTGAGGAATTTCTCTTCTATTTCTAGCTTGTTGAGTGTTTTCATTATAAAAGGGTGTTGATTTTCTCAAAATTTTCTTTACTATTGACATAATCATAAGGTTTTGTTATTTTTTCTATCACTGTAGGGTATTACATTGATTAATTTTGATATATTAAACCAACTTTGTCAGCTTGAGCTGAATCTACATAGATCATATTGCTGGATAAAATCTGTTCGTATTTTGTTGGGAAATTTTGTGTCTATATTCAAAAGGGATATTGTTTTGTAATTTTCACTTCTTGTGATTCTAAACCTGGTTTTAATTTCAGTTTAATCCTGGAATGAGTTTGGAAATATTTCTCCCTTTTCTACTTTTTGGGAGAGTTTGTGAAGTATTGGTGTTAAATATTTAAACATTTCTTACAACTCAAAAATGAAGTCTTCAGGGCTGGACTTCTATTTCAGGGGAGTTTTTTGATCAATGATTCAGTTATTTTACTTGTTACAGGTTTATTCCAATTTCCATTTCTCCTTGAGTCATTTTTAGTAGTGTGTGTCCTTCTAGGCATTTGTCCATTTCATCTAGATTATCTAATTTATTGGCGTACATTTGTTCATAACATTTCCTTATAATTATTTTTTTAATTTCTGTAGGATTAGAATTAATATTGCATTTTTATTTATTTTAGTAATTTGGTTTTCTTATACAGTTTAGCTAAAGATTTTTTTTTAATTTTGTGGAAATTGGTAAAGCAACAAACTTAGGTTTCCGTGATTTTCTCTATTTTTCTATTCTTTATTTATCTACTCTAATTTTGTCTTCTTCCTGCTTGCTTTGATCTTAGTTTACTCTTCTGCTGTGGTTTATTTATTAATTTGAGATATTTATTTGTTTTTAATATATGCATTAAATTTATGAATTTCCCTTTAAGCACTGCTTTAGCTAGACTACAAAAGTTTGGACATGCTGTGTCTTTATATTAATTCATCTCAAACTATTTTTAAAATTTCTCTTATGATTTCTTGTTTTGATCCCAGGGTTACTTTAGGAGTGTGTTGTTTAATCTGTATGTATTTCCTCCTGTTATTTATTCCTTTTGAATTCCCCAAATTTCCTTCTGTTATTGTGGAATTTCCTTCCTTTGAGATTGAAGAAAAAATTTTGATGATGAGTCCTTTTAAAATTTTTGAGACTCATTTTATGGCCTGACATATGGTCCATCCTGAAGATTTGCTTGCTTTTTCATTCATTTTTCTTATTGTTCCTCAAAATGGGTAATAGCAATTGCTCTACCTCCAAGTATGCTGATTCTTTCTCTCTGTGGCTTGAGCCCCTTTAGTGAATTTTCATTTCAGTTACTGTTCTATTCAACTCCAAAATTTTATTCCTTCTATCTCTTTATTGATATTCTCTGTTTGGTGATAATCACTATTTTGTTCTCATACTTTGTGTAGTTATCTGGACATCATTTGTTTGTTTTAGTTCTTTGAAGATATTTTAAATAACTGATCTAAAATTTTTGTCTCTTAATCCAGTGTTTGTGTTTCCTCATGGGCTGTTTCTTTCAACTGCTTATGTTCTCATGTATTGACCATATTTTCTACTTTTTATATATCTTCTAATTTTTTGTTAATAATGTATGTTTTAAATCAAATAATGTGGCAACTGTGTAAATCAGATTCTTTTCCCTCAATGTAGTTTGTTGTTGTTACTATTTAGTATAGTTTTTCTTTGTTTGCTTGGTAACTTTTTCAAACTAATTCTGTAAAGCCTATTTTCACTGTCACATGTGCTTACCGTCTGCTTGGCTAGTTTAGTGGCCAACTAATGATTGGATAGAGATTTCCTTAAGTGCCTTGGACTAAGAAGTCTTTCAGCCTTTGCTGAGGTGTTCTGTATGGATTCTGGTGTATGTCTTCAATATTCAAGCAAGCCGTTTACAACACTCTATTATTCTTCACTTTCTGTTTGTGCAGAACCTCAAGTTAAGCCACACTTGAGAGATGGGGGCTTGATCAGGTCTTTCCTGGGCATGCACAAACCCTGAGTATGCATACCATTCTGTGCATGTGTGTGGTCTTCTAAATTCTCAGGGGCATATCAGAGCTCTTCAAGGTTCCCTGTGAACACACATTCACCAGCTTTTCCTTTTAAGTTTTTTGGTTAACCTCTTGTTTGCCACAAATGTTATCACAGCCTTAGGCAGCTGAAATGTTAAGCAGTTTCTGCTAATTCTCACAACCACTCTGGGAAAGGGCTGTGCTGAATGAATTCTGAGTGAATTCTGAATAAATTCATTCTGAGTGAATTCAGTTTAAGAATGTCTTGGCCATTATCTCTTCAGTATTTATTCTGTCCTTTTTCTCTCTCCTTTTTCTGTGATGTCAATCTTGCAAACGTTAGATAGTTTGATATTGCCCCAAAGCTCTTGGATGCTCTGTTATGCATTTAAAACGATTTTCTCCTTGCGTTTCAGTTTGAATAAGTTTTATTTATTTATTTTCAGGCTCAATCCTTCTGGGAAAAAATTCTGTTTTTTTGTATTGGGTATAATTGGAAAATAGGTGAAGTTATAACGACTACAATAAGACACACTTGTTTTATGGTGGTAGCAAGAGAACAATAATAATCTTATCAATCACCTGAAGGTAGGACTTCAGACACTGGGAGGGAGTTACACTAAGTGTGTCTTTTAGAATCATCCCTAGAACCTTCTTCATAAAGGACACCCCTTCCCAAGTGACTCTCCTGAACTATTGCAAGTACTTTTAATGTTAAAGTGCAATGTGCAAAATTTTAAATAAATATTTATTAATATGCTTAGTAAAAAAAATTACAACTAGATCTACCAGTCTCTGACAGACAACACCATCCATGATTTTACTGCCATTCTCTTAATTTTTACTCATACTTATATTGGAACAGAGGAGAGGCCCCCAGCAACCCCATCTCCAACACAAAACACCTGTCAAGGTCTTTGGACGTCTTGCCCACCTGCATTCCAGAACCATCTCCCAGTCATTCTGTGGGGCAGACAGATGCCATTCTGTTGGTACCCTAGACAATTCCTTTGAAACAAGAATTAGATCAATTATTCAAACTGAACTTGGAAACCCAAAATTTATTCGTTTTTAGGGAGACTACATTGCAGGCATTCTCAATCTCTGCCCTTTCCAATGGATATTAGCTCCACTTACAGGACCCCAAATTTTTGAAAATGAATTTCTTTTTTGGAACTTTGTATCTGTCTGTGGCTTTGTGCTTCTCCTCTGGTAACAGTGAACTTACCCTGCTCCCCAAATCACAGTACCTTAAAACTTAGGGGAAGATGTAAGAGACCTTCAGGTATTTTATGAAACACTAATAGTAGATCATGCAGCTCACATATAACTGTGGATATCTTTTCAAAATGAGGCAGCTCTTGGTTGCTTGGGGATCTTCCCAGAGGACTAACTGATTCATTATTTATATGCTCCTTGGAGGCAGTTATCTCTACCATGTGTCAACAAATTAGAAATCATGGTACAACATTTATCCCTGACTTTAACTGAATTGATCAGTTACATTGCAATGGTTCTGGAAGGCATTCAGCCTGGACTCACTGGTCATAGTAGTTATGGATGATTGCTTGAAACTTGTTCCTTACAGCAAAGGCAGAATCTGTGCAATCACTAACACATCTGCTGTGCCTGGACTAATACCTCTAGCCAAGTGGAAATGTCAGTGCTGAAACTTAAGAGTAAGACACCAGGCTTTCTGAGTTAAAGCCTGACTTGTTTGTTCAGCAGTGTCTGGTACCTTGGATGGCATATTTTAGTCAAAAGCTTAGGTTGTCTTCATCAGGCTGCTTGGAATTTTATTGAGAAGAGCCTTAATTAAATATTGTATGGAACAATTGAATGGATTTTGTTACTAGCCTCTCTAGATCAGATTAATCAGAGTGGCCGATAAAGTGGCATCATATTTACTGGAAAATTCATCAGAATTCAAGTCAATGTAGAAATGAGGGGCAAATATTTTGGGGAGTCAATAATCCATAAATCTCTCATGTTTCTGCATGCTTTGTGAGTGAGGAACTAATGGACCTTTTCAATGACATTTGCAGAGGATTTCCTTGGAAGACACAGTTATCACCCTCAAGATCAAAGTGCACACATTCTTAGTGTCCAGTACAATAAAGAAAATGACTCCCTACAGAGCAATAAGTGTAATTATTGACCACTATTTAAAAAATAGGTTTCCTAAACTTAGGTTTAATTTCCTGAAACACAACCCACTTCATGTGGCACACTTTAACCAATGTGACAGTGGGAAATTCTACAGGACAAATTAGCCCATTTATTCAAATAATAAATAGCCTGAAAAAACAATGAATAAAGATAGATGATGCCCTAGAGTAAAAAAAAAGTCAACCAACCGCAATATGTAGATCTTGTTTGATCTCATTTCACAGGAATCAACAATAAAAATACATTTTTGAAACAATTGGTGACACTAGCTATCAGCTCTGTATTGGATAAGATCAAAGAATTATTATTAATTGTGTTTATTGTGGTTACTAAATTAAGGTTGTGTATAAAAAGAAAGTTTTATCTGTTAGAAATACATACTAAGTATTAACACATGAAAGGACATTTTTGGGAATTTCAAGTTAAAAAAATTTAATTAAATTCTTTGCAAAAACATTGAGGTTTAGCAAAGAAAACAAGGTACATGCAGATAAATAAATACTGTGAATATAATCAAGTAAAAAAATTTTAAGTAGTCAAATCCCTAAATTATTCAGCTATAATGGCACATAATTACTTTCAGAATGGCCTACAGTCCGTGGTCTAATGGTCCAATAACTGACCAGTTGTTCTCAATGTGAAGCAATTTTATTCCTCAGACGATATTTGGCAATGTCTGGAGACAGTTTTGGTTGTCACAACTGGGGAGGTGCTACTGGCATCTTGTGGGTAGAAGCCAGGGATGCTGATAAATATCCTAAAATGCATAGGACATCCCCTCAAACAAAGAATTATGCAGTTCAAAATGTTAATAGTGCCAAATTTGAGAAATCCTGTACTAGATAATTAAAATAAGGTGGAATTATCCACTGTTGTCATGTTTAAATTAGCACCAAGAGTGAGAGTAGGAAAAATCTGGATGTGCCAGTATATGGTCAGGCCACTCATGATGGCTGTTCTCTTGCTGTTTGTATGTCCCCTGCTCGACCAGTCCTGCTTCACCTACACCCTACTCATGCAAACATGTTTGACCCAGCCCCTTAGGCCAGATGGCTCCACCTGCTAGTTTATTAAAAGGAAACATTTGCCCTCAGTATGATCGTTAAACTGACGGGCTGTGAGGGATGTACCTCAGCTGCTGGTTTCCCTGGTAGTTGATGAGCCAGCCTGATGTCAATTCCCCTTATAAATGGTAGCTTCCTTCTCCCCTGAGTAGCAAAGATGGCTGCCATGTCCTTTCTGCCGTCTGCTGAGCATACGTGTAAGGTCTCCTGTCTATTAAACCAGTGATGTCTCTGGTGCTGTCTTGAGGCTCTTCCTTCAGTCTTGAGGCTGGGCAACTACAAGGCTTGCAGGCCTGCGAGGTGCAGCCGAGAAGCCAGTTTTAGAAGTCAAGTTCTGGACACTTGCAAATAGCCCAAGCACACCGCTGTCATCCTCAGCTGATTCAGGGAAGGATGCGATTCTGCAAGCTGCAATGGAGACAAGGAGGGTTTAAAGTTGATGTGCACTTATCTTCAGTGAATGTGAGCATCTCTCAGTATGTAAGAAGAAACTGCCAGCTTTCCTGGATCCATGGTGATCTTTTATCTTCTGACAACTTCTCTCCAAGGAACAACAGACCAGTACTCTGGTTGCTTTCTTCCTTTGTTGTACTGCTGGATTACAGCTGCAGTGTGAGTAGCAAAGCCTTTTCTCATTGGTTTTCCCGCTTTATAGAAATATGGGTGGAATCTTAATACTCTTCTCTTCTTTGGAAGGACATATATTTCCAGTGGGTACCTGAATTAACTTTAACAGTCATAACTGTATTTCAGATTTATTATCAATGTGCACCTTAGCAGCTGATATCTGAAGTAGATACCAAAGAGGAATCTAGTGACTTTTTACTCAGATTTTCTTCTGTTAAAGAACCTAGTTGCAGTGAAAGAGACTTTCTCCTTCAGGTTTTATCCGGCTCTTAATTGCCCTCAGTTGAGGGATCACATGCCTGGAGAAAAGAACTACTAAGGGTGATGTATTCCCACTGTTTCAATAATTTTTCCATTTTTTAATTCTGTCTTCTGCAAGTTTTCACGTATCTGTGACCCTTCTTTGTTCTTATTAAGGTAATATTCGATAAGTTTAACTTTATATCTCCATGTATGTTCAATGTGTTCTCCACCTGGCTTTCTGGGGAACCGAATTGCTTGTCCACTTCCAGCATTATATCATGATTCTCATGGGCTTCTAAATCTAGGGCCCCCTCAGTTCAGCATCACACCCTGCTGCTAAAAAATTCAGAGTTGAGTGTATTTGAATTCCTGTAGCAGAACCAATTTTTTGTGACTTAGCTACCTTAGCTCCTCACAGTAAAGAGAAAGGTACTGCTTTGAGGTGTCTTTTTTGGTCTCTCCACTATCAGTTTGAGAAGAAAGTTCTTCTAAGTAAGCAAAGTCATCATCTTCCCCTAAAAAAGGAAGTTTCTTTGCCTATAGATTCAAATGCAGCATGAGTCTCAGAGGTTCTTGCTGACCTTACTCAGTTCCATCTAGCACTAAAATGTGGATATGTTGGGGAGGATACAGTTAAAACAAAATTGGGCAGATATTTCTAGTTGTTGAAACTGGGTGATGAGTATATGAGAATTCATTATGCTATTATCTCTCCCAGCAAAACAAATATGGAACTTAGGGTATAGCTTTTATTATGAATCCCAGGTCCACTACCTAATAGTTGTGTGACCTTAATATTGTTTCTTCAAATTTTCCTCAGCTGAAAGTAGAAATAATATTTATTTGTACCTATTTTATAGAGTCGTAATGAGTTTTAAATGTGTTAATATTTTTAGGCACTTAGAATAATGCCTTGCTATGTATATTACTTAAATAATAAAAGATAAATATTGCTGGATTATAGTAATTATAAAGAATTTTGCTTCACAATTATGTTTAAAGGATTAATTAATAATGCATACTATAGAATAAATACATACCTAATATTAAGTACGTGAATAGTAATGCTTTGTAGAGAATCAATTAACAAGATTTATAACCATTCATGTACTTGTATTTTTACCCTAGAATGATAATGGGAGCCTTTTAGAGAGTTTGATTCTAATTCAAAATCTCCCAGTATTTTCATGACTGCCACTGTATGCACTAAATCTAGGAAGTAGTTTAAAAATTCCCTTTTACTTATATTCAAGTTGAAAAATCATTTCACTTCTCCTCCAGGTCGGAATAAATATAGATCATTTTTATGAGAAAAAAATCCCCAGAAAGCAAAGAAGATATTTTCTTTACTGAAATATACATTCAGAATTGTAGCCCAATGCTTGGCAAATAGATAACATTCCATTAACCAAACAAATCAATCAATATTTAAATGAATTACTTAACAGAATTCAAATGTTTCCTGATTCAAGGTAGCACTAGTAAAATTGTCTGCTTCATAAAATTCACCTGTTAACTCATAATACAGACTAGTATTCACAGCAAGAAAATCACATTATCTATTTCCTCTTCCCCCAATAAGTTAAAAGTGGTACTTATATCTACTTCTGCCAGAGAACTGCATTTCCTCCTCACTGCTGAATGCCCTTGCCTCAAATATAATTCACAGAAGGATGATAATTTACCTTTCTCAATAAGAAATAAATGTTCAGTGGTTTAGAGGAGAGAAAAGTCTCACCTACTTGTTCATTTCAAATGTCTTCCCACAAATTAACCCCAGTTATATTGGCTTTCTCTGAACATAAGAATGTAAATTCCTGGAACAGATATTCCATTTCCCAAACTAAACAGATGTAGTAGTTTTACAACTCAAGTGGCTGTGGTACTTCATTTCACATTTTCTCAATTAGGATAATAAACCCTGGAACAAGTGAATGGTTGTTAAGAGCTACTAGAGAAATTTACATAAAAAAGAAAATATAAAGTAATATCTTTTTTTAATTAATTAATTTACTTTTGGCTGCGTTTGGTCTTCTTTGCTGCGTGCGGGCTTTCTCTAGTTGTGGGGAGCGGGGGCTACTCTTCGCTGCAGTGCGTGGGCTTCTCATCGTGGTAGCTTCTCTTGTTGTGGAGCACGGGCTCTAGGCAAGTGGGCTTCAGTAGTTGTGGTACATGGGCTCAGTAGTTGTGGCTCACGGGCTCGAGAGCGCAGGCTCAGTAGTTGTGGCGTACAGGCTTAGTTGTTCGGCGGCATGTGGGATCTTCCCAGGCTAGGGCTTGAAACCATATCCCCTGCATTGGCAGGCAGATTCTTAACCACTGTGCCACCAGGGAAGTCCCAAATTAGTATCTTTTTAGAAAGAGCAAGTCTACTTAAGTTATGTAACAAGCACAATGAAACAATTCTGGGGAAGATTTTGTATGACAAATTTTACATGATTATAATATCAATTTAATTAATAATCTCAAAAATAAATTTATACTACAGAATTAGATAAAAACTTTTTTTTAAATTTGAGTATAGTAGACATACAATAATATGTTAGTTTCAGGTGTGCAACATAGTGATTTGACATTTAAATACATCATAAAATGATCACCACAATAAGTCTAGTAACCATGTGTTACAATAGAAAGTTATTACAGTATTACTGATTATATATCTTACGCTGTATATTGCATTCTCATGAAATTTTTATTTTATAACTGGGAGTTTGTACCTCTTAATCCTTTACCTATTTTACGCATCCCTCATCCCCTCCCCTCTGGCAACTACAAGTTTGAGACTGTTTCTGTTTTGTTTGTGTTTTAGATACACATGTAAGTGAATATGGTATTTGTCTTTCTCTGACTTATTTTACTAAGCATAATACCCTCTAGGTCCATTCATGTTGTCACAAATGGCACGTTTTCATTTTTCTGTGGCTGAGTAATATTCCATTGTATATACATACCACATCTTCTTTATTCATCTATCCATTCATCTATCAATTTGATACCAAATTTTAAAAGTCAACATTTGATCCTATTGTCAATTAATGAATCAGTCCTTTGTTGTAAGCATCTGTACCTGTATAAACTCAGAATGAGTCAGAAGTTTCATTCTGAATTTTAATCATTTGAAATAAAATTAGGAATATTAATATAAATATTAATTACTTCTACATTTATATCTACTTTAAATTACTTAAGATCCAATTTATATTATAAAATTATTTTAAAGACAATTTGCTAATGAGAGTGTGAGCTCTCTGACAGCAAGTTCTGTGAGGATATAATGCTGTATATTGTTTTAGAAATATGTATTTTAGAAATAATGTGGCCTGAATTCTAATTCTGACTTCATCATTTACATGACTTTAGGAAATGACTTAATCTTTCTGAGTCTTAGCTTTCTAATTTTATAAGTGAGGATAATATCCATAAAATATAAATACACATAGAATTTAGAAAATGATTGAAAGGCACCTAATTATGAAGCACATATAATCCTGCTAAAACCTGCCAAAATAACACAAACAAAAATTACAAGCTAAAACATAATAAACTGTGAGTGAAGTAGTCATTGCTCTAGTTATATTTATATCTAGTTATGTTTATATCTTAAAAGAACAAATTCCTGGTAAAAAGAACAGGGATTATACATTTCTGTAATGCACAATGGGTTGATATGTTAACTGCCATAACTTTTCTAGAAAGAGGATATGATACATGAGGTTTATAATTCTCACTTATGAAAAAAGATGTTAATTTCTAAATAAAATACTTTGAGAACACATTAAACATATACTAAAATGCCTTTTTCGAAATTCAAATAAAGGAAAAAGCAAGAAAAGAGAACTAGATAAAATAATAGACAAGTACACAACAAATTAAGAAGTGGTATATTCAATCCAACAATATTAATTAGATTAAATGTTAATGGACAAACTACTTCAACTAAAAGGCAAAGATTGTCAGAAGGGAATAAAACTGTAAACAAGTAAAACCCCTGCCCCAACTAGTTTTCTATACAGATATGCATATGGGTAGTTAACAACACTTGGTGAAGAGTCTTATTTCATACTGAATTACCTGTCTACATTTGTCCAACCTTGTTTTTTTTCCTCAGGGTTGTTTTGGCTATATTAGGTTATTTGACTCTGCATAAAAATTTAAAAGCCAACCTGTTGACTTATAAAACCTAGGATGTTGATATGCAATCACAGATCAAGTTGGGCAGAGTTGCAGTTTAACAATATCAAATCCTTCAATCCATTAACACCAGATCTCCGTTTATCACATTTTCTTTAATTTCTCTTTGCAGTGCTTTGTAGTTCCCTGCTCTAAGCATATGTGACTAAATGTATTCTTTAGTATTTTAATTTTGATGCTACTATGGTTGTTTTTTTTTTTTTTTGAGTATTCTGAATTACAAATGGCATTTGTAATTGATCTTGTGTCCTGTGACCTTGCTAAAATTACTTGATAAAGTAACTGTTCTAATAGATTTTTCTATATCTTTTAGGGTTTGTACCTATAATATTAATACAATAAAATACCTATAATAAAGACATGTTTATTTCCATTCTAATCTTTGTTATTTATTTGTGTTCTTCCCTTATTTTACTAGCCATTATTCCTGTTGAATATTGTAGTAAATTATGTAATAAAATAAAGATGTATTATATTATAAATTGTAGTATAAATATACAATGAATATTATCTATAATATATATTTAAATTACATTTTAAATAAAAATACAAAGAACATAAAAATGATCGACACACTTAAACAGACACTTCTAAAAGGAAAATATGCACATGGCCAAGAAGCATATGGAAAAGTACTCAACAATAATACTCATCAGAAAAAATGCAAATTTTGCCATGATGAAGTACTACTCTATGTTACTAGAATGACTATTATTAAAAATACTAAAACCTCAAATGTACACCAAACTCTCTTACATTACTGGCAAAAGTATAAAATTAAACAACCACTTTGTAAAAATTATTTGATCGTTTTTGTAAACATACATCTATGAGCTAGGAGTTCCACTCACATGTTTATCCAAGTGAAATAAAAATATATTCACAAATGACTTCTAAAATCATATGCATAGAAGTTTTCTTCATAGTGGACAAAAAAAGGAAATATTCCATATTAAAAGGGTTGAATAGATAAATATATTGTAAAATAACCATACAATGGAATACTTTCAGCAATTAAAAGGAGTGAACAACCATTATATGCAACAAAAATTTGACTCTCACAAAAATCATGCTGTTCTTACACAGTTTTTACCCCTGATTTGATTAGTGTGAATTTTCAGAATAGGCAAAAATTAGGTAACCAAAATTGGAATAGTGTCTTCCTGCTGAGTAGTAGATGTACTGCAAAGTGGCAAGAGGGAACTTTCTGATGTGAAGAATTTTTTACGTCTTAATATGGATATGAGTTATATGGGTACATTCATTTGTCTGAACTCATTAAACTATATACTTAAGATGTGTATCTTCCTGTATATTTATTATACTTAAATAGAAAAAGATTTTTAAAAACAGAGAAGGAGAGAAACTGTGTATATATATGTAGATATATAAAATTATACCTAAGTAAATGAATAGAAATATATGTATAGACCTTGTTTTATTATATTACTTATAGTTTACTACAGTATTGTTCAATAATGTACTACTATTAAATTGAAGTTAAACTGTCTTATTTGACAAATCAACCAAAAATATTTTTTGTGAAAAAAAAAAAGTGACAAATCTCAAATTACGGACATTTTAGGGTAAATTAAGATTTTTGGTAAATTTGTTTGCTTAAAATTAATACTGAATTTATGCTAATAAAACTTATCTCTAGAGATATATACAGAAGTTTTTATAGGTATATTACATATCTTGAATTTGAAAGAAAAGGAAAATGGTGTTGGTGGATGAAATAAAGAAAACAAGATAAGCAAAGTGATGATTTTTGAAGTGCTACACGTGGGTTCATTTGTAATACTTTCTCTTTGGGGTACATTTGAAATTTGCCTAATAAAAGCATGTTTCTATGTTTTTTTTTAGTTTTGATATCATAAGAAAATTTTCCCCACTATATAAGATTTCAAATGTCTCCCATGATTTATTTTAGTTACTTTTTTTAAAAATGTTACTTTTCATCAATACCTATTCATTATAGAGCAATTAGAAACTATAGATAGACCAGAGGAAGAGGATAAGCATGCATGATCAAACTACTTAGAGATAAGGACAATGTTAATGACTTTCACTTAAATAAATATGTCTTAATTGAAGAAATGACACAAAAACAATCTCTAAATGCATCTTACCATATTAAAGGCTGTGGTACATTCGACTATAAAGAACACTGATTAACTTTGCCTGGTTACATGTGTGTTCAAGTGTGTGTGTATTTGTTTCTGGCATGAGTGTGAATGCCCAAGAGTTTACGCAGAAGAATTAAGCAAAACTTGTTACAATTTTTATAACTCAGTTTCAGATACTATCCATTTACATTTTCATATAATTTTACCTTTTGATATAATAAAATAGCTTCATATTCAGCATTTATGAATTTTTTGACAAATGAATGTTAAAATTTATGAAATGCCATTTTGGTATATATTGAATTGATTGTAAGTCTTTCTGATGTTAAGCTATTTTAACTGAATTGAATAATCAACCAAGAAAGTGAAAATATTAGCAAACAAAAAAGAAAGGAGTAAGAAATTAATACTAAAATGTATAATATCAATTAAAAAGTATAATTGTTTTAAAATAATTGTAATGGATGTTTTTATAAAGTATTGACATAGGAAGCATTTGAAGGTAATTTTTTTAAAGTTATAAAGCATAAATGTACTCTATTACAGCAGAGAAAATGAACATGCTGGAAATAGACAAAATCAATAAATACAGTTCAGTTAACAACTCTATAGCACAGCATTTAAAAACAAATCAAATGCCTGGATATAAAGGTGGCTTTTGTTATAGTTTAGTCTGAGTGTGTGTGGAGTCACAATATGTATAGAGATTGTGGCCCATAAAATTGATTGAGATTGTCTTTGAACAAACTTTTATTGGTAAATATTTCATTGGTGTAAAAAATGTAGTTATAAAGAAGGTGAAAAAGATAATAGAAAGTGTATTATCCCTTCAATAAATTAACCATATTACTTATACCATTAAATAAACACTATCTTTGTATAGGTTTTGCCCACTTGATCTGCTAAAGATGGGAAAGAACATCAAAATGTAATAATTGCTTTTTTACTTCTGTCTACTTATATTTGCATTTCCTAACAGTTTTACACAAAGTATTTTTATGACTTTGCAAAAATTTTCATTACAATTATATTTTGATCATGAATTTCACCCTTTCATTCAAGGTATAATTTAAAGTTCATTATCTTGAGTTCTATTTTATGCAGTATTACTATGGATTTGGAGGGCTCTTTTTATTTACATTAGTTAGACATGCCTTTGATCAACCTTTTGTTTTTAATATTTTTTGTATATTTTTCTTGAGGTATACCCTGTATCTACAGCATAGGCTATATTGCGTGTTTGAAAACTTAGGAAATACATTTTTAGCAAGAAATTTTAATGCATTTAATTTGTTTTTATGAGCTATATTTGTTTATAATTT
This sequence comes from Monodon monoceros, assembly GCF_005190385.1. Classification (NCBI taxonomy): domain Eukaryota; kingdom Metazoa; phylum Chordata; class Mammalia; order Artiodactyla; family Monodontidae; genus Monodon; species Monodon monoceros. Next base: position 26,663,872 of record NW_021703771.1, read on the forward strand.
GTCATCTTGTTAAAATTTTTATATTTCTTACCCTCTTAGATTTCTTGCTTTTATTTTTGGTTGTATTATTATATATTTAGTGTGCTTTTACTAGTTGTCAAAGTAAAGATTTAACAGTATCTTTAAAGACTGAAGCCCTCCATTTAAAGCAAAGCTTAAATAAGCTCTTTCTTAGCTCTCCCCCAGTTTCCTTCAGTTTTCAGTAATTGTTGATATTATCTGGCCTTTAAAAGCTAGACTTCATATCTATACATACTTTCTCCTTTCAAAAAAACTTATATTGCATTTGCTAATAATATGGTCAGAAATTATTCTACTTTTTTTTAAATTTAATAGTGTTTATCTGTTAATCCCATAGTCCCAGTTACCCCTCCCTCTCCCTTCCCCTTTGGTAACCATAAGTTTGTTTTCTATGTCTGAGCCTGTTTCTGTTTTATAAATAAGTTCACTTGCATTATTTTTTAGATTCCACATGTAAGTGATATTATATGATATTTGTCTTTCTCTGTCTGACTTCACTTAGTATGATAAACTCTAGCTCCATCCGTGTTGCTGCAAATGGCATTATTTCATTCTTTTTATGATTGAGTAATATACATAATACTGCATCTTTATCCATTCATCTATTTGATGGTCACTTAGGTTGCTTCCATATTTTGGCGATTATAAATAGTGCCGCCTTGAACTTTGTTGTGCATGTATCTTTTCAAATTAGAGCTTTTATCTTTTCTGGGTATATGCTCAGGAATGGGATCGCTGGATCATAGGGTAACTCTATTTTTAGTTTTTTAAGGAACGTCCGTACTGTTCTCCATAGTGGTTTCACCAATTTACATTCCCACCAGTAGTGTAGGAAGGTTCCCTTTTCTCCACACCCTCTCCAGCATTTATTTGTAGATTTTTTGATGATGGCCATTCTGACCTGTGTGTGGTAATACCTCATTGTAGTTTTGGTTTGCATTTCTCTAATAATTAGTGATGTGGTGTATCTTTTCATGTACCTGTTGGTCATCTGTATGTCTTCTTTGGAGAAATGTCTATTTAGGTGTTCTGCCTAATTTTTGATTGGGTTGTTTGGTTTTTTGTTGTTATTGAGTTGTATGAGCTGTTTGTATATTTTGGAGATTAAGCCCTTATTGGTCCCATCATTTGCAAATATTTCCTCCCAGTCCTTAGGTTGTCTTTTCATTTTATTTATGGTTTCCTTTGTTGTGCAAAACCTTATAAGTTTGATTAGGTTCCATTTGTTTATTTTTGCTTTTATTTATGTTGCTTTGGGGGACTGACCTAAAAAATGTTGCTAAGATTTATATCAGAGAATGTTTTGCCTATATTCTCTTCTAGGAGTTTTATGGTTGTCATGTCTTAAGTCTTTAAGCCATTTTGAGTTATTTTTGTGAATGGTGTGAGGGAATGTTCTAACTTCATTGAATTACATGTGGTTATCCAGCATTCCCAACACCACTTGCTAAAGAGACCACTTTTTATGTATTTAATTTGTAATCCTTACAATGGGTCTCATCATAAAATGATACCCTTTTTTGGTTATTAATATTCAAGTTTTCTATGTTACTTGGAAAACCACCCTCAAATAATTTTTAGAAGAATAAATACGTCAAATGTTTTTTGAAATCTTATCTGATGTTCTTTCTGTGACATTTGTAATGAAAATAGCTGGGTAAAAATAGTCTGTGATACACATTTGTTCATTGCAGTATATATGTTGTCATGGTAACAATTTTTATTTAAATTTGTAAAACATGTTTTGGTCATTTCTGAGTTTTGTTTCTTTACATATATATTTGCGTTCAGTACGATCTTTCTTGATCTTTATAATAGAATCATAGTATGCATGGAAGTGTACATTTTTTTAGAATATCATTTGGAGTTTTTCTGGTTTATCATTCTACTTTTACTTTGTTACATTTCTTTTACTTGCCTTGGTTTATTTTTCAGGAATATCAATTAACAATTTACTATATATCCATTTCCTGAATTACACATATAAACTTTCCTCAAAGTTTTTTTTTTCAACTCTCTTGAATTTATTTGCATTTTTGGATGTTTTCAAATCTGTTTCTACCTCATTGATTTGATTTTCTTTAATGTCAAATTGGCTTCTTAGTTAAGGGTTTAACTATTTGATTACACTATTGTGATTTAGTAGATGCACTCTTATGGTTTTTTTTTCTTATTCATATTTCATTCTACTGCCATCTCATCTCACCCTTTTTCACTTTTGGACTGTTTTTTACTGATGATATTTTCTCATGTTCTTATTTCATGAAGAATGTGTCTTTTTTATGCTCATGACAGTGCCAAACTTTTTTTCTGAAATTTGAAAAGTGAGGACCCTAAATTATGTCTTTATTTCAGATGTAGCCACTTGTGGTATTCACTTTCCCTTCTGCTATATTTTTAGTGGAAATATTTTCAGATTTTTTTTACTTAATAAGGTGGTTTTGGCTTATAATTTATGGTTATGTACTTATGTCCTCTTGAAAGTATTATTTTTGACAATTAAAAAGAAATCCTGTGGCTTCCCTGGTGGTGCAGTGGTTGAGAGTCTGCCTGACGATGCAGGGGACACGAGTTCGTGCCCCGGTCCGGGAAGATCCCACATGCCGCGGAGCGGCTGGCCCCTTGAGCCATGGCCGCTGGGCCTGCGCGTCCGGAGCCTGTGCTCTGCAATGTGATAGGCCACAACAGCGAGAGGCCCGCATACCGCAAAAAAAAAAAAGAAATCCTTTTCTTATATGTGAAGCTACAGTTCAAGTTGATATGTTTACCATATCATGCTTTAGATATTTATTGGCTTTCTCCAGAAACTTCCTTGTACTTCTCTACTTGTCTCTACATAATTTTAAATAATGTGCAAACTAAAGTTCTCCAGAATGCATAATTAATAGTATGCTTTTGTCTTCAACTCTTTCTCCAGTGGTGTATTTGATAAACTATTCCTCCAACAATAGAATCAATGGTTTCCCTCAATTCATTTTTAGAACTTCCTCCCTATTCCTTTCTTTATGCATAAATATATCCTGTTATTTCTCACTCTAAAAAGCCATTAAAAGATGATATCCAAGAAGTACTGATGGCTCACAGAGGCCCCAGAACAAAATCCTAAGAGGCGGGTTGAAAGTTGTCCAGTTTTCTGATTGTTACATGCTCTGATTCTCTAACACAGAAAACAGATGGTGTAGGGAACTGCATAATTCTTGTAACATTTTTTTAGGTATATTCTATATTATATTTTTAAATGGGTGTTTTAGGCAAAGAGTTGAAGCTTAAATATACTTGAAAAACATCTGGCTCCATCTGTCTTTAATAAGTGTTGGTACATCCACAATTCAGGCATTCAATTGTCTGAGTCTAGTTTGGAGAGTACACCAATGTGTTTATGGTTATCTTACTGAAAATTTTGTATAGACAATATTGTCAGCTTTTAGCCATATTATTTTGAATTAGATGTATTACTTATTTAATCAGAGAAAAATACATTTGCCCCAGTCTTCTCATAATCTGTTAGAGTAATCATAAATTAGTTGAAACTTTTAGAGGGCAATTTGATGATATCTGTTATGTTCTAAACGTTACGTATTTGCTGTCCAAATAATTTAACCTAAGAAAATTTATAGAGATATGTTCAAAAAAGTGTGCAGTAATTATATGTTCATTAGTCTTTGTAGCATTACTTGAAATTGAAATAAACCTGGAAAAAGTTGAAATGTTTATCAGCTGAGGGTTGTTTAGATATTAAGCATACCTTGAATATAATGAGGTGCATCTAATTGTATTGGTTTATAAATTCCTCAAAATTCTATTTTAAAGCAAGTTTTTGGAGGATATGAATAATATTTTCCATTTATATACATAAAGGCTATAAGATTATGCACATATTAATATTTTATAGTCTTTATAAAATATGTGTGTTTCTGTGTTAATTTGTTTAACTCAGGTGTATAACTGGAGGATTGTGAATAAGCAAGGAGAATGTTATACTCTTGAGTATATATATTATTTTGTTTTATTTTTTAAGCAGATTTATTTTCATAAATTATAAAATAGTTAAGGAAAAAAGCAAAAGGAGATTTTTTAAGTAATCCTATTTCAAAATATAAAACAAATATGATGTGCATGATTAGAGATTTGTAATCTATAGCATACTATAAAAAAGTTATAATTATATTTTGTTTGTGAATCCCACAGGACAACACTTAAGCACAGGATTTTTTACATATCAGATAGTGTGCTTTTGTAATATACATATCTATGGGGTAAACATGATTCTTTTTTTATAATCATTTAACTCTTACTTATTTTGAAAAATTATTTACAGCCAGAGAAATTCTGCTTGAAGCATATCATTTTACTTGTGTTTCAGTTACTCTTTTACTCTTAAAAACAATAATGTATTAGCTTTTGAAACAACGTATGGAAGAATGTCCTTTGCATAGTCTTAATAGGAAACAGCTATATTTCAGTTAATTATCAGACTATTCTAATTTTTATGTCTTTTCATGTACTGTTTTTAATAAAAAATAATGCTTTAGGGACATCCCTAGTAGCGCTGTGGTTAAGAATACACCTGCAAATGCAGGGGACATGGGTTCGATCCCTGTTCCAGGATGATCCCACATGCCATGGAGCAACTAAGCCCGTGAGCCACAACTATGGACCCTGCCCTCTAGAGCCCACAAGCCACAACTACTGAGCCCACATGCCATAACTACCAAAGCTCATGCGCCTAGAGCCCATGCTCAACAACAAGAGAAGCCACCACAATGAGAAGCCCGTGCACTGCAACGAAGAGTAGCCCCCGCTCGCAGCAACTAGCAAAAGCCCGTGTGCAGCAACGAAGACCCAGCACAGCCAAAAATAAATAAATAAAAATAATGCTTTAAAATATCATAATGATGAGTAGATAGATTTACCATTTTGAAAATAACATATCTGACTTTATTTTCTATATTTTCATTTAACATTGCCATATTGATTGAGAAGAATGGTGGGAGAATGCCCTGGCAGGTAGCAACCGTCTGTGTTAGCATCAACATGTCCAAACCAGAAGGCATATATGTTCATAAAGGTAAGATACTGAATTAAGAATGACTTTTACAGTCTTTTAAACAATAAGGAACTATGGATATACTTATGTAGCACAAAATTGATGTATATGCAGAGTTCGTAGACTCGTTGAAAGTAGGGCATCTCTTATTAACCAGTGGACAATTTAATCTTTAAGAATTAGTTGAGAACTTACAGTATACTATTAAAAATATCTAATCTACGTTGACAAAAGGCTCATGAGCTTCGATAGCTGGCTAGGAACACACCTTTTGAACAAACATCCTGGGCTTTCCATTAGCCTCTTCCTGCCTTTCATCCTCTGAAAGTCATCCAAAGCCTGACTATTATTTCCTTTATATCCACCAACTGTCCCTCCATTGCTCCTGTGCATTTCACTGACAGGACTCCTGAGGAGACGCATCGCTGAGTGCCCGAGTGGTTTGATTGCAGGTTTTTTTTCTCTGTAAAAAATCTCTCTAAAATTTAATGTTTGTTTTTTTTATGGAAAAGATAATGGAAACATAACTGGCACGGTGGTTTTTTATTAATTAATTAATTTATTTTTGCTGTGTTGGGTCTTCATTTCTGTGCGAGGGCTTTCTCTAGTTGTGGCAAGCGGGGGCCACTCTTCATCGCGGTGCGCGGGCCTCTCACTATCGCAGCGTCTCTTGTTGCGGAGCACAGGCTCCAGACGCGCAGGCTCAGTAGTGTGGCTCACGGGCCTAGTTGCTCTGCGGCATGTGGGATCCTCCCAGACCAGGGCTCGAACCCATATCCCCTGCATTAGCAGGCAGATTCTCAACCACTGAGCCACCAGGGAAGCCCGGCACAGTGGTTTTTATGGCAAATGTTATTACAAATATGGTGATGTGCAAAATTCATTAAGTGGTTCTCATTTAAACTTCAAATTCTAATAGGTGCTGGAGTTTCACAAAGCAAAGCAGAGACCCTATTGGAGTCCTGGGTTCTGTTCAAGGTCATGCATCTGATTTGCTGGGCAATCTTTGGCAAAGTCACTTATGTCACCTTAACCTAATCTAGTGGGTTTTCCCCCATCTGTGAAAAATTAGGTTAATAACACATGTTTATTTGTAAAGTGCTTTGGTATGCTCAGAGTAAAAATGTCACAAGTACAAATATTGTTAGTATTGTATTTATTAATTGCTGAGGATAGCTTCAGTGCACCTTTGCTATTTAAAAATCCTGCTTGCAGCTGTGAAAACATTATGCTTAACACAAGTAATTTTCAGTGATGTTTGTTGTAGAACTCACAGGGAATGCAGCTGCTGGAGTGGCCATTTATTAAGAGAAGAGTGCTAAAGAAACGAAAAACTGTAGATATTTAAAAGTTAGTGGTGAAAAATATATATATATATAAGTTAAATATCAGATTATTCTAATTTTATGACTTTGTACTATTTTCAATAAAAATAATGCTTTAAAATATAATGAGTAGATAGATTTATGGTTTTAAAGCTTAAGTAGATCAACAAACCTAATTGTATTTTCTATATTTTCACTTAACATTGCCATATTAACTTGGAGAAGGATGGTGGGAAAATGTCCCAGCATGTAACATCAAAATGTCCAAACCAGATGGCATATATGTTCATGAAAATTGATACCGAATTAAAACTTTTCCAGTCTTTTAAACAAAAAACCTTATATTTGTGTATATATAATATACATATACATACACACACACACACACACACACATACATATATATATATATATATATATATATATTATCTATCACCAAAGAAGGAAAAGACTGTGGGGCTTTTTGTTTTGTTTTGTTACCGTCAGTCTCTTGCCTTTACCATCTTCCCCTAGGCCCATCAATTCCTTTCTCTTCCACAGAGTTTGCTTTTATGTACAGTGTATTACTGCATTTTTGTTTCTCAGTAAAGATAGACATATTAAAATATTATAATAAAATAGAAAGGGGAAAAAATTAGACAACAAGTATGAAAGATACAGATCTTTGTAAAAATTACATCATCTCCTCTTTGATCCCTTCAAGCCCAATGGCATTTGCTCAGTTTGGCAGCAGAGGGATTAAAAGTATTTGTTTTTCTTCACCTACATATTTTTTCTTTTACTGATCTCTGTCCATGTGTTATATTATTTATTACACCCCAAATTACCTATAGTCACAAACGTTTATTGTCAATCTTTAAAAGGTGGTGTGTGTAGATTCTTTGAGCTTCATACCATCAGCAGTTGTGTTGCTGCTTATGGAGAGGCGTGGGTTGACAGAAGATAAGACCCTGATGTGAGGGGGAGAGAAAGGCACTAAAGCCATTCCTTAGCTACCTGCTTCTTGCTCTTCACCATCTAGCTGAATTAGAACTCCTCTATACAATTTCTTTTAGTGGAAACAAAATAAGGTTTTATATTCCGGGAGGATATAATTAGTAAAACAGTCCTTATTTACAGAAGGAGAAACAGAGAAAAAGAAAAAGAGAGCCCTAAGAGGGGTGGATTTACAATGTCCAGCTTGTTTTCCACTTTTCTCTTGCTGCTACTTTCAATTGCCTCTTTCATCTCTCATTTTTCCTTACTCTAATTTTTCATTTTCCCTTTTATTCTCCTTCTCTGCTTTCTTCACTCTCTAGATTGTGTAGTTTTACTTGTGGCCATTTAACTGATAGGAAAAAGCCATCTAAAGAATGTGTCGGCTAGTAAGCTGAAATGGAACCATGACAAAATAAAGTGACTGTACAGATTATTCAGGTAAATTAAAAACAAGTCAATCTGAAAGGGAAGTGACACACACAGATGTTTTACATTAACCAAATTAAATACTGTTCACAACATGTTTTGCTTAGGTTTTATGGGCCTTATATAACAGACACCCTTGTGAATATGATATTATCAGGCTGTTTATTTTTAACCTCATTTGGAGAGGGTTGTGTTAATAATACACTTTTATTAGTGTCACTCTCTTCTCTTATTTCATTTATTCCTTTTCATTCACATATTCCTCTCACCTCCCTACCCATCTCTACTCTGCTACAATCTTTCTATACTATCTTTTTTTGTTGTTGTTTGCTTCTACATGTTCTTATAACAATGTACTACTGTATAATGTTATAAAACTTATTGCATGTGCTTGGTTCACTGAGCACTATGATTTTAAGATCCATTTTTGGACGTAGGCGATATTTTATTGTAATGCTCCTAAGAGAGGCATCCTTTAAAGTGGAATGAGTTTTACTTTGGGGGATAGTTAAGCTACTTTGGGATCAGTTTGAGACTTTAAAATTTTGTTAGGGTAGGCTAGCCTAGACTTTACCTTAACTAGTTAAGACTTACTACAAGCTGAGGCCCTTCTAGGCTGTCTACTGAATATCATAGGTGTTCAGTTAATTCTTTCTGATCTGGCTGGTTGGATCTTGAATATCTTCTACTCTGTTTGAATCTGAAGAACTTTTTTTTTTTAACATCTTTATTGGGGTATAATTGCTTTACATTGTTGTGGTAGTTTCTACTGTATAACAAAGTGAATCAGCTATACGTATACATATATCCTCATATCCCCTCCCTCTTGCGTCTCCCTCCCACCCTGTTTATCCCACACCTCTAAGTGGTCTCAAAGCACTGAGATGAAAAAAAAAAAAAAAAAGCACCGAGCTGATCTCCCTGTGCTATGCGGCTGCTTCCCACTAGCTATCTATTTTACATCTGGTGGTGCATATATGTCCATGCCACTCTCTCACTTCTTCCCAGCTTGCCCTTCCCCCTCCCCATGTCCTCAAGTCCATTCTCTACATCTGCGTCTTTACTCCTGTCCTGCCCCTAGGTTCATCAGAACTTTTTTTTTTAGAGTCCATATATATGTGTTACCATACGGTATTTGTTTTTCTCTTTCTGACTTACGTCACTCTGTATAACAGACTATAGGTCCATTCACCTCACTACAAATAACTCAATTTCATTTCTTTTTATGGTTGAGTAATATTCCATTGTATATATGGGCCACATCTTCTTTATACATTCATCTGTTGATGGACACTTAGGTTGCTTCCATGTCCTGGCTTATGTAAATAGTGCTGCAATGAGCACTGTGGTACATGACTCTTTTTGAATTATGGTTTTCTCAAGATATATGCCCAGTAGTGGGACTGCTGGGTCATATGGTAGTTCTATTTTTAGTTTTTTAAGGAACCTCCATACTGTTCTCCATAGTGGCTATATCAGATTACATTCCCACCAACAGTGCAACAGTGTTCCCTTTTCTCCACACCCTCTCCAGCATTAATTGTAGATATTTTGAAGAGGGCCATTCTGACTGGTGTGAGGTGATACCTCATTGTAGTTTTGATTTGCCTTTCTCTAATGATTAGTGATGTTGAGTATCCTTTCATGTGTTTGTTGGCAATCTGTATATCGTCTTTGGAGAAATGTCTGTTTAGGTCTTCTGCCCATTTTGGGGTTGTTTGATTTTTTTATATTGAGCTGCATGAGCTGCTTGTATAGTTTGGAGATTAACCCTTTGTCAGTTGCTTTGTTTGCAAATATTTTTTCCCATTCTGAGGGATGTCTTTTCGTCTTGTTTATGGTTTCCTTTGCTATGCAAAAGCTTTTAAGTCTCATTAGGTCCCATTTGCTTATTTTTGTTTTTATTTCCATTTCTCTAGGAGGTGGGTCAAAAAGGATCTTGCTGTGATTTATGTCATAGAGTGTCCTGCCTATATTTTCCTCTAAGAGTTTTATAGTGTCTGGCCTTACATTTAGCTCTTTAATCCATTTTGAGTTTACTTTTGTGTATGGTGTTAGGGAGTGTTCTAATTTCATTCTTTTATATGTAGCTGTCCAGTTTTCCCAGCACCAATTATTGAAGAGGCTGTCTTTTCTCCATTGTATAGTCTTGCTTCCTTTATCAAAGATAAGGTGACCATATGTGCATGGGTTTATCTCTGGGCTTTCTATCCTGTTCCACTGATATATATTTCTGTTTTTGTGCCAGTACCATACTATCTTGATTAGTGCAGCTTTGTAGTATAGTCTGAAGTCAGGGAGCCTGATTCCTCCAGCTCCATTTTTCTTTCTCAAGATTGCTTTGGCTATTTGGGGTCTTTTGTGTTTCCATATAAATTGTGAAATTTTTTGTTCTAGTTCTATGAAAAATGCCATTCATAGTTTGATAGGGATTGCATTGAATCTGTGGATTGCTTTGGGTAGTATAGTCATTTTCACAGTATTGAATCTTCCAATCCAAGAACATGGTATATCTCTCCATCTGTATCACATTTAATTTCTTTCATCAGTATCTTATAGTTTTCTGCATACAGGTCTTTTGTCTCCTTAGGTAGATTTATTCCTAGATATTTTATTCTTTTTGTTGCATTAGTAAATGAGAGTGTTTCCTTAATTTCTCTTTCAGATTTTTCATCATTAGTTTATAGGAATGCCAGAGATTTCTGTGCATTAATTTTGTATCCTGCTACTTTACCAAATTCATTGATTAGCTCTAGTAGTTTTATGGTAGCACCTTTAGGATCCTCTATGTATAGTATCATGTCGTCAGCAAACAGTGACAGTTTTACTTCTTCTTTTCCGATTTGGATTCCATTTATTTCTTTTTCTTCTCTGATTGCTGTGGCTAAAACTTCCAAAACTATGTTTAATGATAGTGATGAGAGTGGCAACCTTGTCTTGTTCCTGATCTTAGTGGAAATGGTTTCATTTTTTCACCATTGAGAACGATGTTGGCTGTGGGTTTGTCATATACGGCCTTTATTATGTTGAGGTAAGTTCCCTCTTTGTCTACTTTCTGGAAAGTTTTTAACATAAATTGGTGTTGAATTTTGTCGAAAGCTTTTTCTGCATCTATTGAGATGATCATATGGTTTTTCTCCTTCAGTTTGTTAATATGGTGTATCACATTGATTTGTGTATATTGAAGAATCTTTGCATTCCTGGGATAAACCCCACTTGATCATGGTGTATGATCCTTTTAATGTGCTGCTGGATTCTGTTTGCTAGTATTTTGTTGAGAATTTTTGCATCTATGATCATCAGTGATATTGGTGTAGTTGTTTTTGTGTGTGTGTGTGTGTGACATCTTTGTCTGGTTTTGGTATCAGGGTGATGGTGGCCTCGTAGAATGAGTTTGGGAGTGTTCTTCCCTCTGCTATTGAAGAACTTTTCAATGTAAATTTTCCTGGTTGTTTTTCCCCTGAATTTCTTCTTTAACATGTCTTATGGATCATATACTTATATCCCTAAGTATTTACTCAAAGACTCAAGATTACTCCTACTTAGAAACATGGGGCTCTTTTTTGGGGGAGGGGTAGCTTTCTCCTCTCCAATAATCTCCTTCACAAATTCCAGGTGCTAAACTCCCCAAATGCTTCTCTGTCTCTTCGGCAGTGCTTGTTGTCCAATATCTGAACAGTTGTTTAGTATATTTTTCTCATTTATCTATTATGAGTGGTTAATTTCAGTGCCATTTCTTCCATTCTGGCCAAAAGCAGAAGTAAGAAAGTTTGGAATCTACATCTTTTCTGCTTAGATAGTATCACTTGATTATCAAAGCTAGAACTTTTCAACACAAAAGAAAAAAACTACAAATTATAAATGTAAAATGCTTTGTTGGATGCTGAAAAATGCAAACTAGCATAAAATATAGGCAGATTAACTCATCTCATCTAGTATTAGCCAAATAAATTTGTATCAGTTCATATCCCTAGCGATATGGTTTCCTTGGAAGAAACCAAAACACTAGATTACCAGTAGATTAGATAATCAAAAACTAGTCTTTATGAAAGAAATAGCTGAAATGATGCTATAATCCCAGAAAGGGTGAACATTGACAAATAGGTTATGTATTGTATTAATTAATAAAATATGCATAAGGTATTTATTACCAGATTACATAAAGCGAAAAATTAAAATTGGTTCTTTTTTCTAGGAACTCAGTCCAATGTAGTGGGATGGGGCTTGTGAAGAAGAGCGTACCTTTTTAAAAAAATCTGTGTATATAAAATAAAATATAAATAAATCAATTACATAAATAAAATGCAATTATACTTATGAGTGTTATTTATACAATTATAATAAATCTTCATAGAATAGTGGTATTGATTTGGGTGTTGAATTCCAGAAGGGATTTTTGCACATCTGGAAGAGAAGGAAGGAAATTGGTGCTGGAAGAGAAAAAAAAGGGAGAATAAGAAATTTTTCATGAACCAAAGCATAATGGTGAAGAATAAACAATTGAGAAGATCACTGTCGTTAAGTCAGAGTTCTGTTGTAGGGTGTCACAAAAGAGAAAGATAAAAAAAAAGAAATATGTAGAGTATTAAGACAGTGAAATTTATCTTGAAATTTAAATTCAAGTTTTAAGTTTTTTTCCAATATGTACAGGGCAAACAAATTCAAGAAAATATATTTTCTAAAGCCTCACTATCTTCGTCTATAAAAATCCCTACCTAAAACTTTGAAAGGTTATTTTTTTCTCATCAAATGCAATAGTGTTGGTGGAAAATATTGGATTTTGAACATGTTTGAAAAAATAAATATTCTAGTGAATTTTTTGATATGGAATAATCTAGCAGTTTGAAAATTATAGATTTTGGTAAAGAAAGGCAGCAGTAATATAATGCGATAGCTCTTGAAAGAGTTCCCTTATTAGACAATAAGGTATGACTGTTTATTTATTTTTATTTATTTTTTCATTTTTTTTGACCATGCTACATGGTATGTGGGATCTTAGTTTCCCAACCAGGGATTGAACCTGCGCCCCCTGCAATGGTAGCGTGGAGTCTTAACCACTGGACTGCCAGGGAAGTCCCAGACATGACTGTTTATTTTAAAAGAACAAAAATGGATAGGAAGCATTTTTCAGGGTTTAGATACTGAGCTTAGGAGAGATAATGGAATAACTAGTTGTTTTATTGTGACTTTAGGAGGATTCAAGGAAGTTTGATGTATCAGTAGAATATAGAACATATTTTACTGTAAATATACTGAAATTCCTTATAATTTCCCATTCTGTCATGTATGAGTCAAATCCTCAAATTTAAACGTAATGAGGAAGATTAACTAAAATTATGATCTGTTTTCTTATTCCTTATTTTCCTGAATCTTAGAAAAAGTTAGTTCTTGTAAGCAGTACTTTTGAATATATTAAGCACAACTGATTTGATCATTCTTATTTTTTTTTAAAGAATAAGGAATGGAAAAAATAAAAGCTGCAGCATCTGGAGAGTGTTAAATGAGACAAACAGAGCTTGTTATCAAAGAGCTTTGACTTCAAAATTTTTACAATATAAACAAGTACAGACCACATATATCAACCACTATAAAAAATCAGTTTCCTACAAATTAATTCTGTGTTGTGTTTTTTTTCAGACTATATACTCCTTTAATTTTTATCCCCTATTTTCTTTGACTAATCATTTTTAACTCTATAGAATTCAATCTAATTTAAATTTAAATGTCATGTCATGGGGGGTTGTGGACATCAGACTAATTCTGGACAAGAAGAATCATGCTCTGTTCTTATTTACATGGGTTGTTTCTTCTTTAAAATTATTCTCAATTCTATCATTGCTACCTTATGTATTTTGATCTGTTCTTCCTATCCTCAAGTCATTTTTCCCAACCTGAATACATATCCAAGCTTGCAGAAACATGAGTATACTAATAAGAAATTTCAGCCTGTTTGTAGGTGCTTAAATTTCTCTTCTAAATATGGCCTAACACCTGCAGAATGATCTGTGTACACCTATAAATCAAAGAGAGAAATGGACAAATAATATAGAAAGGATATTTACAGGAGATATCATCCAATAAGTGACGATGCTCAGAAAGAAACAGATGTCAAAATCATTAGCCATCACAGAAATGCAAATTACATGGATAAGATATCATTACATGCCTATAAGACTGACAAAAATTACAGAGTTAGATGATAAAAGTATAATTTGGGGGGGGGGGAGAATGAATCCCTAGCATTGCTAGGGGATGGTTGTTGAGGAAGTCTTTCCAGAGAGCAATTTAGTTCTGCTTAGATGAACTGAGGATAAAACTACTTATAACCCAGAAATAACATTCCTGGGGATATTTTCCAGATAAATCTTCACAGTGATTCATGAGGGAATATGTTTAAGAGGCTCATCAGTGTTATTTGTGGTGGGAAGAAGATGGAGGTAATCTTGAGTCCACGCCAAACCCAACATAGTGAGTACGCAAAGTCTGAAGGACACTCAACAATGTAACAATCACAGTTTCTGGCATCTAATCAAAAGTATGAGGCATGTGAGAGAGGAAGAGAAAAAGAGAGAATAAATAAATATGACCCATAATAAGGAGGACAACCAGTCAATAGAAACAAACTTGAAAGTGAGAAAGATTTCAAAATGCTGATTTTAAATATGTTGAAAGAATTAAAGAAAATATGAATGTAATGAGTAGGAAAAAAAAGAAAATGTTAAGAAAAACTGGAGATTAAAAATAGATCTAAATTTTTATTGAGGTGTGATTGATTTACAATATTGTGTGAGTTTCAAGCGTACAGCATAGTGATCCCTGTACTATACAGTAAATCGTATTTTATCCATTGTGTATACAGTGGTGAGCATCTGTTAATCCCATACTCCTAATTTATGCCTCCAGCTCCCTTAACCTTTGGTAACCATAAGTCTATTTTCCATGTTTGTGAGTCTTTCTGTTTTGTAAATTAGTTCAGTTGTACTATTTTTTTAGATTCCACATATAAGTGATATCATATGATATTTGTCTTTCTCTGACTTATTTCACTCAGTATGATAATATCTAGGTCCATCCATGTTGCTGCAAATGGCATTATTTCATTCTTTTTTATGGCTGAGTAATATTACACACATATATTCCACATTTTCTTTATCCACTCATCTGTTGATGGGCATTTATGTTACTTCCATGTCTTGGCTATTGTAAATAGTGCTGCCATGAACATTGGGATGCATGTAACTTTTAAAATTAGAGATTGTTTCCTTTCCAGATATTTGCTGGATCATATGGTAATTCTAATTTTTTTGTTGTTGCTGTTATTCTTTTTAGGGAACTTCGATACTGTTCTCTGTAGTGGCTGAACCAATATACACTCTCACCAACAGTGTAGGGGGGGGTTCCTTTTTTCCACACCCTCTCCAGCATTTCTTATCTGTAGACTTCTTTTTTTCTTTTTTTTGCAGTATGCGGGCCTCTCACTATTGTGGCCTCTCCCATTGCGGAGCAAAGGCTCCGGATGTGCAGGCTGAGCGTCCATGGCTCACGCTCCCAGCTGCTCCGCGGCATGTGGGATATTACCGGACTGGGGCACAAACCCGTGTCCCCTGCATCGGCAGGCGGACTCTCAACCACTGTGCCACCAGGGAAGCCCTGTAGACTTCTTGATGATGTCCATTCTGACCGGTGTGAGGTGATACCTCATTGTAGTTTTGATTTGCAGTTCTCTAATAATTAGCAATATGGAGCATCTTTTCATGTGCCTGTGGACCATCTGTATGTCTTCTTTGGAGAAATGTCTATTTAGGTGTTCTGCCCATTTTTTGATTGGGTTGTTTGTTTTTGAGTTTTATGACCTGCTTGTATATTTTGGAAATTAAGCCCTTGATGGTTGCATTGTTTGCAAATATTTTCTCCCAGTCTTTAGGTTGTCTTTTTGTTTTGTTTATGGTTTCCCTTGCTGTGCAAAACCTTATTAGTTTGATTATGTCCCATTTGTTTATTTTTGCTTTTATTTCTTTTGCCTTAGGAGACTGACCTAAGAAATATTGCTAAGATTTATGTCAGAGAATGTTTTGCCTATGTTCTCTTCTAGGAGTTTTATGGTATCTTGTCTTATGTTTAAGTCTTTAAGCTATTTTGAGTTTATTTTTGTGAATGGTGTGAGGGAATGTTCTAACTTCACTGATTTACATGCTGCTGTCCTGCTTTCCCAGTACCAGTTGCTGAAGAAACTGTCTTTTCTCTAATGTATATTCTTGGCTCCTTCATTTAAGATTAATTGACCAGGGGACTTCCCTGGTGGCACAGTGGTTAAGAATGTGCCTGCCAATGAAGGGTACCTGGGTTTGATCCCTGTTCCAGGAAGATCCCACATGCCACAGAGCAACTAAACCTGTGTGCCACAACTACTGAGCCTGGCTCTAGAGCCTGCTAGCCACAACTACTGAGCCCATGAACCACAACTACTGAAGCCCGTGCACCCTAGAGCCCATGTGCCACAACCACTGAGCCCACACACCGCAACTATTGAAGCCCACGCACGTGCCTCAACTACTGAGCCCATGTGCCTAGAGCCTGTGCTCCACAACAAGATAGGCCACCACAATGGGAAGCCAACTCACTGCAACGAAGAGTAGCCCCCACTTGCCACAACTAAAGAAAGCCCATGTGCAGTGATGAAGACCTAACACAGCCAAAAATAAATAAAATTTTAAAAAATTTTTTTAATTAAATAAAAAGATTAATTGACCAGAGGTGTGTGGATTTATTTCTAGGCTCTATTCTGTTCAAGTGATCTACATGTTTGTTTTTGTGCCAACACCATGCTGTTTTTATTACTGTAGTTTTGCTGTAATGTCTGAAGTCTAGAAGGGTTATATCTACAGCTTTGTTATTTTTCTTCAGGATTGCTTTGGCAATTCTGGGTCTTTTGTGGTTCCATATAAATTTTAAGATTATTTGTTCTAGTTCTATGAAACATGTTAGGGGTAATTTGATAGGGATTGTGTTCAATCTGTAGATTGCTTTGGTATGTATAGCCATTTTAACTATATTAATTCTTCCAATCCAGGAGCATGCGGTATCGTTCCACTTCCTTGAATCATCTTCTATTTCCTTTATCAGTATTTTATAATTCTCAGAGTATGTCTTTCACCTCCTTCTTTAGGTTTATTCCCAGGTTTGTTTTTGTTTGTTTTTTTTTTTTTGATGCAACGTTAAACAGGATTTTTTTGTTTTGTTTTACTTTCTCTTTCTGATATTTTATTCATGTAAAGAAATGCAACAGATTTCTGTATATTAATCTTGTATCCTGCTACCTTGCTGAATTTATCAGTTCTGATAGTTTTTGCGTGGAGTCTTCAGGGTTTTCTATATAGAGTATCTTGTCATCTGCATATAATGACAATTTTATTCCTTCCCTTCTGATTTGGATAACTTTTATTTCTCTTTCTTGTCTTCTTGCTGTGCCTAAGACTTCCAAAGCTATGTCAAATAGAATTAGAATAGCAGGAGTGGGCATCCTTGTCTTGTTCCAGATTTTAGCAGGAAGGCTTTCAACTTTTTACCATTTAGTATTGTTTTGGTTGTGGGTTTGTCATAAATGGCTTTTTTTTTTTTGCTGTACGCGGGCCTCTCACTGTTGTGGCCTCTCCCGTTGCAGAGCACAGGCTCCGGACGCGCAGGCTCAGCAGCTATGGCTCACGAGCCCAGCCGCTCCACGGCATGTGGGATCTTCCCGGACCGGGGCACAAACCTGTGTCCCCTGCATCGGCAGGCAGACTCTCAACCACTGCGCCACCAGGGAAGCCCATAAATGGCTTTTATTATCTTGAGATATGTTCACTCTATACACACTTTGGCAAGAGTTTTTATCATGAATGAATGTTGAATTTTATCAAATGCTTTTTCTGCATCTACTGTGATGATCATGTGGTTTTTATCTTTTCTTTTGATGCTGTGGTATATCACATTGGTTGATTTGTATATGTTGAAACATCTTTGTGACCCTGGAATGAATCCAACTTGATCATGGTATATGATCTTTTTTATGTGTTATTGGATTTGGTTTGCTAATATTTTTTGAGGATATTTTCATATATATTCATCAAGAATAACAGCATGTAATTTCCTTTTCTGGTAGAGTCTTTGTCTGGTTTTTGTATCAGGGAGATGTGGCTTCACAGAATGACTTTGGAATATTCCCTCCTCTTCAATATTTTGGAGGAGTTTGAGAAGGATAGGTATAAATTCTTCTTTGCACATTTGACAGAATTCCCCAGTGAAGCAATCTGGTCCTAGACTTTTGTTTGCAGGGAGATTTTTTTTTACAAATTTTATTTCACTTCTAGTTATCAGTATGTTCAAATTATCTGTTTCTTCTTGATTCAGTTTTGGCAGACTGTATGGTTCTAGGAACTTGTACATTTCTTCTAGGTTGTCCATTTTGTTAACATATAACTGTTCATAATATTTTCTTAAGGTATTATTTATTTCTGTGTTATCAGTTGTTATTTCTCCTCTTTCATTGCTTATTTTGTTTATTTGGGTCCTCTTTCTTTACTTCTTGGTGAGCCTAGCCAGATGTTTGTCAATTTTGTTTATCTTTTCAAAAATCCAGCTCTTGTATTTATTGATATTATTTTCTTTTTTTAATCCCTATTTTATTTATTTTCTCACTGATATTTATTATTTCCTTGCTTCTGCTGACTTTAGGTTTTGTTTGTTCTTTTTTTCTAGTTTTTTATGTGGTAGTTTAGGTTGTTTAGTTAGGATTTTTCTTATATTTTGAGAAAGGCCTCTATTGCTATGAACTTCTCTCTAAGGACTGCTTTTGCTGCATCCCATGGATTTTGTATGGTTGTGTTTTCATTGTCATTTGCCTCAAGGTTATCTTAAATTTCCTCTTAGATTTCATTATTGACTCACTGTTTTTCAGTAGCATGTTGTGTAGTCTCCATATGATCTTTTTCTCGTTTCTCTTTCTGTGCTTAATTTCTAGTTTCATGCGTTGTGTTCAGAAAAGATGCTTAAAATAATTTCTATCCTCTTAAATTTGTTGAGGCTTGTTTTGTGTCCTATATGCAGTATATCCTAGAGAATGTTTCATGTGCACTTGAAAAGAACGTGTATTCATTTTTTTTTTTTTTTTGGATGTAGGGTCCTGTAGATATCAGTTAAGTCTATTGTATCATTCAGGATCTCTGCTGCCTTATTCATTTTCTGTCTGGAACATCTGTCCATTGATGTCAGTGAGGTGTTAAAGTCTCCTAGTATTACTGTATTCCCATTAATTTCTCCCTTTATGTTTATCATATTTGTTTTATGTATTTAGGTGCTACTAAATTGGGTGCATATATGTTAATGGGTGTGATATTCTTGTATTAATCCTTTTTATCATGATATAGTGTCCTTCTTGGTCTTCCCATAGATCTCATCTTTTGCCATCATTTTTTCATTTGTTTTTCTGTCTGCTGTTCTGATTGGGTGATTTTTGTTATTCTGCCTTCCAGGTCACTTATTCATTCTTCTGCATTATTTAGTTTGCTATTTATTGCCCTTAGCTCAGTTTTCATCTTGGCAGTTGAGTTGTCTAATTTTGACTGGCTCCTGTTTATTATTTCTAGTTCCTTGTGTCAATGATCCACATTTCTATATTCTTTCTTAATTCCTTCAGCATATTTATTACCTCCTTTTTGAACTCAGGGTCTCGTAGACTGGAGAGGTCCATGTTATTGTTCTTTCAGGAGATTTCTCTTGTTTCTTTAATTGGGAATAGTTCTATTTTTCACTTTTTTTTATTTCTCTTACTGTATGAATTTAGGAGAAACAGTTATCTACCATGGTCTTAAAGGGCTGTTTTTATGTGGGAATGACCCTGTGTAGCAAGGACACAGACATCATGTCACTATAAAATACAGTTATATGTCTATACCTTAGCAATAAACAATTGAAAATTAATTTTTAAAAAGTACCATTTACAAAAGCATCAACAGTATGAATTGTAAGAACCAATTTAAATATGAGCAAGATATATATTCTGAAAACAAAATATTCATGAGTTTGAAGAATCAGTATTGTTTACATGTTGATTGTCTCCAGATTTACTTGTAGATTCAATATAATTCCAATCGTATTCTCAGAAGTTTTCTCCAGAAATAGAGATGACTCTAAAATACACATGGAAATCCAAAGAACTTATAGTAACCAAAATTTTTTTGAAAATGATGAAAAAATTTAGAGGATTTACTTTTTTCAGTGTCACTATAAAATCACTGGAATCAAGATAATGTGAAAAAAGATGTTAAGGTAGACATACATGTCAATGAAAGAGAATAGAGATCCTATAAAAAGACCTGTACAAGGTTAATTAATTTTCAATGAAATTCAAGATTAAATTAAAAGGAAAAGATTGCTTTTTTTCAACAAATGGTACTAGTCCAACCAAATCTACACTTGAAAGCTGGAAGTAAACACTTCAACCTTTACTTCTCAGCATAAACAAAAATTACTGCAAAGGTAAAAGCCCCAAATATAAAATATATAGATGAAAGCAAAAGAAAGATCTTTGTGAGCTTGGTATAGGCAAATATTTCTTTGACAAGCCATAAAAGAATGCTAACTATAGAATAAACAGTAAATTGAACTTGAAAAAATGAAAACAAATATCCAGAGTACAAAGGACTACAATCCAGAATGTATAAAGACAAAGATTTGCAATCTCGAAGATATTAAAAAAAAACTTTTATAATTAGCTAATATGATACAAATGTATTAAAATGGGCAATAGATATGAATGGACACTTTACGAATGACATATCAATGTACATACCCTATAATCATATGAAAACATACTTA
The DNA here is from genome assembly GCF_005190385.1 of Monodon monoceros. Lineage (NCBI taxonomy): Eukaryota > Metazoa > Chordata > Mammalia > Artiodactyla > Monodontidae > Monodon > Monodon monoceros. The sequence continues at coordinate 26,684,524 of NW_021703771.1, forward strand.
AAATTCTAGTTATCAACAAAATGGAAATCAGAACCACAAAAGATCCACTTAAGACCCTCTAATGGCTACAAGTAAAAGGATGAACACCACAAGGTGTCAGTGAGGACCGGGAGCAACTGGAACACTCATCTATTGCTGGTAGTAGTAGAAAATGTTGCACACACTTTTGAAAACCATTTATCACTTAAAAAAAAAAATAAGTTAAACACATACATTATATAACCTAACAATTTTACTCCTAGGTAGTTACCCAAAAGAAACAAAAGCATGGATCTACAAGAAGAAGTGTATACAAGTCATATTCACAATAATTTTATTCATAATAAAACTGGAAAAAATATTCAACAATAACTGAATAAATTGCTTTATAGCCATACAATGGACTATTATTCAGCACTTTTTTAGAAACAAATGGTTGATACCTATAAAAAATACCCATTGAAAGTACATCCATAATATGTACAATATACATGAAAATATAGACATATAAATACAAAATATATTTTTAAAATGCTATGGCAAAAAGCATAACAAAACAAACCAAACAACAAAACCACATACATATTTATATGAAATTCTAGATGAGGTACAAGTAACGTACGTTGCCAGAAAATAGTTGGGCAATTCACTGTTAGTTGGGCCAGAGATACGGAGAAGTGAGGAAGTAATTGACATCAAAGTTACATGAGACAATGGTTTGTGGTGATAGAAATATTCTATATCTTGACTGTTGTGGTGGTAATTACATGGGGATATACATTTGTTAAAATCATCACATTGTTCAGTTAAAATATATGAATTTTATTTAGTGCAAATTATACCTCAATCAAATTGAATTTGATTCTAATGGGATCTGACTGGGATGTTCATGTTGCTGCAGATTGCCAGAGAAAAGAAAATTCTTTCATGATTTGTTGAAAATGTATATACAGACATTAGGCTTAGCTTCTTATATTTTAAATTACTTTAGTATTATAAAATTTTTTTCAAAAATGAGGAATAGTTCTACCTTATAAATGTAAGAAAACAAGGCAATGAATTTAATTTACACATTTTAATCACTTATACATAAAATTAGAAAAATAAATATCATTTAATTGAAAACATTTCTTGAAAATGAATGACAGAAATATTTGAAATTATATAATATCGCTTAGGAGGGCTTTGTCATTTATACAGATGAAAGTGATTAATTTCCTATTATGCACTGAAAGCCTCTTTAAAATAAAACTTCTTATAATTGGAATAACATTATAATTAATTGACAGGCTTTAGGTCATCCCAGTCAAAATGAAACCATCCTGATAGCAATCTGGGATGCCTGAACCAGTGTTCTATATGGAGAGATTCCTGTGTGGTTTAAATATGCTAAGGTAAAAATTTTAAAGCTCATAGTTAGAAGTTAACACGTTAAATTTTATCACATTGATAGGAAAGTTTCAAAAAATAGAAGGGAATATCTTAACTCCTCTAAAGAATGCCATATTATTTTAAATAAATGAAATAATCATAATTCTGTTACTGAAGTTGCAACAATGATATTTGGTGAAGTTGTATGAAAAATGATTTTGTAGCACATTATCAAGATTTATTTTATCTTTATTTAACAATATAATCAAAAGATAAAAGGAGGAAAAGATTTCAATATCATAAAGTTAGATTTTTAATTTTATTTAATTTTGCCTTGCATATGTTATTCCAACCTATATAACCTTTGTCGAATGACCGTAAGTGGCATGCACCACAGATTGAAGAACTTGGCTACCTACAGCTAAGTATATCTGGTGTGTCGGTTTGTTCTTGCTAGCTTGCCAGAATCCACGTTTTTGCAGGGGTGGTAGTAGGCAGGCAGTAACACACAGATGTTTTACTTAAAACAGAAAGTATAATCCAAAGACTGTGAATAAATGCACTTCAACACTCGGGATAAGAATACAAGTAAGAGGGATTGAAAACAATTTACTCTTTGTATGGTATAAACTCAAAATAGCTAAAGGAATATTTAAATAATTTTTAGTCAGATTAGGTGATTCACAAACTAGGCAATTTATTCTATTTTGGAGAAGAGAATTATGAGGAAGTTTGTTTTGGGTTGTTTCTAACAAGATTTACATTTAAATTTGCATGATGAGTGGCCAAGTGCAACCCCAAAGTTTCCTGTTACAGATTACTTAGAATAATAATTCCACAAATATATGTAACGTTAGCAAAACTTTATCACAATGCAAAATTGGGCTTATTATTTTGTTTACAGATAGAAAATAATAAGAAACTTGAGCCTCATATTAACAAATGTAGTCAATGATATTCTTATTTATAAGGTAATAGAACTTTGAGTTAGAAAACAATACACCCTTGATAACCTACATAGTCTGCATGTTTGTAGTTCTCTTCATTTTGTCTAGAATGTCTTTATATGTCATTTTCTTGTTCACTAATCTAATTAGAAATTGGGTTGTTGTGCACACTGACACAAAATCACTCCAAATACATAATCTATACTCGGGCCAAGAGTGACAGTGGAACATATGCTGGAGTGATCAACATGAAGGCAGGGGCAAGCAGCTCCCACACTACCATTCAGGGGTTCCCAGCAAGACACTGAATGAGAGGGCAGTCTTTACAAAAAAAAAAAAAAAAAAAAAAAACTTTTTATATTAAATTTTGTTTCTCTTTAGAGAAAAAAATTCTATTCTGATTATTAAAGTCACATATGCTTAATTATATAACATTTGGAAAATACAGAAAAATAAATTTAAAACATTGGTAATCTAAACATCCAAGATAATGTGGTTCAACAGTTTAATGCATACTTCATAGCTATGCTATGCAAATATAAAAAATAATATATTTATAGTTTTTATTACATATATTAGAAATCAAGTACCAAAAATTACTTGTGCTTTTATATAAAAAATCAAATTTGTAATCAAGTGCCTAATGCAGAATTATTAGAAAATAACATCGCAAACCTAAAGATCGTCAGTATATAGTAACTATACAAACACTTGCTCTGAAATTAAATTTGAGTTTCTTACAACACTTAAAGACTTTAATCAACAAGCTTAGCATTTCCTGCTTCTAAATTTTGTGTGCATTTGATTTGTTCAAACAAGTGTGACATTGTAAAAAAGTAATTTACTTTTTTTTTTTTTTTTTCTGGTACGCGGGCCTCTCACTGTTGTGGCCTCTCCCGTTGCGGAGCACAGGCTCCGGACGCACAGGCACAGCGGCCATGGCTCACGGGCCTAGCCGCTCTGCGGCATGTGGGAACTTCCCGGAACAGGGCACGAACCCATGTCCCCTGCATGGGCAGGCGGACTCTCAACCACTGTGCCACCAGGGAAGCCCAAAAGTAATTTACTTTTAATCTCAAATACTCATAGAGAAATGCATTTAAAATAGTAGCTGTGTTTTTTCACATTTTAAAGGTATATAATAACATTTTACTAGTATTCTCTCTCATAATTCATTCTTTGTATATACCTATGACAAAAGTAAAATTTTATATGTATGTACATAAGGATTTAATATTAGAAGTGTTATGTATACATATATGTTAATGTTTGTATGTATGTTCAATATCTTGCAAATGCTCAGTTAAAATAACAAATAATTTAAATAAACTCATCGGTTGGAAGTAAGGGAAATAGTAGAATGAGACATCTATGGTGCAGAGAACAAAAAAAGAACCAAAAATTTAAAAGAAGTGACAAGTTAAGGGTTTGTAAAACATAAGGTTGAGCAGATTAAAGCAACCAACTATGCAATGTCAGTTAATTTTCTCTATCCCTAACTTTATTTTACAGTGTTTTAAAAGTTTTTATTAAGAAATTGTCTTAAGTTTCTGAGTATAGCACCTGGTTGTTAATACCCCCTACTGTGTCTATTCATTACTGTAAACTATTCTCCTTTGTAGATAATTCTGGTCAGAGTTGTACTTTTGATTTTTCTGAGATATAGAAGAGTAACATAGCTTTGGAAAGTCAAGAAGTTGAGCAAATAAAGGTTAATTATATAATAGACACTAAGGGATTCATTTATGTCCTTTGAAAAGCAACCTATTAGGAGATATAATTTTGATATGGAAAAATAAGATATGCAGGAAAACTGTACTCCTCCTTTCTTGCTGCTGTGAAAACTCCCCAAACTAAACCTTAAATTTTATAGAACTATATAATGAAAAATATTACTTAATTATGCTTAAAGATACCTGTATTTGTTCATATCTAATTGGTCCCACAAAAGTAATTTAAATATCTGTTCCTGATTACAGAGAAACAAATTTTGTGTTCAAAAGATAAATGCAAAAGAAAAATTCGTAACCTAGGATGACCTATTCATCTGGAGTATTTTATTTTAAAATACCTAAATTTAACCTACGGAAGAGAGAAGTTTCCACCGTGTAATAAAATTATCACAAATGGTCATTATTTACTTTCTTATGAAATACCTCAGGCACGATTAAACTATATTCATAAACTCGAGTAGTAACATGACATGTAATGCTTAGCGAAGTACAGAATCTGGTATAATTGAAGGAAGATATCTTCCATCCAAGCAAACAAATACTAAATTATACATTAAAGTAAATAGATACTGAGACCTGGCCTAATACCTCCTCATATTTTCCTATATAGTAAGCCAAATATTTTGGCATTAAGGATTTAAACCTAAAGCTTCTATTCTTTCCTTTTCAGTTTTGGATGTTAATTACATTTTTTGACTGTCAGTGACCTAAGATTAAAATCAAATCAAATATGTCTTTTTTTTTTCCTGTCACTTCAGATGTAACAAGATTCAAGTGAAAGGTTAAGATAGAAGTGAAACTTGAAAAATTTACTCTTTAATAAAAAGCATATGGATGCTTTTTCTTATAAGTATCAAAACACAAGTCTTAGTCATTATTATATGTGATTCAAAGGATAAATTGCTCCTTAGAGTCTTAGGAATTATAATTGCCTCTTAGAAGTTTCATATATAGGTTACACTGAAAGTTACACCCAGAACTGGCCAACAACTGAATTTTAATTTATTAGCAACATATTGGCTATGCTGTTGAAATTAAATTTAATGCTTTGAAAAAACTGACTATAGATAGAAATAAAATTTTGTGCAAAGTAGACAAATTGAGCAACATGTTTTGATAATGTAGATGCAAACTTGAAGGCTAAATTCAATATAAACATACACAAATTAATAAACTTCTTTGTCAAGGATGACAATGTTTTGTCAACACAAGGACATATGTTCTAGCTATGTATTGAGGAAATGAACGAAACCTGATTCTAGCTAATTAGATATATAGCATTATGTAGACATGGCATAACACTCATCTCAGTAGGGTTAATTTTTCAATAATTATTTTACTCTGAATAATTTTTACTGAAAACTTATAAGTACATTTTGTATACAAGACTGAATTCTGCATAAGATACAGCACTTCAGGAGCAATTCCTCTTGAAAGGGACACAGATGTAACTAAACGTAATATTCAAAGAAAGGGAAATACTGCAAAAGAGGTGCAAGCGACATATAAAAAGTAGTTAGAGAAAGATACGATTCACTCCACCAGGAGCATTAGGAATTTCTATGAAGAGATGTCAAATAAACGTAGCAGTATTTCAGTGAGTAGAGGGTAACAGAGGAACTTGAGAATATAAAGAGAGGAAATAAACGTGGAATAGTGGTTGGTTATCAGGTGCTAGAGACTGTGGTTATACACTTTACATAAACTCTCATTTAATCGCTACAAAAATTGAGGTAAACAGCAATATGTACAATTTCAGTGCTGAGTTACAACACAAAACTATCTTTGAGTCATGCCAGAGCCCATTCTTTTAACAATCAAAGCAATCTATCTTTCTGGACAGAAGAAAGCAATATTTCTGGATCTTATGCTGATAGACTAGCTTTGAGCATCATTTCAGAGCTGGCCAGTCTTTGTATCAAGCTAGGTCTGCAACCATACATGCAAATCCATTTTAATTTTTTCACTTTTATCTGGATCTTTGACATCATATTTGTGACTTTAGGGCATTCATTATCAATTTATGAACTTAGTGACTTTTCACCAAATAGAAGGGAATAAAAGTAAATTTTTTGGAGAAGAAAACCCAATTCAATACAATGAAATGTTTCTAGTTCAAAATCTCACCCATGTGTTTATGCTCTGTGTGGCATATTTAGCTTGTATTGGAGTCTGGAAAATAAGAGGGCGAACACTGGAAATTATTTTAAAATACCCCCCCCAAAAAAGATAACAATTGATTTAAATAAGAATACTTAAACCTGATCCTATGATTTCAGTAGAAATAGTAGAAAAGTCTCTAGTGCCCATTTGTCTTATGGAATCTCTATTTTTTTAGCACTATTGTGAAATAATGATGGTCTTTTCCATAGGGAATTAACAGAGAATCTTAAATGTTTCTTTTTACCCAATGTCAATTTGTAAACCATATTGTAAAATATTTTAAAGATGTAATTTTAAAGCACATGGTGGGATAAGAATATTTTAATTTTCTCCTCCGTGCTATAAATATTACATTTCCTCAGGCGGTGCATAAAGAACTCTGTTTCAACTCCAGTGATTTTTGAAGGTAACCAGTTCAGTTTCTAACTAGATATATGACCTTGGAAAATAATTCAAACCCTCAGATACTCAGTTCTTTCATATGTAAACTGCTAGGATTGAAATATATGTTCCTTAAGGCCCAATCAACTTTAACATTCTGCTGGAAGTAGATGTCTTGAATTACTGCTGTCATAGACTGGAAGGAAAGATGCACAGCTAGGGTAGACTGATTAGAGTATGACTAGTTCAGTAGGAAGACATAAAACTTGAAACCAAATGTACATATACTGCAATTATTTTCTGGAAACTGGAAACCATATTTAATGTGTTGTTTTCCTTTAATGAGCCAAAATCAAGAAAATTTATGGACCTATTGATCAACCTTTCTAAAAGGCAAATAGAATGTTTTTTTCTATTTCCTCATTTTATTGCCTTTCTTTTTTCATACTCCATATGATCAGAATCATAGAATAGTCTCAAAGTCTCAAACAGTATAATTTAATGTAAATTATGTTGGTTATATACATAAATACATCTATATTTCTCTATATTGAAATCATTTTATTGTTCACTTATTTATTTTTTATTCTTTGTTATATATACAAAACTTTTGTTACTTGCATTCCTTCCTATCTAATATTTGTAATTCATTCTATTATTACTACAGTTAAGAGAAACTATGTTTTGGAAGGGGTCAACTCTATGGTGTTGGATGGCAACTAGACTTCTGGTGGTGATGACTTTGTATTTCAATCAAATGTTAAATTATAATGCTATACACCTGAAACTCATATAATGAAAAAAAAGCAGCTATGATTTAAATTACATAAACATTTTATTGAACACTATCCATTAGAAAACACATAGTCAATAATCATTGCTAATTTTATTTATTTTATACACATACACACACACACACAAACACACACACATATGTAAGGTGCTATGCAATCATTGAAAACTATATAGCCTGCCTGATGGCAATATTCCTCAAAATACTAGGAAATAAGTTGCAAGGTAGTATGTGGAAACACCTCCTGGAATAGGATTTCACTTCACAGTCAGTCATGAATCACCTTGGTGACTCTCCTTTTCCCTCAACTATATGTCCTACTCTCAATGTCTCCACTATGAACAGACTGTTTGGTTTGCCATTTCTTTTTTTTTTCTTCCTAATTTTATTTTATTGAAGTATAGTGGACTTACAATGTTGTGTTAGTTTCTGGTATACAGCAAAGTGATTCATATATATATATATATATATATATATATATATATATATATGTATGTATATATTCTTTTCAGATTCTTTTCCATTATAGGTTATTTCAAAATACTGACCATAGTTCCCTGTGCTATACAGTAGGACATTGTTGTTTATCTATTTTATACATAGTAGTGTTTATCTGCTAATTCCAAACTCCTAATTTATCCTCTCCACCCCCTTTTCCCTTAGGTAACCATAAGATTTTTTTCTATGTCTGTGAGTCTGTTTCTGTTTTGTAAATAAATTCATTTGTACTATTTTTTAGATTCTACATGTAAGTAATATCATATGATATTTGCCTTTCTCTGTCTGACTTCACTTAGTATGATAATCTCTAAGTTCTCCCATATTGATGCAAAAGACAGTATTTCATTCTTTTTGATGGCTGAGTAATATTCCATTGGGTATATGTTTATATTGTGACCTGATGTGTCATTGCATACACACACCCTGAGCCTGTGCCATCAGAGCACAGATGGAGGGGCAGCGTTTGCAAGTCCATCTGTCTGGCTTCACTCCCTGTGGATGGGCTGTGTCCCCACAGGGAACACAGGCCACTCCCACAGCTCCAGGAGCACAAATTCACACCCAGCAGTTGGTGTGAGATATATATATATATATGTATATATATATATATATATATACATATATATACATATATATGTGTATATATATATGTATGTATGTATGTATATCACATCTTCTTTATCCATTCATCTGTTTGATGGACACTTAGGTTGTTTCCATGTTTTGGCTATTGTAAATAGTGCTGCTATGAACATTTGGGTGCATGGTATCTTTTCAAATTAGAGCCTTAGTCTTTTCTGGATATATGCCCAGGAATGGTACTGCTGGATCATATGGTAACTCTATTTTTGTTTTTTTAAGGAACCTCCGTACTGTTCTCTATAGTGGCTGCACCAATTTACATTCCCACCAATGGTATAGGAGGGTTTCTTTTTCTTCACACCATCTCCAGCATTTATTATTTATAGAGTTTTTGATGTCCATTCTGACAGGTGTGAAGTGATACCTCATTGTAGTTTTGATTTGCATTTCTCTAATAATTAGCTATGTTGAGCATCTTTCCTGTGCCTGTTGGCTATTTGTATGTCTTCTCTGGAGAAATGTGTCTTTTGCTCATTTTTTGTTTGGGTTGTTTGTGTTTGTTTTTTTTTTTGATATTGAGCTATATGAGTTATTTGTGTATTTTGGAAATTAATCCCTTATCTGTTGCATTATTTGCATATATTTTCTCCCATTCTGTAGGCTTTCTTTTCATTTTGTTAATGGTTTCCTTTGCTATTCATAAGCTTTTAAGCTTAATTAGGTCCCATTTGTTTATTTTGCTTTTGTTTCCATTATTCTAGGAGACAGATCCAAAGAAATGTTGCTGCGATTTATGTCAGTGTTCTGCCTGTGTTTTCCTCTAGCAGTTTTATAGAATCCAGGGTTACATATAGGTCTTTAATCCATTTTGAGTTTATTTTTATATATGGTGTCAGAGAATGTTCTAATTTTATTCTTTTACATGTAGCTGTCCAGTTTTCCCAGCCCCACTTTTCTCCAGTATATATTTTTTGTCTCCTTTGTCATAGATTAATTAACCATAAATGAGTGGGTTAACTTCTGGGCTTTCTATCCTGTTCCATTGATCTATGTGTCTGTCTTTGTGCCAGTATCATACTGTTTGGATTACTGTGGCTTTGTAGTATAGTCTGAAGTCAGGCAGTGTGCTTCTTCCAGTTCTGTTCTTCTTTAACAAGATTGTTTTGGCTATTTGCGGTCTTTTGTGTTTCTAAACAAATTTAAAAATTATTCATTCTAGTTCTGTGAAAAATGCTGTTGATAATTTGATAGGGATTGCATTAAATCTATAGACTGCTTTCAGTAGTATGGTCATTTTAACAATATTGATTCTTCCAATCAAAGAACATGGTATATCTTTCCATCTGTTTGTGTCATCTCCAATTTCTTTCATCAGCATCTTAAAGTTTTCCAAGTACAGGTCTTTTGCCTCTTTTTTTTTTTAATAAATTTATTTATTTTTGGCTGCATTGGGTCTTTGTTGCTGTGCACACACTTTCTCTAGTTGCAGCGAGTGGGGGCTACTCTTCATTGTGGTGCATGAGCTTCTCATTGTGGTGGCTTCTCGTTTTGGAGCACAGGCTCTAGGCACATGGGCTTCAGTAGCTGTGTCATGTGGGCTCAGTAGTTGTGGCTTGCAGGCTCTAGAGCTCAGGCTCAGTAGTTGTGGTGCATGGGCTTACTTGCTCCGCAGCATGCGGGATCTTCCTGGACCAGGACTCAAACCTGTGTCCCCTGCATTGGCGGTGGATTCTTATCCACTGCGCCACCAGGGAAGTCCCTCTTTGTCTCTTTAGTTAGGTTTATTCCTAGGTATTTTATTCTTTTTGATGCAGTAGTAAATATTGTTTCCTTAATTTCTCTTTCTGATATTTTGTTGTTAGGGTATAGGACTGTAATAGATTTCTGTATATTAATTTTGTATACTGCAACTTTATTTAATTCATTGATGAGCTCTAGTAGTTTTCTGGTGGCATATTTAGGATTTTCTATGCATAGTATCATGTTATCTGCAAACAGTGACAGTTTTACTTCTTCCTTTCCGATTTGGTTTCCTTTTGTTTTCCTTCTCTGATTGCTGTGCTAGGACTTCCAAAACTATGTTGAGTAAAAGTGGCAAGAGTGAGCATCCTTTTCATATTCCTCACCTTAGAGGGAATACTTTCATGTTTTCACCATTGTGTATGATGTTACCTGTGGGTTTGTCATATATGGCCTTTATTACATTGAAGCAGGTTCCCTATGCCTGCTTTCTGAAGTGTTTTCCCAAATCCTAAGCTTTGCCCATTGGATTTGACCATGGACTATTTTGTCTCAGCTCTAGCAATGAGTCTGATTCTGCTAGATTACTTCTAATCACATGGCCTCCTGTGCACATGAAAAGCAAATCACATGATATTCACCTAAAAGGACAACATGAAATCATCTTCTTAATTTGATGGTTTAGAACTCAAACACCAAATAAGATTGACCATAGTATTTTTTTAAAGGTATCTAACTTAGAGGATTTTACTTTATCTTTAAAGTACAAATGTCTCAAAAGTCTCTAAGCTACATTATCTTTACCTCTCACATTTGTGCATGTTCAAGGAAATAATATTTCTTCAAACTCTAATTAATTTTGTAAGAACTATAAATAAATTATACTCAAACATACTTACATGTATGAATATTCAAATAAATTACTGAATAAACCAATGAGGTATTGGATATATATAGTATTGGGCCTTTTCTTTCTACCCTGTTTTTAAACTCTGAATTTTTCTATATATTGCATTTTGTAAAATTTCTTTAGATTTCTTTGTTTACCAATGTTCTCATCTACTGTATCTAATATTCTAATAAATCCATATGAGTTTTATATCAATAATTCATTTTCTGTTTGGAATTTCCTTTTATATTTTATTATATATTTTTTTATATAGCTCCTTTTTAATTCAGCATGTGTGTATATGATTTTGGGTTCCTATTCTTTCACTTTGTTTTTTTTCTTTTATATTTGTAATCCTTTAAACATATTCATTATGTATTATCTTTCACATTATTGTATTATCTCTTAGACTTGGGGTTGTGATACTCTTATTTGGTTAATCTACTATCTCTACCTTATGATGAATTGCTTCTTTATATAGTTTTACATCTTTGTTGTTGAACTCATACTCAGTGGGAGACTATATTTTATGGGATTCCAACATATTCCTAAAATGAGGAAGTATCTCTAGACTGTGATTTTGCCCTTGTTTCTGCCCAAGGGATTTTACTTATTTTTGTGATATTATCTCACCTGCTAGATTCCAGCACCACATGGGCTATGGAAAGTCTGTCCATATATCCATGCATGATGTAGACATGGTGTTTCTATTATTTAGTGGAGGCACTTTTCCCATTCACAGCTCCATACAGAGCCAAGCTTTCCTAAGTAAGAAAACAGATTATAGTTTTTCTTTGTTTATGTAGCTGTGTGAATTCAGTTGATCTCTAGACTTTTTGAAGAAGTTGCAACTCCAATCTCTAGCTTCTAAAGCCTTTATCTGAATACAATATTTCTCTGGGCATCTAGAGCACTAATTCACACAATGATTGCTTAGATCATTACTTCCTTCTGTCAAGAACTGTGAAAGATTAGAGATTTTATCCTACTTTCAAGCTATCGAGTCAGCCTGCCGCAGTTTCGCAGATGCTAGCAGAAGACATGAGACTCCTAGATGAGAGGTGAAGGATGGTTTATTGTTCACAACAATAGCAGTAAACAGAGTATTAGTATTTTCTTGTGCTGGTTTACCAAGCTTCAAATCCAACAGGAAAATGAAGAGGGCCAGGTGAAACTTGAACACTCAGTGGATATATTTAGGAGAGGAACCGTGAGTTTAGGGATCCTGGATCTTTCATGTCTGACTTTTTTCAAAAGGCACTATCTTTATCTTCCAATCTGTAACCCAATCTGCATTTTGCCGCAGAGAGATACATCATCTCTAAATTCCAAGGCTGTTTGCCAATAGATTCCTTCAAAAGATAGGAACAAAATGACAGTGTCTCTCCCACAAGACCTGCCCTAATGTGAGAAACCCATAGGGAATGTCTTCCAATACTTTTATTTCTAGACCCTAAAAATTTATCCTTAATTATTTTTTGGGGGGGTTCTAAGTATTCTATCATTTTGCAGTTAAATTGTAACCAGTATGTCAACATATTTGAAATAGGGAGAGAACAGTCTATCTTTCATGTGTTCTCACAGAATTACTTCTTCCTTTAAAAAATTTAGGCTCAAAATTGTTTTCCTGATCACTTCGAATTTATTCTAGTCCCTTCTGCCATTGATTTTTGCCATTGATTTTTACAAGAAAAAAAATCTGAGATTTTAATGTTCCTAATTTATAAGTAAGCTGCTTTGTCTCCCTTTGGTATATTTTAAGATTATTCTCTTTGATTGTAGATATTATGGATTTTCACTCCAATTTTCTTCAGTGTTCTAGTTACATCAATATACTAGTTACAACTAAAATGTTAAACGTTTTCTTGGAGTATTTCATTTCATTTTTGATCCCTAGATAGATGTTAATAAAACCAAATTATCAATCATTTCACCTTTATGTGTTCTAAACACGTTATATAAATCAACTTCATTAGTTACTCATTTGGAAAAAAAAAACTATGCCTATATATTCCACAGGTACCAATAAACCTCTCCAGAAACTGAGCACAGTTGAATTATTTGTGTCCATCTATTTAATATGATTTATTCCCTGATATCATTCCTATAGTTTGGGTCACTGTCACCAAAAAGAGTTTTAACCCTATTTTAGAGTGCAGACTCTTTCTATCTTTATAATTGTGATCATTAACAAGTATTTATGCTGTGATAAGTAATGGGTTGTGTGCTGTTGGACTTCAGGCAAAGTGACTGCACTTCAGAGATAAAATTCTACTCTACAGCTTTAATTGGACTTTAGCAAAATGTGTATGTGTGTATTAGACATTTTAATAAAGTATATAAACGCAGATTTAATATATTCATGAACATACAAAATTTAAGAAACCTCACTGTTCATGAAGATGTAATTGGGGTATAATGGGAATCATGAGTTTAATTCTTAATTTCCTAAAGTTTCTAAAAACGCTTCATTCCAGACCTGCCAATAGCCTCTGAATATGACTATGAGTAGGGTTTAGTTTCAAAGAAAAAATAAACATATTAAGGACATTTTGATGTAAGTTGTACTTTTCAACTTTTTCAGAAGGAGAATTCCACGGCATTCTTTCACTTAGTTATAAAATTTACATAAATAACGGCTTATTCTAAACTGCTGTTGGTAATAACTTTACTTTTCATTTTTCTTCATGCTAATATTTAGCCATGTGGAGGATTTTTCTCTGTATTGCAGTCAGACAGCATTAAGCCCTTTTTGTTGTTGTTACCTTTTTATTAAGCCAATTTTTCTTGTACCAGACCGGTACTGATAAAAGTGAACTTCCCTCAGTTGAGCGTGTTACTTTAAGACCCACCCTATTTCTATGAGACTAACTGGATTTACCTATCTGTTTCCCTTGTGACCGCTCTTTCTCCATCCTACTAAATGTAATAATGATTTTATCACACTATTAAGCCTTGATAAAATAGATTTCCCTCTCCTTCTTATTCTGCTGATTTAACATCTGAAACTATTCAGGATTTTCCTTTATTATAATTTTCTTAATAGAAAATGTAAAGATGTTGAAGGTGTTTTCATCTAACTGAGCTCCCCAATAAACAAAGTAGTCAAAGTAGAAGTTATCTTTATGAAGCTCTGTCAAATTGCCTTTTCTATTTTCTCTAGATATCATCTAATATTCCTTTTTTCTTTTATGAGAATCACATTTTGATCAAAACAATGTATAATATACATACAAATGAGTATACATTTCACAGAGAGGTTAAATTTCTGTTAGCACTTACAAGTAACACTCAATTCAACACATTTATATACTGATTGAGTACAACTGTTAAGCTTTCTTTTTAGAGCTGAATAGCACTCCATTGTCTGGATGTACCACAGTTTATTCATTCATTCACTACTGAAGGACATCTTGGTTGCTTCCAAGTTTTGGCAATTATAAATAAAGCTGTTATAAACATTCATACACAGGTTTTTGTATGGACGTACGTTTTCAGCTTATTTGGGTAAATACCAAGGAACACACCTGCTGCACAGTATAGTAAGAATATTTTTAGTTTTGTAAAAAACTATCTTCGAAACTTGTTGCGCCATTTTGTACTCCCAACAATGAATGAGAGTTCCTGTTGCCCAGATCCTCATTAGCATTTGGTGTTGTCGGTGTTTTAGATTGTGGTTATTCTAAAAAGTGTATAGTGGTATCTCATTGTTATTTTGATTTTTAATTCCCAAATGCCATATGATGCTGAACATCTTTTCATATGCTTATTTGCCTTTGATGAGGTATCTGTTCAGATTTTTTTCCCATTTTTTAATTGCGTTGTTCACTTTATTGAGTTTTAAGAGTACTTTGTATATTTTGGATAACAGTCCTTTATTAGATATGTCTTTTGAAACCATTTTTTTTTTGTTTCCCAGTCTTTGGCTTATCTTCTCATTTTCTTGACAGTATCCTTGCAGAGCAGAAGTTTTTGATTTTAATGAAGTCCAAATTATCGTTCGTTTCTTTCATGGATTGTCTCTTTGATGTTATCTCTAAAAATTAATTGCCAAAGCCAAGGCCATCTGGTTTTCTCTGATGTTATTTTCTAAGAGTTTTATAGTTTTGCCTTTTATATCTTGGTCTATGATCCATTTTGTATTAATTTTTGTGAAAGGTGTGAGGTCTATGTCCAGAATTATTTTTTCTCCTTACATATAAAGACTTTTATTTTTTAGAGCAGTTTTTGGTTCACATCAAAATTGAGAGGAAGGAACAGAGAGCTTCCATTTACCCACTGCCCCTACACATGTGTAGCTTCTCCATTATCAACATCCCCCACCAGAGTGGTATATTTGTTGCAATTGATGAATCTGTATTGACAAAATCATAATCACCCAAGACCATAATTTACATTAGGGTTCACTCTTGGTATTGCACTTTCTATAGGTTTGGACAAATCTATAAAGACATGTATCCATCATTATGGTATCATACAGAGTATTTTCACAGCCCTGTACTCTGCCTATTCATCCCCCACCTTCACCCCAACAAACTCCTGGCAACTACTGACTCTTTTACTATTTTTGTAGCTTTGCCTTTTCCAGAATATCATATAATTGGAGTCATACAGTATGTAGCCTTTTCAAATTGGCTTTTTTCCCTTAGTAACATTTATTTATAAATTCTTTTCTTTTACAAAAGGATGTTCAGTTGTTCCAGCGCCATTTGTTTAAAAAACTATCCTTTCTCCATTGAATAGTCTTTGCCCCGTTGTCAAAGATCAGCTGACTATATATTGTGTGGGTCTATTTTTGGGCTGTATGTTATGTTCCATTGATCTATCTATTATTTCCCCCATTTAATTTTATTTTGTTTTCTAGAAGATTATTTTTTATAAAGTATCATTTATATCATCAATTTCTAGAATAGTAATATTCTAACATTAATACATTCATGGAATGCATTTAATGTACACATTTTCATTTTGGATTTCTTCACCCAGAACTTAAATAAAGGCATTGAATAATTAAGCACTAAAATAAATTTTTATTGCACACATCTTTATTTTAGACATTTAAGAATTAAGAATTGTGTTTTTTGCAGTAAGAAGTCCAAATGATGACAATTGTAGCTTAGCTTTATCTCTACAAGATAAATATTGTGTCATTAAACTGATGCAGATTGGTTATCTATTTAGAAAAAAACAAATTATTTTTGCCTTGTACCTTATTATAAAATAAATTTCAGATAGAGTAAATATAACAAATGAAGCCAGAAGATAGCTTTTAAAAAGTATAGGAAAATATGTGTCTGGTCTCAAGCTGGGGAAGGTCTTACTAAGTATTCCAGCAAAGGAAAGGTTGATGGATTTGGCTATATAAAAATTTAATTAACCTGAAGTGAAAAAAAAGATATCATAAGTAAATGTCAAATGTTTGCCATATATGTAAGTCAAAGGCTTTATATTCTTATCCTATAAAAGTTTTAAGAAATCAATAAGCGAAAGATAAATACTCTATTAGAAAAGTAAAAGGGAGACCCATGCAAGGAACATAAGACGTTCTAATGGCCAATAAACCTATGGAAAAAGGGTTTAATCACAAAAAAATGCATATTAAAACAATAATAAAATACCTCATTTTCCTTTTCACATTGGAATTTTTTTATTTTAATACCAAGTGTTGGCAAGATCGCATAGAAGCAAGTTAATGAAAGGAGCTGATATTCATTGAGGATTAACTTTGAGCCAGGAAATCTCACATATGTCTGGTAGGGTTGCACATTGTTACCAAACAAAAGGCAAAAACAAACAAACAAACAACTATATAATTATTTTATCACCTTATATTGTTTTATAACGTTAACAGTTTTTTTGTTTTTTTTTTAAGAATGTGCTTACATTTTTTTGACTTCTAGATCTAAGGTTTTTTGATTAAGGCATGAACAGTATGTATGGTATATCATACATTTGTCCTAAAGTTAATTAATTTAACTTTTACTTTGTAAGATAATAACTTTAAATTTTATTTCTACACCACTATTTGTTTGGTTCGTCTGTTAGCAGAACAGAATAGGACAATGAAGAACTCATCAGGTTTCTATATTTTCCCTAATGTTTACTGCCTTAGTTAAGTCACTTTTGTGCTTTCTCCCAATGTAAATAATTACACTTTTTGCAATTGCCCAAACTTGTGCCAGAAGTTTTGTAGTTAAAGCAGATAGAGCATTATGATATAGTCACATCATCAAAATTGAGACAAAGTTGTTTAAGAGAAAAATAGAAAGCTGTAACCTGAAACTTGCAAAATATTTTTCTAAAAGAAACAAGAAAATGTCCAGCAAACAGTGAAGACACATTTACTGTAAATTCCAGTGGGGGCCCATATTTTCTGTTTTCAGTAAGAAAGCATTGCTAATCAGTCCCAACACAGTTTTTAGTACAAAGGTTAATTTCTATCTGAGAACCTAAATATGCCTAAGTCATGACCAACAGTATATTCAAAACTTACATCATACCAGGAGGGGTTTTATCCTGGTTGGAACACTTTGGGACATTGTTAAAATTGCTTCTATTAAGAAAAGCATAGGAACAACACAATCATGACTATGAATTATATATGCACACAAGTATGTTTTATCTTCTTCCACAGAAACTTTGAGGAGAGACATTTATCATTATTAAACTATTATTTGTTGAGCAGGGATTATGTGAGTGGCACTGTTCTAGGTGCTTGGAAACATCATTGAAAACATAGATAAAAATACGTCCTGTTGACTTCAAATTACAGCAAAGGAATAAAGACTCTATATAGCAAATTATATAGCATATTAGAAGGTGATTAGTAATGTGGAAAAAAAAAAAAAAAGGTTGAAAAGATAAGGGCTGGGATGGGAGTGAAGAGAGATTTTAAATGTAAATAAGATAGTCAGGGCTTCCCTGGTGGCGCAGTGGTTGAGAGTCTGCCTGCCGATGCAGGGGACACGGGTTCGTGCCCCGGTCCAGGAAGATCCCACATGCCCCGGAGCGGCTGGGCCTGTGAGCCATGGCCACTGAGCCTGCGTGTCCGGAGCCTGTGCTCTGCAACGGGACAGACCATAGCAGTGAGAGGCCCGCATACCGCAAAAAAAAAAAAAAAAAAAAAAAAAGATAGGAGTTGAAAAAGTAATATTATGAACAAATACTTTAAAAAGGTGAAGAAGTTAGCAATGGGATAACAGGAGGAAGAACACTTACAGGAAGAAAAACAGTCAGTGCATTGGCTGAAAGGGTGAAGTATGCCAGGCATGCTGATCCACTTTAGGATCAGCATGGGATGCAGTGTGGCTGGAGCAGAATGAATGGAGAGGAGGGTAGTAAGAGGTTAGGTCAGAGAAGTAATGAGGATGGGAAGGTTTGGCTCATGCTGGGCTAGGTAGCCCCTCTAGGGACTCCACTGGAGCCTGGTATCAACCATAGAAATATGGAGAAGGCATTAGATTCTGGCTATGTTTTTAAGGCAGAGCTAACATTTTCTGGTGGATTGGAACTGGGGTGTGAGAAAAAGAAGTGCTGAGGATACCATTCTCTGCTCTGGAGAGAAACATTCATTTTGTTTTTCAAGGCTGTTCACTACATAAACATTTTTGACAAGATACTTTGGAAGAAAAGGCAGGCAGTGCCTGGCAAAAATGTGAGACCCATGGAGAATTGTCTGCCATTGACCAATTTTTCCATCACGGAAGTTCCTTTGTTTGGCAAAACAGTGCTGCCGTACACTTTGCCATACACGTTGCCTAAGTCAGAAACTTAACAGTCATTTTTAAGCCCTTCATTTTGCTGGGAGTATTGCAACAAAGATATGCCTTCTTCCTGCTATAGCTGGCCATGAAAAGTCCTTGCACCCATATGGGACCTTGAGTGAAACCAGCCTTAGGATGAAGCCAGTTCTGATGAAGACAGGACAGAGAAATGCAAAGTAACTGGACTTTAATGACAGTGTTCAAAAATTCTTTCAATGCTCACCTGTGCCCACAGCAATCTTTAAACATTTTATTTCTTATATTGTTTGTGGATTTGAGTTGGATTTTCAGTTACTTACAACAAAAAGGGTACTCTTTCCATTCTTTAAGATAAAACTGGACTTCTCCCTGTAATATTTTCCTAATCGTTAAAAGGTATTTTCATCTATTTTATCACGTAATTATCGTTTTTAGCATATGAAACCTTTGACCTACTTGCTTTCCAATTTTCTGAAAATTTAGTGTTTTTAGATTACCTTTCAATTTTTTTATAAATTCCATAAGAATGTCATAATGCATTCAACATTTCTTTTTGTACGTAGAAAGTATATCTCTGCTCCAGAATGGTATGAGAGCATACCATACTGAATGATAATAACATTCGGTAATCATAGATATGCTTTTTCCAATAATACTAGTATTTAAAAATTAAATCTGGAGGAGCGACAATACCAAACTGGCAGACTAGGAGACCTCAGTCTCCACGCCCCCTGAAAGTCAACAACTAGATAGCTATCCACAAAAAAAAGCAGCTCTTAGATTGCTCAGGAGCCCACATATGAAACCTCAGGAAACACAGTAGAACAACAAAACCTGAGAAGAACCACATAAAAAGGGAAGAAAGAATGGTTTTCTTCTGCCTGCATCATCCCACCCCAGAGGCAGGCACTGCTCAGCAGTAAGAGGGAATACCTCACCTAGAAAGACTTCCCTCTCTGGGAAAGGGAGAAGGGAGTGAGTGACCAGCTTCCTCAGCCATTTGGGGCACAACATGAAGGACCTTGCTTTGGTTTCACCCCATCCAGAGACTGGCAAAACTGAGAGTATCTAGATGGCCAGGAACAAGGAAGAAGAACAGGGGCTATGGGTATCTGCCACACGGTGGGAATGACCACGGTTCCCAGCGACCTGCTCCGCAGAGGACCCCAGAAGCTTTCACTGCTGAAGAAACCAGTGGCCAGCACAGCTACCATAGACGCCCTACAGAGCTGACCATTTTTTGCCTCATAGATACTCAGTTTGCGGACGCCAGCCACCTGAGTCCCTGCCTGTCCTTTCTCCTTCCTACCCTGCCAGAGCCAGGATTTGCACAGGTATCCAGCCCATGCCTTTGTGGCTGCATGAGTGCAAGACAGCCTAGACATGGCTGGCTGACCCCTATTGCTGCGTGAGCCTTGGGGGCTAGACCCTGTGCACCTGCACACGGCAGTTCTGATGCCTGTGACTGGGTCCCTATGTGCATGCCTGTGGTGAGATCCGGTGACCATGAAATGCACACTCAGATCAGGCCCTATATCCTCCCATTGGCCTGCACCATCAGGCTCACCTAGAGCTATGTCCACCAGCTCTGCACATGTACACCTCTAGCCCAAGTCACTTCACTAGCCTCCACTCCCATGAACTCACCCCTAGGAAGACCCTGCAGTGGCAAGAGTACAGCTGAGTGCTGAAAGCTAAGGTCCCCACAGCTGCTTGTGAACCCAGCTCTAGACCTGTCTCCTGTAGCTGGCCTGCTCTGCTGGCCTTGTTTGCAACCAGACCCTCTGACTGTGTACCTGCGTCCCACTGGCCCAACTTCCTTCAGCAGCCTTCACTGCCGTGCTCACGTCCGTGGCAAGACCCTGCAGCCACAGGAGTGCATGCGGACCCCAGAACCACTGCAGTTGCCAGAGTGGCTGCAGTTGGCCCTGGTTTTGCTGCTGGCCCTGGCCCCCCACCAGAACGTGTGTATTTGCAACCTGCCCCAGGCCAGTGTGTGTGCATCACTCCAGCTACCACCACTACCTGCCACTGGACCTGGAGGCACTGCTGAGAACCCCAGCATCACTTGTGGCTACTGCTGAACGCGCACTGCCCTCACCAAAGTCTACACAGGTGTTGATGCTGCAGACTCCAGTGATCTGAACCAAAGAGATACAGCCCCACCATCCCAGAGCTACTGTGTGCCCTACACCAGCTCCCTATGTGACTAGGCTTGGGGTCACAGTGTGCTCCAGTGCCGCCCCCTGAAGGTGAAGTTCTTTCCTTGCCCAAAGTCAGTCAGTCGAATCTGGAAGAGGTGCCTGCTTCTTCAAATGTGCAGACACCTTCGCAAGGCTGCAGGGATCACAAAGAATCAGGGAAACAGGGCACCACTGAAGGAACTGACCTCAAAGAAATAGAGGTACATGAATTGCCTGACAAAGAATTTGAAATAATTGTTCTGAAGATGCTCAGAGAGCTACAAGAGAACCCAAATATACAGCACATTAAAAGGATCATAAACCATCATCAAGTAGTATTTATCACTGGGATACAAGAATGATTCAAATCGATAAATGTGAAACAAGACACTAATAGAATGAAAAACAAAAATCATATGATTATCTCAATAGATGAAGAAAAAGCATTTGACAAAACTAAAGGTTTTTGTTTTGGGGGGGTGCGGTAGGGGAGAAGTAGTCCAGGATGGGTTACTGAATTACCTTTAAGAAAGGCAAGGTCAAATTGTAAACTTAAAGCCTGAAAGCTATCAAGTAATGGTAGTTAATTTTAATAGTATGTTTCCAAATGGCAGCTATTGTTCCTCTTAACACATAGTAAGTGATTTAATGCTTAACACAGCACGGAGAATTAGGCATGTTTGCTGTTATCAGGCCACTAAGATACAAAGAGCAACTCAGCCAAGGTCATGCAGGATCCATGCCCCAAATCCCTGCTTCAACTATTCCATGTATTATTTGTTATCCATCATGGTTCATTCTGCTTCTTCTAATTTCATAACCTAGCTTGACAGTATTTTATCATTGTTTGTTTGTAATCAGTTGTCATTGAATTTAGTTTGCTATATGTTATACATAATTTTCATGGGAGACCATTTATAAGGGATGGAGCACAGGTTTTCATGTTAAAGAAAAACTTACAATTTGCCAGATTTGAGCTTGAACTTTGATGCACTAGGAGGTATTTTGCAGGTAAGTCCTTTTAATACAAAAATAAGTACAAGGATGAACATGAGACTCACAGAGTGGGCTTAATAGGAACTCTTCACCATCTGGCTATATCTATCAGTAGAGTAACACTGAAAATCCTCACAGGAAACAAACTAACATGTTTGTGTCTGTCAAAAGAATGGCACCTTAGAAACAAAAAAAAATGGAATCACTGAGTGATAGGAAAATTCTGACAGTCTATGTTTATCATCAGTGTGAATTTATGACTGTATAAAGCAATGCTATCATCTGTACACAATATTGGCTGTATCACTACAAGAAATATATGTATTAGTGATTGAAAACATCTGAGGAATAAACTAAAAAATTATAGGTGATGCTGTATTACCAGTTCTTGGTACAGCCTGGAGTTAATAGTGAGCACATATACCTTATTCGTGTCTTTCTAGCATCTCCCACCTAAGGGAAATAATAGCACGTTTCAGGTTACAGCTCTCTATTTTATGTTGTGATTATATCACGGGGTTGTATCTACCTTAACTACATAGCTTCTGGCATTACTTGGAGAAACAAAAATGGCTGTACAGTTATTTGGTTTGGAAGACAAAAGCCCTCAAGGGAATTTTATTAAGGAATTTGAAGTCAAAGAAGTGCAGAAATATGATTATCTCATCATAAAGGAGTTAGTTAAATTGTGGTTAAAGAGCAAATACAAAACAGTTCTGTTAACACAGGCAAGATGGTTAGTGAAATCACTACACAAAAGCTGACAGAGCAGGTGCAATGCTGGTATTGAATCAGTCCTGAGCTGTGGGCCCAATCAAACGGTTTCCTTTATCTACTCTGTTTAGGGCCAGGTTGGCTGAGGCTGCAGCAGGGCTGAATTCAGACGCTAGATAGAGTTTGGGACCCTGCGCCTGTAGGCATGTGTGTAAAATGGAAATCATTAATAGGGACCTCTAGTAGTATATGACTCTAAATTATACTCTATTTTTTAAAAAATCATATGAAAGTTTTGATATTTGGAAAAAAATTTAAAACAACACCGAAGTCTAATTTTCATTAATCCAGCTGCCTACAGATGCCACACATTTTTTGAGGGAGAGGTGAAGACCATGTAGCTAAATAACTCGAATAATTGGCACAAAAGCTATTTATTTGAGTCCAGAATATAAATTAAGCTTCTGGTGAGAAGGGCAATAATTTGAGGGAGCTACAAACTCCTTTGAGCTCTCAGAAATAAGGTTTACTACAGCTGGCTTAATTCAACCAGAAAAACTAGCAGTTTTTCTGAACCTTCCTGTGGTTCTTTTTGTGTCTCTAAAAGTGTAAAGCAAAGGGGATAAAGGAGAGGGTGCTTTCTTCCAAGTGGGGAGCCTCTGGCCTCTTATTGCAACAACCAGGCCCTAGAGAAAAATTTAAGAGGTCAATTCTCCTCAGCAACAGAATAAAAAATATCACCTGTATCATATTTTTGCACTGAAAACGTGTAGTTCTCACTAAATCTTGTGAAATATAAACTAACAGTATTACCCCAAATGACTAAACATATACTTGAACTGACAAATTTAGGACATTTTACTGCATTTCTTATCACAGAAGAATTTGCTTTGGTATGCAAATTTTAAAATGCATGAATATATGGGTCTAAGCCAAAAATACTAATCAATAAAACACAACAGAGTGCAATTTTCATAATTACAAGCCAAACTAAGCAGTATAGCAAGACTTAAGGTACAGTCTTGATTGTTACAGTATGATAAATGCGTGCCCTTCGGTTGTCTTCTAGGGAGGAGAAATGTCAGTTACTGCAGGGTAGATTTCTTTAAGGTTTTTTTAGAGACATTAAAACGGGACAACATTTCAGAAAGGATTTAAGAAGATTATTTTCTTGCTGTAAAATTGTAACTGTCATGTGTTTTTTGTTAGATCATTCTGGCGGGAATGAGAAAAGGTGGATTAGAGTTGAGAGTGGTGCTAGGGAGGCCTGTCTGGAGACTTTTGAGGTTTGGGGAAATAGTGGACAAAGCCTGGACCAAGACATTGACAGCGAGTGTCATGTGGGATGGTTTTGGATTAGAGAAACCTCCCTGAGGTAGGACTGTGTGCCACAGGAATGTGAGCCTAGCACCGTGTTCCATCTTAGCACAAATGCAGTGGCTTCCTTCCCTATGAACTTTTCACAGGAATGCAAATTTGTTTAATTTTTCTCTACCATAGTTTAGCACTGATCTCAACACATAAACTATACATAGTCTTTCACCCAGCACCCCCTTTCAGAATTTATTCAAATAAATAAATTAAGGAAGTATAAAAAGTAAAGAGGACACACAGTTGTAAAGCAATTATACTCCAATTAAGATGTTAAAAAAAAAAAAAGTAAAGACACAAAATAGGGCTGTGATAGCTCCAACCCAAGACTAGTTACTTCCTCTTCCATCTTGTAGAATAGAGATAGCTCTTATGTGCAGCCAGATCATCATTTCATTACTGTTATGTAACTGTGCATGTGTGATGCCTGGTTATTTCTTTTTATACATTGTGGAAAAGTAAGTAAGCTTTCCAGTGACATAGTAAAAAATTATATTCACAACACAAATGTTAGAGCCAGGTGACATGGGTTGCTAAAGGCATTATAAAAGTTTATTATAAAAGGTATTTATCACAGAGTTTCAACATTTCCTGGTTGGAGATCGAGATGTTGGAAAGCCACACTCAAGGTTTCCCACAGCCTTGCAGAAATTCAATTTAGACAACTTGAAACTAATCACCACTGACCTGAACTTCTCTCATGTGGATCTTGAACAACAGAAGGAGTCCTGATTGATTACCCCAGCCTGTTTTTTTTTTTGTTGTTGTTGTTGTTGTTATGGTATATCTTTCTAGCTCTTTCAGAAAACTGTTACTTATAAAAGACTTGTCAGTGTATTCTTCCCAGGGGACTTAAAAACAGTCCTCTGTGGAACTGTATGAGGTATACATGGAAATGTTAAAGACAAAAAACTAAACACTAAAACAAAAACAAAAAACTAAACAAAAAACTAACAGCAATTAGCATTGTTTAAAAAATTATAATTATAGTCATGATAGATATTAAAACAATGATGACAATAATAATAGCAGTTAATATTGATTGAACACTTACTTTATGATCAAGCAAAGGTACTCTTTTAAAGGTTTTACATACAAACATATTGAATTCTTATGACAAAATCCGTGAGCCTAGTTCTATAATTGTCCCTATTTTACAGTGCTTGATTCCATGGAACCTGACTTTAAAACCAGGACTTTACTTCATGTAACTCCATTCATTACTAAAGAAGTTCGTGTGTGTGTGTGTGTGTGTGTGTGTGTGTGTGTGTGTGTGTGTGCGCACGCGTGCCTGCGTGTGTGTATTTTCCCTTCCTTTCATCCTTTCGTTCATTATATATACACATACAGATTGGAAATCAGTAGATGTCTATTTAAATGTTAACTGTTTATTTCTGATGGAAGAGTCAAGGGATTTTTGATCTCCACTGTGCACACCTTTCTGCATTATTTTATCAAGAAGATATCATTTTTAATAAAAATATTTGAAAACTAAAATATATGGCTATATGGAAAATGTTTGAAATACATTGTTAAAAAAAAGTAGGTTTCCAAATTCGTATGCATTTATGATGACAATGTGGTACTCTTGAGCCTACACATACACCTACACACATACCCACACTTACAGGTAAAATGGTGGAAGTACATCAAAATCTTAGTTATAATTATCTATGGGTGATGAAATTATGCATAGTTTCAATTTTCTTCTTTTTGACTAAAATGAACTTTATCATTTTACTATACATTAACATATGCTATTTTGTAATAGAAATAAAAGCCAAAAAATAATAATAACCTTAAAGAAGAAAAAGAAAGTGAAAGAGAAAAAGCAGGGAAGTGGAGTTGGAAGCACCTTGGGTGTAAAACCTAATTCTGGTGCCATCATTTACTGGCTGTCACTTTACCTATCTAAACCTCAAATTCTTTATTTGTCAAGAAGTTTATAGTAATAATACCTCATAGGATTACTGTTTGAAGCAAATTACATAGTTTATGTGAAATGTAGTTATGAAAATGAATTCAAACTCTAGGAATGACTCTTCTGTTTGGACTAAAGCTCAAGAAACCATATAACACAATTTCTAGTGGGAAAAAGAGGTGTGGCTTCAGACTAATGTGGAAAACTTATAGTTCTTCCTAAACTAGATCCACTTAGCTACTTATCTAACCAATATGTTCTTTGCCTTTTTGGTGGTATTCCCATTCTCTGTCTTAGACTTGCACAACTTCAAGCAATCGGATTCACAGAAAAATGTCACACTCAGTGTTTACCCTTCTTTCCATTCAATGCCAAAAGCATAATAACAGTTTCTGGATTCCGTGTCTACTCCACAAATAATGGAGCTTGAGATTAAAACACATGCTTGTTGCCCCATGGTACTTTCTACCTCACTCTTAGACTGAATCCTTTCCCAAACTTCAGATCACTGACTGTGGCCATAATATCCAGCTTAGTCCTTATCAGTTAACTTCCAAATATGAACACTGCTTGTCCCGCTTGACTTCAAAGTGTTGAGAAGATCTAGGGTTTTATGCTCCAGGGCACTGCCTCTCTGCTTGTGCCCCCGCAGGAGAGACCTCACAGATGGCGGAAGGCATGATGACTCTGGGCTGCCATTATAACAGATCCTTTTTCTGGTTCTATAACTCCACAGAATTTAAAATTTGGGGGCCAGGTTGCCCCATGCAATGGTGTCTATTGGAGAGCCTCATGTAACTGAATCCATTATTCTAAGTTTGAAGGATGTTGCTGATCTCCAGAATGGGTAATATGAAAATGCTGTCTACTTTTTGTATCTTTTATATTTAATCAATTGACCAACTAACCCAACAAATAATTTTCTTTATTCCCAGTTTGTTTAATTCTTAACAAATTTAAGTTTGCTATCTTGGCAGTTTGTTCCTACTACTGACCCATGTCAGCATGATGGACATGTGGCCTTCTAAACACTGCTTTGAACCTATATTAGAGCATTTATTGTGTTCTATTTTTAATATGATTTTTTATATTGGAATATATTTGATTTACAATGTAGTGTTAATTTCAGGTGTACAGCAAAGTGGCTTAGTTATACACTTACCTACATCTATTCTTTTTCATATTATTTTCCCATACAGGTTATTACGGAGTATTGAGTAGAGTTCCCTGTGCTATACAGTAGGTCCTTGTTGATTATCTGTTTTATGTATAGTAGTGTGTATATGTTAATCCCAATCTCCTAATTTATCCCTACCCTCCTTTCCCCTTTGGTAACCATAAGTTTGTTTTCTATGTCTGTGAGTCTGTTTCTGTTTTGTAAATAAATTCATTTGTATCATTTTTTTAGATTCCACATATAAGTGATATTATATGATATTTGTCTTTGTCTGACTTACTTCACTTAGTATGATAATCTCTCGATCCATCCATGTTGCTGCAAATTGCATTATTTCATTCTTCTTTATGGCTGAGTAATATTCCATTGTATATATGTACCACATCTTCTTTATCCATTCATATGTTGATGGACATTTAGGTTGCTTCCCTGTGTTGGCTATTGTAAATAGTGCTGCTATGAACATTGAGGTGCATGTATCTTTTCAAATTATGGTTTTCTCCTGATATATGCCCAGGAGTGGGATTGTTGGATCATATGGTAGCTCTATTTTTAGTTTTTAAGGAACCTCCATACTGTTCTCCATAGTGGTTGTACCAATTTGCATTCCCACCAACAGTGTAGGAGGGTTCCCTTTTCTCCACAGCCTCTCCAGCATTTATTGTTCATAGACTTTTTGATGATGGCCATTCTTATTGGTGTAAAGTAATACCTCATTGTAGTTTTGATTTGCATTTTTCTAATAATTAGTGATGCTGAGCATCTTTTCATGTGCTTTAGGAAACCATAAAGAAAACAAAAGGACAACCCACAGAATGGGAGAAAATATTTGCAAACAATGTGCCCAACAAGGGATTAATCTCCAAACAATACAAACAGCTCATACAGCTCAAAAGCAAAAAAACAACTCAAAAAAATGTGCAGAAGATTTAAATAGACATTTGTTGTGTTCTATTTTTAAATGTTCATTTTTTTGTTTTTCTCTTGGATTATACTTTTTGCTCTCTGAGGGCAATCACATCATCGAAAAATGACCCCACTTCTTCTTGGCCTCAGGATCCAGAGACCTCATCAGGCTGTTGATTCAATCCATCCTAGGTGAAAGTAAATTAGCCTCAGCATCCTTGAATCTGTTCTGGGGAAATCATTTATAGTGATTTGCTTGTGCCACATGTATGTGGTACTTGGCTCTGGATAAACCAAAAATAGTGATTTACATTTTTTAATAAAATTATATAATGAAGTTTGGTGGTTCAGTTTTATGCTCAATGTCATATTTGTGGTAAGTACTAAAAAATGTTTCTCAAAGAAATGTTGAGTTAGAAGGAAAATAACATTGTAACAGAATCATAATGGTGGCTATGAGACATCAGTATTAGACTCCATTCATTCTTAAAATGGGAGTTAATATTTAGGGATCAAATGAGGTGGCATGTTTGAAAATGTTTTCCCAAAAATAGGTTTTAGCACATTCAGGTAATGTTAAACTTACTATGCCTAAAACACAAAGAACCACTGTTAAGATATTCTATATGTTAAATTAATTGGACTTCAGTGACCAATTATCATTATCACCGCCATCATCATTATCCTTATCATCCTGATGATAACAATAACAACAACTATAAATATTTAGTGAGGGTTTTACTATGTGCTAGAAATGGTTTTTGTTATTTTTATAATTCCTCTAAACCTTGTGACTGAAAAGTAGGTATTATTCTCTCAGTTTGACAAGATGAGGAAACTGAAGCTCAAAGAGGGTAGCTTGAGCAGCACAGCAGAGCCAGTACATGACAGAGATTAAAATAAAATTCTAAACCATAGGTTCTCATCTGGAATCACCAGGTGACTGGAATGATAATAAGACAGATTAGTTGTTTTTTCTTACAAATGTAATGGTTTGTTCAAAACATATGTGGATAAAGGGCAAGCAATTGGAGAGTACTTGTAGATCTGCTCTTTGGGATTCTGCATCCACAAGCTGTTCACCTATTCTCTGAATTACTCATCCCTCTGCCAGGGGCTCAGCTTGTGTACTTGGGATATATGAGTTGATTGGCACAGGAGTTACCCAGCTGGACTTAAAAGGAGTGACCGTGCTTAAGAATATAAGTTATTCAGAAATTAACTTACTCTCTCATAGCTTATTTTTAACAATGGCATTATATTGAAATCAGATTTTGTTATTTGATTTCTGAAGCTATCAACACAACAGGACTCCTTTAATGTTTTAACCATCAATATTTAGTTTTGCTAAAGTCAACATTGACAACTGTACCTGATATAGATTTGTGTAAACATTCTCTTGCCATTTATGTGATAATTATTATGTAAAATTGCCTTCACAATCTCCAGAACAATCCCCGTTGCTTTCTATCACCATTATTTCAGGAACAGTGTAATCTTCCAGAATTTCATTCCTGACTTCCAAGAAACATTAATTTCTCTAGCTTTAAGGTTCACATGAATAAAATTTAGATGATATTGCTGTCCTGAAGCTTTCTTTAAATGAGATAATATATGTAGAATATTTCATAAATACATGCCTGCTCATTAAATTATAATTCCTTTCCTATTTTCACCCACCTAGAATGAATCAACCTTTGGAAAAGACAAGGCAATAAAAGTTTTTGTGTCACAGTGCATATATTCATGAAATTTTGAAAAGTACAGTGATTTTGTGTCTGTAACACATCAATCTTATGTGACCAATTTTTCTTAAGGAAAAATTTTTAAAAATAGTTTAACTTGAAGTGAGGGTATACATAAATGTCCCTAAGAGTAAAGGCTTATTAAAACTACTTCTTGCCTGAGCCCTCTCTTGAGGTTTGGGAATTGAGCATAGCTTCACTTTATCCCTTTTAACAATATCCACTTAATTTCTCTATTAAGTAGTTCTGCTCCATTTGACCCAGAGACTCTTAACCCTATTCCAATTCTCTCCATTTTAAGTGAAGAATAATAATAACACCTGTGTTATTCCTCAGAGGGTTATTGTGAGGAGCAAAATGAAAATAAATGAAAGTGAAAGGACATTCACAAGCTGAAAACATTGAAATAAATATGTTAGAATTATTCTGTGAGGAGCTACCTTGAGTGGATAGATCCTTTAATCACAGATTTCAAAGTCTAAAAAACTGAGGTGGAGATTGCTTATGTCACACACATCTACTTTTCTCCTCTTTCCCTGGATACATTATTAGAATACTTTTCTTGATCTTCCTTTATGTATGACCCAGCGACTAAGTTGTAATCAGCAGAGTATGAGCAGAATGATGTATTTGACTCCCAGACTTCCCTCATAAAAACCTCCCATGTAGACTCATTATGTTTTTTTTTATTGTTTTCACTTAAAAATGCTGGAATGGAGACAATTGGCAAGGTGACCCTGGGCACACTTTGTTCAAAGTGGCAAAGTCTCTGTCTCCATGGGTCAATGAATAACTATGAGTGAGAGAGAGAGAGATGCATCATTGACACGTAAGGAAAAAATAATCTATGATGCAGATTTGGGTCAATTTGTTATAGCAGTCAGAATAAACCTAACTAAGATAGAAAGCTACTCTAATCATGCTGAGATATACTTTCATTTATTTTGATTCAATTAAGTCTTTCTAATGAAAACTTGAAAAGTAAAACATTTGCCGAAATC
This sequence comes from Monodon monoceros, assembly GCF_005190385.1. Classification (NCBI taxonomy): domain Eukaryota; kingdom Metazoa; phylum Chordata; class Mammalia; order Artiodactyla; family Monodontidae; genus Monodon; species Monodon monoceros. The sequence continues at coordinate 26,715,359 of NW_021703771.1, forward strand.
AACATAGGACATTTGCTGCCAAAAACAGCTATACAAGTATTTCTCAGTACTCATTTATGGAAACTATAGATCTGAATAATGCTTCTAATGCTCATAAAGTTTTACAATGTTGATTATTCTTTATATTTTATGTAAAGTGATTATTATATTATCAGGATTATAGTTAGTATTCTTTAAACAGTACCTTAATTATACATGGGGATTGCTGAGTTTTTCAACCCTTCAAAAGAGGTACTGCTACTAACAATTTGTTACTAATAAAAATTACTATGTGCTTGGGATATTCTTAGAACTTTACATGCATTTTCTCATTTAATTCACACAACAACTCTCAGAATAAATACTACTATGACTCTAATTTAACAGACAAGGAAACTGAAGAGTTAGAGATAAGCATCTTGCCCAAGGTCACACACAATACTGATCAAGATAAGCTAGGTCATGCTGCAATAAACAAAGCAAATTTTAGAGGCTTGACAAAGTTTCTTCCTAAAGCTACAAGTTAGTAAGTTTCCATGGGTTCAAGCTCACTATTGTTGCTCAGGGACCCAAGCTGACTAAGTCCTCATTTGGAACCAGCTTTCCCTCCCACTTTGACAAAAGGAAATAGACATGACAAATCATGCACTGATCCTGAAGCTTTTCCCAGAAGTGGTACATGCCGGGTTTTTTTCACATTTGGAGAGTTAAAGCATGTCACAGGATCACACCAACTTTCAAAGAGGAAAGTACAATCCTACCGTATGCCAATCCTACCATATCTCCAAAAAAAAAAAGAGATGTGAATCTCTTTTATGAACAGCCTTATATCTAAAGGTTACAGCCAGTAAGTAGTGGAAGCAAATTGCAAACTCAGGCAGTCTGGCTGTAAAGTTAGGACTTTTAACCATTATGTTCTGTTCCCTAGATAACAGGGGTCTTGGGTTTATTGGAATGAGATTTAAGCAAGGAGTCATAGATATTGCCTTTCTGACAGGAACCTGATAATTTCTTTGTGACTGGGTACCATGGACACATGACCTCTGCTCACAGGGTTTCACCATTGTCTTATACACCTTGAGGAGTTAGGGCCAATGGCATCCAGGGCCCCTTTCTGTTCCTGTCAAACATGTTCTAGGGATACAATTATAAATCCAAGCCTCTTTTCCAAGAATACTTCTACTATTGGTTACGTAGAATGTTATCCCTGAATCTGACCATAACAACCTGGTTTTGATTCATATCCTTCTTTCAGTTGGCTGAATAATAAGGTCACCTTGCTTTTGTATAATGCTTTGCAATCAACAATGGTCTTTCATAATCCGATCTCCTACCACATCCACAAGTTTTGAAGGTGTGGGGGAAAGTAATTTATAGGATATAAGCAAGCAACTTTTCATCTTTTTTTTCATTGTCCTGTATAGAATTTCTCACCAAGAGACAGGCTATAGTGTACCAGCCATTGCTGATATGGAGGAAATTAACTATTTTGTCATTTTAAAATTGTGTTTGGAATAAAATTTTATATGGTGTTATTTAATGGAGTCTCAATTTAAAATGAAATAAACTAGAAACTGAAAATAAATATTGCCTTTGGTTAAATATGACTAAATATACATGTTTATCTCAACTCAGCTTTTCCTACTCCCCCAAGAAAAACATTAAATAATGGAATTTTGAAAGGCATAATCCTATAAAGACAAAGTAAACAAAAGAGCAGATACTTTTTTCTTACTTTTTATTGGCCTGTTTTGTACTGTATATAAAATTTAAAGCATTTTCTGACATCTGTATAAAATTAAGAATCATCACCACAATCTAGATAGTAAATTTATCCATCACCCAAGAGGTCCCTTGTGTGCCTTTGTAATCCCACTCTTCCTTATCTCCCTGCCACCAAAACACCCACCCATCTTTAGGCAACCACTGATCTGATTTCTGTCCCTACATTAGTTTGCATTTTCTAGAAATTTATATAAATTGAATCTTATATTGTTTTTTCACCTGTTTATTTTTTAACTCAGCATAAGAGATTCAGCCATGTTGTTGCTATATCAATAGTTAAATCTTTTAATCACTAAGTATTATTCCAACGCATAAATATAACACAATTTATCCACAGACTATTTGGTGGATATTTCAGTTACTTTCAAATTTGGACTTTACAAAATTAAGCAACTATGAACATGGATGCATGAGTTTTGGTATGGACATGTGCTTTCATTTTTCTTGAATAGATACCTAGGAATAGAATGACTGGTTTGTCTGGCGGATGAAAGTATGACAATTTAAGAAAATGCAAAACTGTTTTCTAAGGTGGTTGGACCATATGCATTCTTATCAGTAGTATAAGCGCTCAAGTTGTTTCCCATCCCTGACAACACTAAGTACAATGAGACTTTTACATGTTACCCATTTTAATAGGTATATAGTGGTATCTAATTGTGATTTTAATTTGCATTTTCCTAGTGACTAATGATGTCAAGTATCATTTTATGTGTTTATTTGCCTTCCATATATCTTTCTTGGTGAAGTATTGGCTCAAAACTTTTTCCAATTTTTTAATTGGATTGCTTCTTATGTTATTATTGAGTTTTAAGATTTTCTCTCTCTTTCTCTCTCTCTCTCTCTATATATATATACACACATATATGTAATATATATATTTCATTTTATCTGATTTTATTTATATATATACACATATGTATGTATATATATGTCAGAAGTTTTTAATTTTGATGGTCCATTTCATCAATTATTTTTCTTTTTAGTGTCCTATCCAAGAACTCTTTGTTTAACCTAAGCTTCTTATTTTAGTCTTAACAATTTTTATAGTTTTATATTTTACTTTTAGATCTGTTATCTGTATAATAGATAAATGAATTATAAACTAATTTTATCATGCAAGGTAGGGATGAAAATTAATCTTTTTGCATACATACATTTAAATGTCTCAGTATCATGTTGGAAATTTCTCTCTCCACTTATTATCCTTGCAGTTGTATCAAAACTCAGTTGTTTATATGTGCATGGGTCTATTTCTAGACTCTCTCTTCTACCAACTTACATGTCTATACTTTTGTCAGTCCCATGAAGTTTTTATTACCTGTAACTTCATAATAAGACTTGAAATCAGTTATTGTTAACCTTTCAACTCTGTTATTTGTCATAAAACATCTTTATGTTTTGGCTACCCTAGACTCTTTGCTTTTCTGTATGAATTTTAGAATCAGCTTGTCAATTTCTACCAAAACAAACACAAAACAAAGAAGCCTAATGGAGTTTTAATATAGGTTATATATTTAACATACAGATCATTTTGGGAAATATCACATCTTCTGTTCATGTAAAGCTCTCCATTTATTTAGGTCGTTTTAATTTGATAGATTTTATGTCTTTTGTCAAATGTATCTCTTAAGTATTTCATATTTTTGATACTATTATAAATGTATTATTGTTTTATTTTCATTTTTGTTTGATTGTTAGTAATATATTGAAACATGACTGATTTTTGTATGAATCTCACATTTCTGCATAGCTTTCTCCATTGTTCTTCCCAGTGAAATCTAATCTTTTTCATCTCAGACTCTCAGCTCCCTCCTCAAATGAGAGGTCTACCAGGGTCATCTGGTTTGAACCTCCATGAAAGAAAGAAAAAAAGAAGGAAGGGAAGAAGGCAGGAAGGGAGGGAGGAAGGAGGGAGGGGGGAAGGAAGAAAAATATATTTTAAATTTAGCAGCAGAAGAGAGAAAGCTGAAGTCTTATGCTTATGAGAATGGGAGTAGGTGTATGTGAGAGAAGAGAGAGAATAAAGGCTATCATCATTCGCTTCCATTATTTTTAGAAAGGCTGGGGATTTGGTGACACCAGATGCTTTTGAAGGTGGGTTGCTTTTGAGGGTGGAGTTGAAAGTCTTTATAAAGAATTCATTGAAAGTCTTTATAAAGAACGATGATCAAACCCAGACAAACAGGAGACAACTGCTCAGAATCATATGAAAGGACTTCCTGGGACTACTGGGACTGGGACCATTCAGTTCAGATCAGTGCAGGGAGTCAGAGGACTCCAAGAGAGGGTGGTCAGCAGATATGGGACATAAAATCACTTGACAGATTAACTGTGTGTTTTACTGTATGGCAAGAAATTTTTATAGTTTGTCAGGATATTTGGGAATGAATTAATGTTAGGTACCCAGAAATCTAAGTGAATGAAATGAGGCAATTAGCAACTTCAAGGAAAAAGTTGTGCAGGAATGAAAATGTAACTTCTGTGGTCGCTTAGGCCCAAGATTAGACAGTATGATGCCATTCTGAATACTGATTTAAGAAAAAGATGAAATTCCATTGGTAAGAAGGCAGGAGTGGATGCATGCCTGTGTGTATATGGTGACTCTAATCTCTTTGTAGCAGGTAAAAAATATCATGCACTTAAAAATCAAGAAAGAACATGAACATACTTTGTTTTATTTTTTAGAATTATATAGATAAATTACAAAAAAAGAAAATTAAAAGTGACTGCTTTGAGACATTAGGAGTCAGATGAGTAGTGAGCCAAAGGCTGTTAGTGATTGCTAATGTTTGTAGGTCTGTGTACATATATTACTTGGATTAAATATAAATTATAACAAAAGTCATCACAGTATTTAAACTTACACTTAGAAGCTTCAATGTGTCCGTTTAAAAGCTAAGAATCGGGCTTCCCTGGTGGCGCAGTGGTTGAGAGTCCGCCTGCCGATGCAGGGGACACGGGTTCGTGCCCCGGTCTGGGAAGATCCCACATGCTGCGGAGTGGCTGGGCCCGTGAGCCATGGCCACCAAGCCTGCACGTTCGGAGCCTGTGCTCCGCAACGGGAGAGGCCACAGCAGTGAGAGGCCCGCATACCGCAAAAAAAAAAAAAAAAAAAAAAAGCTAAGAATCTGTAGCCTGCTCTAGAATCTCTGCTCCACTGGTGATTAAGTCATATTGAAAATGTTGCTTCACCTATTGATGCTTCAGTTTCCTAGTTTGTAGAAAGGAAATACTAGCTGTATCTTCCTCATAAGGCTGTTAAGGGGCTCCAATGGGGTAATATTAGTGAAGTGCTTAGTATTGGGACTGGCCCATAATAAGTGCTATCTTCTAGTCTATTATAGTAAAAACAAAAAAGATATAAATGTTGTAGGAATGTTACTTTGGCTTCATTTTAAAATCTGTACTGAAGAATCAATGCCAAGAACATAGAAACATCACTTTACCTTAAACATTTGCATTGATTTTAAAATATTCAAAAATTTAAAAAAATAAGTTGTTTTTGATGCTCCTATATCTGCTTAAAAAAAATGTTTCTGAGCACATTAGTCAGATTCTGATTGCCCGTTTTATTCAAAATATGTCCATTCAAGAATTTTTTTCAAAGCATTCAAAACCCTTCAGTATGATTTTTCAAAACCAGAAGTGTGGAGAAACAGCTAGCCTGTCTTGGCCAAGCTTCCTGGCCTAGTTGTGAGCCTGAGTCTCAGATGGATTACCAGAAGAAAAGTTGTCTTACTTTGAATCTTTAGATAAAAGGAGTTTGTTAAAGCTTTGTGACCTCCTAGAGGGGTGGAATAGGGAGGATGGGAGGGAGACACAAGAGGGAGGAGATATGGGGATATATGTATATGTATAGCTGATTCACTTTCTTATAAAGCAGAAACTAACACACCATTGTAAAGCAATTATACTCCAATAAAGATGTTAAAAAATAATTAAAAAAAATAAAACCAAATATTAAGAATAAAAAAATTATAGTAAATCAAAGTCTAGGACAAGATGAAAAGTTTCTACTCTCAGACAGCATGATAAATATTTGTGTAAATAACATGTCTCATCATGCTGAAGAGGTTCTGAGTAAAATAGTAAAGAACAGCTCCCTTATTTAGATTGATGAGTCAAGAGATTTCATCAATAAATATTACAATGTAGCATTTGTATGATTTATAAATATTGGGAAATTTAGAAAACTTTTTCTAGAGCATCAAGTTGTGCAAAACTAGCAGTCTGAGATTTATTCGAAGTGTTTTCTTCATATCAGGAAACAAAAAGTTTATCATGGAGGAAATAGGTCAGCATCTGTAATGATGCTGTATCATCAGTGGTTGACTCAACGAGAGGTTTTGCTACAAAAGAAAGAAAAAGAGATACAGAAAGAAAGAGGGAAATAGAGAGAAGGGAAGGAAGGAAAGAAGGAGGGAAAGAAAGAAGGAAGGAAGGAAGAGAAAAAGGAAAGTTCCTACATTAAAACAAATTACTTTTTTCACAGAGAATTGATGTCGAAATTCTTGGGGATATATATGAATCTGTATATCTGTTTATTTTATTCATTAAATAAAACACAAGAAAAAAAATGACCCTGAAGGACATTGCTGGTGTAAAGAATAGTTCACTCCAGTTTCTACTTATTTATTAGACACTAGGGAAAATATAAACTATATTAGCCTCAAGGCATCAGCTTATCCTGTGGAACCACTGCAAAATCATTCCAAAATATGTATTAAAATCAGCACAAAACAAAAGAAACCTTTTTCCTATCTTTTCCTTATTTTAGTAACCTCGTTGGGATTTGTTGCCTGTGAATATATATTACTATGAGGAATTCAGTATTGTGAAAGGAACATAATTATCCTGGGGAAAATATATCCCATTAACTCAGAAAAAAAGATTTAAAGAGAAAGATAATGAAAATTTCAGACTACGTATTTTTTAAACATTTAGTATATCATGACCTCCTCAAGGGCAGTGAGTTTGACTTTTTTTGTGTGCCTCTCTCACTCTGTGCAATGTCCAGAAAATATTCAATGTTCAGTGAATATTTATTTCATTGAGTTAAATCCTGGTTAAAGATATTTTTCTGGGAACATTTTATTTTCATTGTGACTCTGAGACTGTCTTGATGAATATGCAGTTTATTTATAGTACGGTATTGTACCATAAAGGTCACCATGATGGGGCAGTAGAGAAAATATGAATATAGGAACTTGAAGATGAGTTGATTCATTTTACAAAGGTAAATGCCAAATGCTGCATAACTGTCTGCTTTTAATTAGCTTGTCAAAAGATTTTGACAAAGACCTCCAGTGGATTACTGAACAAACTTGGATGCATATTACTTCTATTGAATCATTTATTGTCTTTCATAGCTTTTAATAGAATTGGTCTAATCACACTCATTCTATTCTCTTATCAATTTTACACTCCTCTTTTGTTTGCATTTGTAACTATAAGGTTTTGTAGAGATAATTTTGCCTTCCCCATGTTTGCTATAGCTGCTCTCAGCTTGAGCACATACCTTAGATCTCTCCTGATATTTTTATGTTGGTCTCAGTATGATGTTTCTAGTAACGTTTAGACTTTTGTTTCCCTTGGTTTTTGATAACAGTTTTTTTATAGCTATCATTTCCTTGTCCCATTTACTATTATAACAAAATTAAAATATGGTCATTTTTTAAAAGAAACTCAGGAAATTAATGCCTTCATTATAATATCCAATTTCCTTGATCTTCTCTTGCTTATGAGTCTTTTTCATCCCCCTCTTCCTCATTATAAATAGGAATGAAATGTTTCTGAAATTAGCAACTTATCTATAGAGTGAGATGATCTGATACAAATCAATTTCCATCTTCACAGTATTACATGAATTAACTCACTAAAGTAGCTTGCAAGATAATGAAAGCAAAATGCAAGCAAAGAAATTGAATGACCTTTAACAAGCCTCAAATAGAATTAAATGTCAATGTCCTGAAGAGGAGTTCCCTCTGTTTATTTCTGGCAGCTACAGATTTTAGCCTAGACAGGGTGATGGGGAGTTGCTGGGTCGTTCTTACAACTTGGATTTTATTACTGGTGAAAGTTTATTGTTCCCAGCAGGACCACGATGTATTTTTTATTTGAATGATTCCTTTCTCTTGAACCTCTCAAAATATATTTTTTTTTCTGAAAGAGAAACTATTTTATCAGGTATTGCCTTTCACTTGGCATATATAAAAACTACATATTTAAGTCAAAGTCGGTAATAGTATGTGATATATGTATATTACAAGTGTCACAAAAGTTAAAGATATTTTTCTGATCAAAAGTCAGAGTGGGGGCTTCCCTGGTGGCACAGTGGTTGGGAGTCCGCCTGCCGATGCAGGGGACATGGGTTCGTGCCCCGGTCCGGGAGGGTCCCGCATGCCGCGGAGCGGCTGGGCCCGTGGGCCATGGCCGCTGGGCCTGCGCGTCCGGAGCCTGTGCTCTGCAACGGGAGAGGCCACAACAGTGAGAGGCCCGCGTACTGAAAAAAAAAAAAAGTCAGAGTGGACAAGCTGTTAAAGTGCTGAGCAAATTAACTGAAATTGTCCACAGCAAAATGAGGAATCTTAAAATACTCAAACTCGTAAGAAGCATATCAAGAGGGTGAGGAAAAACAGAAATGAATAAAAGTAGAAATAATATTAATAAACCTAGACATTATGTTTGATGAATAAGATGGAGCCCTATTCTAACATCAAATTATTAATACTCATCCAGCAGGTTATAATTGATTGCATACTATATAGTATATGAACAATTACTTATAACTCCATCAATCAATTTTATTCTGCATTTGGAAATTTATATATCACTCTTTGCTGGTGCCTCTTTCTCAATTATCGAGAGGTAAGAGACAAAAACTAGGAGAAACGCAAGCTAGTGCCTCACAAAATTGTGGCATTGTAAAAGATGTTCTTATGTACTGTTGAGCTGGATACATAGAAATGTAAGAAATGTAACATCTTCCTCCAGGTAACATAGATCACCAAATGCAGGGACTTGAACCAGTGTCTTGATCTCCATTTCAGAGCACTAGCTATGTGTTATACATAAAAGTGGGAGAACCAACAGTTTTCAGTATAAAAGATAAGAAAAGCATAGAGAATCAGGCTTTGAGCCAGTGGATACCAAGAGCAAAATATTGTGCCTATTAATGCAAGGACAGATTCATTTCGTTTTCTCCAGGATCTAAAGCACCTCTCTTTACACAGTTATGTAAGAAAAAATTATGTCGTTGATAAAAACTAAAAGTAAACGCATAGAGAAATTAGTTTTATCTTATTGACATTTGTAACTGAATTTCAGAAACTCAGTCAATTCATCATGTTGAAAATATGTTAGCATGGATGTAATCCCACAGGAGATACTACTAATTGACAATGTGGGCATATGTAAACAAATGTTTGTGCTTTTTTGCTTATTTGATTATTTTTCTAATTTAGCAAGATATCTACCTAAATTCATTCTGCAGAGCTCCCTGAATAGAAAAAATAAAGGAAAAAAATGCCTATTGAGAACTGATTTTGTGAAAATCACTGTGCAAGCAAGTAAGGGATACAGAGAAATGTAGGACAGAGTCTTTCTCCTCAAGAATATTAAAAACTGGGCTTCCCTGGTGGCGCAGTGGTTGAGAGTCCGCCTGCCGATGCAGGGGACATGGGTTCGTGCCCCGGTCCAGGAGGATCCCGCGTGCTGCGGAGCGGCTGAGCCCGTGAGCCATGGCCGCTGAGCCTGCGCGTCCGGAGCCTGTGCTCCGCAACGGGAGAGGCCGCAACAGTGAGAGGCCCGCGTACCGCAAAAAAAAAAAAAAAAAAAAATTAAAAACTTATTTTATCAATTAGCATATGCACATAGGAAGCAGTTATACTAAGGAATAGTGTATACAATTACCTCCATATATTAATTTAGCAAATATCTACTGATCACCTGCTCTTGCACATTGTATAAGAATCCTGTGGTGTATACTATCTCTAAAGTTTCTACCCTTGTTGTCTTTATCGAGTTTGGGGTAATTAGACAAGTGAGTATAGTGTGATGGGATGAATATTGTTACAGTGCTCCAAGAAAGAGACATAATTTTTCATTGTTATGTACAAGGATGAATTTATTCTGCATGTTAGAAGTTGATTATAATAAACAAGTTGATAGGAAAAAGAGAACAATCCAGGAATGAAGTCAGCACAGGCATACCCCTCCTCTGATTGCCATAGTAATGGGGATGTATTATCTTTCTGATTTGAGTAAGGTATAAGCAGTCTGAGTCCTAATACTTCAATGGGTTTATTGATTTTAAAAATGTATCTGTAATTTCTGCCTCACCTAGTGCCAGGCCTTGGACAGAATATCATGCCATAAAATTCTATCAATTGAATTATATATTTTTCTCATCTATGTATGTATCCATAAAACTTTATTTGCATCCTCAGAGAGAACTAATTTCAAAATACAAATTTCATGAGTAAAATGCTTTTGAGTATGACATCTGACTTACATGAGCTTTAACTTCCATGTCAACAAAATACAGTTTTAATTCTTAACGCGTATGTATTAAAATATTTAATTGAAAATGCATGTAACATGCCTCCAAATTGTTCCTGGAACATGGTAGTCTCATACCCTCCCCTCCTCAGTTTAGCTCCTTCTTAAAGCTTAAGCCACTACCACATTCTAAGAGTTGATGGCATTGTGTAAGAAGAATATATAATTCAGCTTGAACTTTGATATTTGTATTAACATTTTCACAGATTTAGTAAAATTAATTACCCCACCTATTTTTCAATTCAGCAAGTTCTAACATTTGTATATCAGTATTACTTGCACATGTACAAATACACGTGTACTGCCAAGAATATAAAAGGATTTGAGAGGAAAACTGTCCATTCAAGAAAAATTTGAAATAAATCCATCTAATATTAGCATTCTTTCTACTTCTAAAATTGTATCTCTTCTACCCAGGGCTGATTTTTGGAGATAGGAGAATGCATTTTGCAGTTCACAGGGCTGAGAGCAAATGGAACTTTTCTTTGCTAAACTCAAAAATTTCAGGAACAGGCACCTAATCTGGATATTACATTTTTGTGTGAAGGTGCCTTTTCTCCATCTCATGCAGTAGGCATTTAGTCCTAATGGATGCTATTTGCAGACATTGCCTCACCATAAATAACTGTTTCAATGAAGCCAGGACATTTTCGTTTCAACCTGTAGTCAGTGCTCCAACTGAATGGCATCTGTGCTTATATCCTGCTTCAGGGAAAAACACACATACACACACATACACAGTCTCAACTGTTTTGCAAACCAGATCTCCATTCTGCACATTGTTTGTGTCAAGAAAGTTTTGGTCAGAATGAAGCAAGGTAAATTGAAGATGACAAAATTTCTCATGTTTTCTAGTCAACAATCAAAATGTGTTGTGCTCTGCTGTATATCTGCTTGCATCCATCCTACATATTTTATTTATTTTCTCATTTATTTCTAAACAACTAGACCTACATTTAAATTTATATATATAGAGCATGGAGCCTCTGGGCACATTTAAAATACAAGGAAATAAATAAGCATTCTTACAAAAATGCTATAAAAATCATAATGGAGCCCAATTTTCTTTGTATAGCAAGGAAAGGGAGAAAAGGACACCTGAGCCTGAAGAGACCAAGTAAAGATTTTACCATGTTGAAGTAAAATTGTGGTTTCATGAAACACCCTGTCTTATAGAGGAGGGGAATATCTGTGTAGTAGAATAGTATGAAGAAAGACATGGTTTGATAATGATAGTAAACTTGTTATTTAGCACTGAGTAAATGTGCTTATTATTATCATTATTTTATTATTACTGCTATTATAATTATTTTAATTGCTAAGCAGATTCATTAAAATCCCTATAAAAGTTAATAATCTTTGAAGGAGTTATTAATATCTCTTGAATCCACTTCATAGAATAATTGTAAAAGAGTATTTTCATAACTGAATCATAGTTGAACAAACATCATAATTGACAAAACAAATGTAATAGATCTTCATGTTCGAAGGTAACATTCAAATTAAGGTATGACTATGAATATTGGACCTCAGGATGCTTCTACAAAGAAAAGAATTTTAAGAAAACAATTTACCCAGGTAAATTTATTGTACTCTGCAGTAGACTAGCATGGAGAAAACAATGGTACCAAACCTGTTGTGAAGAGTGTTGTGAAGAGTGGTTTGGCACACAGTAAAAGTTCCTATTATTATTGTTATTGTTGATATTATTATTTTCATTGTTAATCTGATTCATTAAAATCATTGAAGAGATTAATAATTCTTCTAACAAGATTATGATATCTTTTAGTCCATTACATATAATAATTTTAAACAATCTTGCCACAATTGAAAAAACAATAGTATAATACTCACAGATGATTATAAATAATGGACCTCTGGATGTTCCAGTAAAAAGAGAATTTTACAAAGAGACTTTTCCCTGGTTAATTTATTGTAATGTGAGCAGAAGAACTGAGGAGGAATTTAATGAAAAGACTTCCCCTGTGATTGCTTTTTTAAGCATGTGAGTCTTTGACTCAGTTCAAATGGAATGGAGAAAATGGCCCATGAAGGTTTTCCTGTATAACTAAGATTATATTTGTGTGATTAATTTTAAATTGAAACTTTGTGAAAAATAAACTATAGTCAACTAAATGTAAAAAAATCATAAATCTCCTTCTGACAAAGAAGTAATTGTAAATATATACATTGAGAGACTTTGGGGACTCTAGTCCCCAGTAAAAACCACTAACATTCTAATTAAAGTTTAAGTAATTTGTGCCTTCATAGTTATTCTAGGTATGAATTATTAAGTATTTACACTACATTACTTATGAATGTCTTGATTTGAGTAACAGTTGTGACATATGATCTTGATGTTTTATCTGTAATTACATTTTCTCACATAAGAGAAAAGTGCATAATAGACGACAGAAAAATCTTTCCTTCTGTTTAAACGTTTCAAATGTCAGAATCCTTTAGAAGCTAATTATCAGTATTTCAAACTTTTTCAGTTCCAAAGAAAAAGAGCACCCTGGAAACCAGTAAATAGAGAAAAATGGTAAAAGCCAGACGATATTTATTTATTTATTTTGGATGTGTTGGGTCTCAGTTGTGGCATGTTGACTTCATTGAGGCATACATGTGGGATCTAGTTCCCCTGACCAGGGATCGAACCCATGCCCCCTGCATTGGGAGCATGGAGTCTTATCCACTGGACAACCAGGGAAGTCCCAAAAGCCAGACAATTTTTAATGGTAATTTAGAAAACAAAGTTTTATGCTAATAACAGTAGGTATTTATTTTCAATTACCCTAGGTAATTTGCTTTCCTTAACTGCAGGAAAATAGTTTTTGGTAATTAATGGTGCCTTAAACTTTATCTGGAACTCCTTCTTAAAAATTTCTTCCTAAGTGGCATAGAATTTAAAAATTAATGACCTAATTTAGGAAAACTACCACATTTAAATCCCTGGTTTACATGATTATTGGCGTTAATCTAGAGGAAACATACAGAGCAAACAAGGAAACATGACAATAAGAATGAAATCAAACCAGATACATTTGTGTGTGTGTATGTGTGCTTGTGTATAGATAGATAGATATCCTCTGATTCTGTGTATTAATGATGTGTGGCCCATTCCTTTCATTTCACTGGAGACTTTAACTGACTTCAGAAGGAACTAGTGTTTTATAAAGAAATGATTGACAAAATAAAGAACTGAAAAACATGTCTCATAATATACATAGCTTCAGTGCTGGTTTTGTCATTTCTCTGCCTTGATTGTTTAAGAAGGGTACTTACAGGTAATCTAGTTCCTTCTTAATCAAAGTGTGATTCATGGACGAGCAGCATTGTATAACTTAGAAGGCAGAATCCCAAGCCTTACCTGAAACCTACTGAATCAGAGCCTGCATTCTAACAAGGTCCCAGATGATTTGTACGCATACTTTGGTGTTTCAACCAATTTAGTTAAAATCATAATCCCAAAAGTTGGGGGTACAAGAGCTAAGGTTGAAAAACAGGGGCAAATCATAAAAGGCTTTGTCTGGCATGCATAAAGATGTATGTAAAAGAAACCCTCACTCAGTGGACTTTAACAATAAGGACATTTGTTCAATGTCCAGAGTCAAGGTGGCCTACAGGGATGGTAACTTCAGGGGATGAGTTAAGTATCACTTCAATTTGTGCTGACTTCATTCTCAAGCTGGCAGCATAATGGGTGCAGGTTTTCTGGAGGCTACATCAAGAGGGATCATTTCCTCCCATAAATATTTTATAGGAGCAAAGAAAAATTCCACGAATTCCCTCAAAGGACCCTCATTGTTTCTCATTGTCCAAAACCAGACCACATGCTTATCCCTAAAACAATTAGTGGCGCTGGAAAAAGAGATCACCATGATTGGCTTAGATAATCAACATTAGTCTCAGAAGCTCAACTTGGGATCTTCTTCCCCTGAGTCATATAAGGTTAGTTTGAAAACTTGAAAAACAGGTATTCTGTTGGGTTAGATGAACGGAAAAAAGAGGTTTTTTGTAGACAACTTCCTCCTATAGTCAAAGCGGAAAGATTGAAAGATTTTTAAGCAGAATAGTAACATGATTAAATCTGTTTATAAAAAAAATATTGTGGAAGATACATATTAAGTACAAGGCAGAGAAACTATTATTAAGAAGCTATTAGAATTCCAGTGAGAGTAGACTAAGAATCCAAATTTAATTAATTGTAGAAATAGAGAAGAGATAGACCTGAGAGACCCAGTATTTAGGAAATACACTAAAAGGACTGGTGACTGAGTAATTGAGTGGCTACGGAAAATACAAGGATAAGAAGGGGCATAGGAGAGATTTGGGGCTACACAGATGGAATATTTCTTCACATGTAGAAACTATGTGTATTGTGTTCACTAGAATATACCAAATCTTTAGTGCAGTAAAAGATGCAATCTAGGTGATTAATAAATATTTATGAATGTAAGAAATAAATGTGTCAGTAACTGAAGACATTAATGCAGGTAGAGGAGAAGGTCTGAGAATGAACAAAAGTGCCTGTGTATCTGTGGAATGATGCTGTTCAGGACACAATTAAAAATTTAGATCTTGGGGGAGAGATGGGATAGATACTTAGATAATTTCTAGCTCTTTTTTACTTATATTCTCCGGGATGTTTTTTGTTTGTTTCTTTTCCTTTCCTTTATGTTTTCTTTCTATCCTAGTCTCTCCATCAGGCTTATTTTCCCACCTGGAAGACAGGAGAAGTCAGGATATTGCAGGCCATTCAGGGGGAAGTCATGGTCTCTGAATATCATGACCCTAGACTTACAAACTTTGCATATCTTTTCAATGTAATCATGTTGTCTTCTGTGAGGATAAGATAATAAATTAGGCAAATTTCTAGAAATGAAATCCATTTCTGAGTCATATTATAGGATTATCTAATACCACATTTTCTCACAAGTCTGCATTTTTCACATTTTGTTTCTTCTTCTTGGAATGTTTTACTGCCTTTATTTGTCAGCTTAATTTTTACTCATCTTTGAAGTTTCAAGTAAGTGTCACTTGAGTTCAATTTTGAAACTTCTGTTGGATACCTATTATGTAATCCCAAACTGTGCTAGATGCTGGAGTTACAAAGATAATGAGATATAATCTTTTTGTTCAAGAAGTTTAACACATAGTGAGGAAAACAATCTTAATACAAAGTACATGAAGAAATTTGTGATGTCCATTGAATTCTATGAGAGCTAACTGCTAACCTGACTTTGAATGGGGAGCTGAGTAAGGTCAAGGAAATCTTCTAAAATAAAGTGACCCCAAAATTGAGCCTTAATCCTAGGATAATACATAAAGAGTAGGGTCAGTCAGGAAAGGATATTGTGTGAGTGAATACAAGCAAGCAATTGATAATACTACATGTGCAGAGTGGATTTTGAAGATTGGGGGTAGGTTCTTTTTTCTGATATATACATGAGGGATGAGGCAGGGGACTGGCATTAGCTGAGGATAGAAAGGTAGGTGTAGCCCTGTTCCTGGAAGGCTTTGGATACCAGATCAGTTAGCTTGGAACTTATCAGATAGGTAATAAACAGACTTATTTTTTCAATCTTCCCACTCCAAACCCACCAGACTGATTTCTATATCTTTTCTTCATTTTTACTATAATACCAGGGGCACAGCACTGTTAGAACACTTATTTCTTTTGTTTTTATTTTTCCTTACTAGTGTGAATGCTTCATCCTATTTATTTCATTCTATTTTTATAGTGCAATGCCCACAGACATTGGACCTTCAATAAATGTTTCTTGAATGTATTGATAAGTGTACCTCTATAAAATCAAATTTTCTTGTGCTAAATATCCGTTTCACAATTCACCAGATTGTTGGACTCTTGAAATCAAGACCTGTGACTGCTTCATTACTGTACTAATTTGTTCAATGATATATATGTATGTATATACATACACATGCATATATATATATGTGGATAAACTATATATCCCTCAATAAATTTAAAGCTTGAATTAAAGATAAATGGTGGAGGAAATCAGTTCTTCTTGTTTAAAAAGTTCATTATACCAGAAGAAAATCTTTATACTCAATATACTATATACTTAAAATTAGCTATATTCCTTTCTCACTTTGGGAAAAAATGAGAAGATGAACTAATGCAATAGCTCCTAGATTTCAACCTTCTGTGTTAACATTTTTATATACTCTTTCAAGATCTTCCCCATACTCTAAGGGAATTATGGTAAAATAAATGACCATTATCACTCACTCGAGTAGTTTTGATATCATTTAATAGCCCATCTGCGTAGATGTCAGTGAGGGAATCTATTGACCTAATACAGACAGTAGATTAACCTTCAGGTAGACTTGATAGAAAGAGCTATTAATTATGCATGGATGGTTAAAACAGGTATACAAGCAAAGTTTATAAACCAGCACGAATGGGAAACACCCTGACTTATTAAACAGACCAGTTTCACCATCCCATCAAGATAGCAAACATTTAATAGATTATATTCTGTATTTTAAAATACTTTATTCAACAGTTTTTCAGTACATTGCACAAGCAATAGCCCTGTCAGACTATCTGAAAGTTCCTGGAAAGTGTTAATAGACACGAGTCAATGGAGTCAGAGCACAGTCTTGAATATCACACAGATTAGTTCTTGACCTCACAATATAGAAACTAGAGCCAAGCAAAATATCGAATTATCTTAAGAAACAGATTGTGACTGGCAGCTGAGATCACTATGGATTTTAAAGTATATAAAAAAAAAAGCTTTGTGAAGCTTTCTTTATAGTTTCTCTAAACCTATATTTTATAAAGGTCACATCAAAAGTGATGTAGTGGAAAAAAATCTGAGATTTTGGAGAAAGGTAGTCCTTAGTTTGAATCTCTATTCACTCACTTAGTTGGATAACCTTGGGTAAATAACTTAACACATTTATACCTTCTTTCTTATTCATGGGCGGTTGACAATTGCTATCTTGCAGTGTTATGGTGGGGATTAAAACAGTAAATAAAAAAAGTGAGAGAGAGAGACAAAGATAGGTATGGTGTGATGCAGTACACACTCAACCAATGGAAGCTTTATTGTTATTGTCAAATATATGAATTTAGTGTCTTGGTTCATCTTGAATACTATGGATTACTTTATGAATATTTCTTTTTTTCTTCCATTTTTATTGAGATGTAATTGACATACAGCAGCACTGTGTAAGTTTAAGGTGTACAGCATAATGGTTTGACTTACATACATCATGAAATGATTATCACAGTAAGTTTAGTGAACATCCATCATCTCATACAGATACAAAATTAAGGAAATAGAAAAAAATTTTCCTTGTGTGAGAACCCTTAGGATTTAATCTCATAACAACTTTCATATATTACATAAGACAGTGTTAATTATATTAATCATGTTGTACATTATATCCCTAGTATTTATTTATGTTATAATTGGAAATTTGTACCTTTTGGCCACCTCCATCCAATTCCCCCTTCTCTGACTTCCCACATCTGGTAACCACAAAACTGATCTCATTTTCTATGAGTTTGTTGGTCTATTTGTTTGTTAATTTTTTGAAGTATAATTGACTTACAACACTGTGTTAGTTCCTAGTATATCACATAGTAATTTGATATTTCTATACATAATAAAATGATCACCATGATAAGTCTAGTTACCATCTGTCACTATAACAAGATAATACATTATTATTGGCTATATTCCCCATACCGTACATTTCATCCCCGTGGCTCATTTATTTTGTAACTGAAATTTTGTACCTCTTAACTTTCCTCACCCATTTCACTCATTCCCCAACCTCCCTCCCCTCTGGCAACCACCTGTTTGTTCTCTGGGATACTAGTGATTTTTTGAGTAGGGACCATTAGCATATAACATAAATGGAGTCTCTGGTTCTTGTTACAACTAGGGGTCTTTGAGAAAGTCATTTAATTTCTTACTAACTTTGGTTTCTATGTGGAATACTGTAAAAAGAAAAATTAGAGAAAAATATGGTTTTCTCAAAGTTATTTACTAGTTTTTTTGTTGTTATTCTTATGGTTTAACAACTCAACAATAATAATAGCAAAATATCATGGTGTTTATTAGATATTAGGTACTCACAGTTCTAAGTACTTTATAATTAATGCATGTAATCCTCAAAAAGCCTCTATGAGAGAGTTAGTATTATTATTCCTATTTTGGATTTGGGGAAACTGAGCCATGAAGCTAAATAACTGGCCAAGATCACACAATGAGTAAGTGGTAAAACCAACCAGAATTCATTGTCAGTCCAAGTCTATGCTTTAACCATTACACCGCATTGACTTTCTAGTATGCTTTGTTTCCATAAGAGATTTTACAATGTGTGTGGGTTTTTCCAATATAAATTCCCAAACCGGGAATTATAATTTCTGTCAATAGAGTTATATATTTAAAAATTTATATACATTACAGTGAGAGTCTTACCAGGGTAATTTCAGTGTTTATGTCATTCATTCAATTTATTTGCAAAAGTATGGAGTAAATAATCTTAGGTTGGATTTCAACATGAATGCATAATCTCATATTTATATATATACTTTTAAATTTGATTTCCCAATTCATCACACCACCACTACCCCCTGTCACTTCCCCCCTTGATGTCCATATGTTTGTTCTCTACATCTGTGTCTCTGTTTCTGCCCTGCAAACCCGTTTATCTGTACCATTTTTCCATGTTCCACATATATGTGTTAATATATGATATTTGTTTTTCTCTTTCTGACTTACTTCACTCTGTATGACAGTCTCTAGATCCATCCACGTCTCTACAAATGACCCAATTTCGTTCCTTTTTATGGCTGAGTAATATTCCATTATATATATGTATCACATCTTCTTTATCCATTCGTCTGTCGATGGGCATTTAGGTTGCTTCCATGTCCTGCCTATTGTAAATAATGCTGCAATGAACACTGGGGTGCATGTGTCTTTTTGAATTATGGTTTTCTCTGGGTATATGATGAATTGGGAAATTGGGATTGACATATACACACTAATATGTATGAAATAGATAACTAATAAGAACCTGCTGTATAAAAAATAAATACAATTAAATTCAAAATAAATAAATAAATTTAATTTCCCATTAACTTCAATATTATAAAGATTTCAGGGAATGGATTCTTAATGATAATTGGGAATTCATTCACAGTCTTGGCAAAGGTGTCATTTATAGAACAAACACATATCAAAGATCATTCTAGACTAGCAAGATTATTTATTTTTTGATATAATAGCTAGACATCTAACTGTGAACTTGTCTCATGTATGAAAGTAAATACTGGTTACTTATTAACCATAAAATGATAGGATGATATTCTGACAATTTTATTTATTAAAATTGTTTATCATCTCGGTGAACAGCATTGCAATTGAACAGCATCAAGTGAAATTCATTTATAGTAAATTATAAAATACTTCCATTTTAAAATCACTAAATCTTTTAAATAATGATTTAAAAGTGCTACAATTTAACAAACTACCATATTTTGATCTGCCCACAATCCTTCATACTCTTTGGGATGTTCTCTTTCTTCTCCAATTACTTTTGGCTTTAATCACTTTAAAAAACACACAGATGGCTTTGAAATATAGGCTGTGACACCTGCTGGTAAAATGAAGTCTTCAATCCATGGGCTCACTCCCTCAGGGCCAGGGCAGTCAGAGCCAGCACCCTCTAAATCAGGGACTAGATTTGGTCAGATTTCCAGTAGGTATAAGGTGAACCCTAGACTTGTGCTCTCCCAGACTCCAGCCTTCCCTAACTCTTGCCATTCTGCTACAAGTGAACACCTCTTCTTTCTTTCAAATATGTCCTGTTCCCAAAGATGGGTTGTAAGTTTGCTGAAGCCCTATTCGCTTTGCCATCCAACTTCCAGGAAACTAGAACCAATGTTATGAACCATCTTTACAGCAATCCAGTGGAATAAGGTCTTGTTCTAAACAAATAAATGACACAAAATGAATGCAGTGCCATCCACTGAATTCTCAAGTCACTTAATGCTTAGAGCATTCTGCTTCCATGTTTCACTGACACACTAGGTTCCCTGAAAGACTGCAATGCACATTTTTAAACTGTGTCTCTGACCCACCCGGATGGAGATTTCTACCCAAATTCTCATTATTCAGTAGGACAGAGATCTTAGTATGCCTCAAATCCAGATCAGACTTTGCTGTGGCAGGACATATACCAATGAATAATCAAATTTCAGTAATGTAACAGAAGCATCTACTTCCTTAATCATTCTTACAAACTATGGGTACTAGTCAGGATATTAAAAGACAAACATATAATTTGACTCTGGAAAAAAAAGAACCTGCAAACTCATACTTTCACATTAATACATAGAAATTATATTTTTTCTTATAATTTTAACAATATTATAATCATTTTTTCAAAATTGTATTCTTTTAATATGCTTTTGCACAATATTTTTAACATACTTTAAAAAGGATTTTTTAAAACCAATTGTTGTATGTGTGTTTTAGTGAAACGAATATACATATTTTGAGTCATCTCAGATTAGTCAGCATGGACTTGTTGAAAACAGGAATCATAAAGAAATCATTAAGAAATTGAATGAAAGAGCTTATATAATAAAGCCCTATGCATGAGAAATGAAATGAAAATACACACAACTAAGGAAAAGTGAATATTGCAAAGATAGTTCATTCTAAGAAAGTAAAAAATGTATTAAATAAATGGAAATAATCATATGAGTGGTGTAAGAGGACTGCCATGTGATTATAGTTCCCTAAGAATAAAACTGTCCTTTTAATATACTATCTATCTTTGATTTAATTTCTCATACTATCAAAGTATGGCAAATATTGATTTAAAGTATATAGTAATATATTTTAACATATAATAATCTGTCAATTAAAGTAAGTTTGTCTGCCATCTCACTTTATATTTTAGCTCAGAAAATATCTTTTCCCTCAAGTTCTAAAGGAGGAGGACATCTATGTTTTTGAATTTCAAACTTGTAGTATTAAACCACATAGAAAATAAAAAATGAGAAATTTGCCTGGATGTGTAATTTTCCATCCCACATTCAGCTGAAATTAAGGCCATGTCAGGAGTAGAACATGTTCTACTTGCCGTGATGAATAACTGGTGCTAACAGCAGCTACAGAGGCAGAGCCATTAGAGAGATGGATGAATGGATCAGTAAGGAGAGGCACACAGAGCTGCTGATGGGAAGGTCACAAAGCAAACATTAACAATTAAGGACATTAATACATTCTCCCACACCAGTGCTTTTTCAATAGTGACTTTTGACAGGTACAATCTGACTCCTGTATGTCTCCGGCTAAACCTCAGGGACAGTTTTAGTTCAGTTCACAAACACATCCATGGATTTGCCTTTCAAGATGATAGAAACAACTAATACAAAGTGTTTAGCTTTTTTGTGCTTTGTATACATTGGAACTAGTCTCTTCCCTGAGTAGACAAATGAGGAGAATTATCTATGAAGTACTAGGTCACTTAGCATGTGTAAAGGAATCACATTGTTTTTCAGCAATTACGTGTTGTTCCCCATTGGCATGAATACATATGTGTGTGTGTGTGTGTGTGTGTGTGTGTATGTATAATCTCAGATTTACTTTTGAACTGGCCAAAGTGATCATTAATAGGGAAACCACTCTTACAGTTTTGGGGACAAGGAAAAAAAATAAATGGCTCAGGAGGATGAAGAAATTACAAATAATTTTCCCAGATGGCATATTGCTTGTCTTGTTGTTTTATCTGGCTTCTCTGAGCAGCCCTCAGACTAGTGATTAATACAGATGTCAGGACAAATGACACATAGGCTCCAATGGGTATGAATAAAAAAGTTATTACTTACATAGTAAACAGCAAAAGGCATTTCAAAAGAGAAAGGCACAGGTTAGGTCTGGAGTGAAACAAGAGGGATGGAGGTGGTGACTGATTTTTATTTTGGCTAAGTGGTAGCGCTGGCTTTCATACAGATTTGCTCAGATGTAAAGTAAAAGGGAGGGGGGAGACATGGGTCTTGAAAGCTGTCAACAGTCAAGCATCAAAAATTAAGTTTTTATCTTTATCACAATCATTTTAATATTAAAAATAGTTAACATAATATCAACATTGTAAGTGCTGAGATAGAATAGTTTTTGTGGAATTTTCCCCTAATGAACAACTGTGATTTCTTAATTAGAATAATCACATTTTGCTCTCTCATAGCATTTCTGGGAGATTTTGCCTTTCTTACCTTATTTAATTATTACATCTAAGAAGGACTTAGACCCAAAATTATTTTCCTCATTAATATTTCCCTCCTCAAGTTAGTTGTGATATCACTGTGTAACTTCAAGTTAAAAATAGATTATAGCAATTATTATACTCTTGAACAAGAATTTATTTTACTGGAACTCTGCTGTCAATTGAAATTATTTGCATTTATAGAAACTGGGGTTAGAACTTACAACGAATAATTTTCACAGATATTTTGCAGATATATGTGCCAAATATGAAAGCAGCAATAACTGTAGAAACTAGCTATGCTGGCATTTTTAATGCAGGGCAAGAGGCCCAGAGAGAAAAGAAACCTGACATTCGTTAAGCGCTGCTATGTGTCAAACACCACGTCAGGTGTTTTACCTAATTTTTACACCTCTTCTGTATAAGGAGAGCATCATTTTTCACAATTTATTTTTGAGAATATTGAGATGCAGAGAAATTAAGAAATGTTCTCAAGGCTGCTCATCTACAAAGTTAAAACTAGGATCCACACAACTTCAAAAAAGCCATGCTCTTTATATTTTCTATGTTTGCTATGCCAAACTGTATTAACATGCCAATCTGTGAAATGATATTTCAGTAAAGGGCATAGGACAATTTCATATGTAATCACACACAGAGTTTTATTATATTACTAGTCAAGAACCTATATAGCCTGTTTTAATCTCAGTTGAATTACAAGTACCTGAATTTCCATAGCAGGGTCTACACAGGTTTTACACTAGTCTTAATATGGTCCAGGATATTGTCATACTTCTTACAGATCATCATGTTCTCTGTATATTTTTCAACTCTCTATTATTCTATATCATCGTAACAAACTCACTCAAATTATGATAATCAATTGATTTCTTCCTTTCAACATTACATTAAACCCCATTAACAATATCACCAGTGCCTATTTCTTAAAGTCTATGAAATTCACAAAATCATCTGATAGTTCTTGTTTATATCAATGTTGATATTATTTTGTATTATTATATTGTATTATTATTGTTATTTTCCTATTTTATTGTAACAAATGACCACAAATAGCGCTTAAAACAAAAATTTATTATTTTACATTTCAGTTGAAGTCTGAAACACATAGGCTAAAATCAAGATGTTCACATGGCTACATTCCTTCTGGAAGACCCAGGGGAGAATCTCTTTGTTTCTGTTTTGTTTTCTGAGAAACACTGTTTCTCAGTGTTTAAAGGTTACCTCCATTCCTCGGCTCATGGCATCTTCCTCCATCTTCAAAGCCTGCAGTTGTATTGATGCCACGTCAGCTTTCATCATCTCATCTCCTCTGATTCTGACTCTCCTCCTTTCTTCTTTCATTTATAAGGACTCTTGTGATTACATTGGGCCCACCAATAATTCAGGACAATCTCAGCATCGCAAAACCCTTGCCTTAATCACATCTACAAAGTCCTTTTCGCCGTGTAAGGCAATGTTTACTGGCTCTGGGAATTGGGATGTGGACATCTTTTTGTGGGGGAGTGGACGTAATTCCACCTACCACACATGATAAGTATTAAATATATATTTTTGATGTCAATTTTTCAATATGTAAAATCCAAGTATTGTCAATGATGCTTATATCCTTAACCAATCCATTCCATGATATCAGAGTAGTGTTTCAATCTTTACTGTCCAATAGAAATCATATGAGTCTGTAGGAAGTGAGCTAAAATGGGGGGGTGGGGGGAGGTCTGGATTCTTGGGTTGTTATCCAAGAGCTGCTACTGACTCCTCTTCGCTAGAATAGCCAATTTCAGGGAGGTTTAGTTTATCTATAGATTAAAATAGACCTGAAATCCTTTCAAGCTAACATATGTTTAAAATCTACAATGTTTTCTGTGTTTATCATTCTCCTGACACCAAGATCATAAAATAGGTTATCCCACTTACTTGGCACTTATGGTCTGCCTTTAAGTTGGCTTAGCAAAACCTGTCCTTAGAACTCATGATCTTTAATTCAAGCAACATCTGTTTTGTTTCCTTCTGTTTTTTAATTGATTAAAATCTTTGTCTTAGTTCAGGCTGCTATGAAAATTACCATCGACAGGATAGCTTAAACAACAAACATTTATTTCTCACAGTTCTGGAGGCTCACATTTGAGATCAATGTGCCAGCAGGTGTCGTGTCTGGTGAGAGCCCTCTTTCTGGTTTTCAAACGGCCATTTTCTCATTGTATCCTCACATGGTAAAAAACACAGAGAAAAGAAGCAAACACTATGTCTCTTCTTATAAAGGCACTAGTCCTATTCAAGAGGGCTTCATTCTCATCACCTAATTACCACCTAATACCATCACATTGGGAGTTAGGATTTCATCATATGAATTTGGGGGGGGGGCGGTCCACAAACATTCAGTACATAACATCTCATCAAACAAATACTTAAAATTTTGCCAAAAGGACATTTTAAAATGTCCCTCTTTTAGAACATTCTATCTCATGCACTGATATCCAAATTTAATTTTGGAATATAAAATTATTTCTCAGACCTACAATTTTAGCAACAGAGGAAATAGAAATAAAAACATCTGGTTCATATAACTAACATAATTTTGAATAGGCTTAGTTATCCTTCATAAACAAATAACCCAACATCTTAATTTCTTAAAGAACAATTCTGATGTTACATTTTTGTCATTGATGTGCTTTGGCTCTGCTTCACATTGGCATAACACTGAGACCCTGCCTGATCAATCAGTCCCTAACTGGATCCTTCCTATGTTTTGAAAGGGAGCAGAGAATGTTGGGATGAAGCATTAGGTGAATGTGAGAGCACATATGCAGAAGTAACGCGCACAATACTTTTTATTTTCATCTGGCAAAGCGAGTCACTGGGATCAATATAGCTATTCCTCATATCAACAAGGTGATTGTTTATGCCTTCTTCATTTTGAGGCTTGTAGCCAAGCCTGACAGTGATAGGACAGAGGTATATATTCTTCCCTTAGGAAGGACTAGCAAATGTTTAGAAAAATACACATTCTAACATACTATAAAAAAAAAGTTTCGGGCTTCCCTGGTGGCACAGTGGTTGAGAGTCCGCCTGTCGATGCAGGGGACATGGGTTCGTGCCCCAGTTCGGGAAGATCCCACATGCCGCGGAGCGGCTGGGCCCGTGAGCCATGGCCGCTGAGCCTGCGCGTCCAGAGCCTGTGCTCCGCAACGGGAGAGGCCACAACAGTGAGAGGCCCGCGTACCTCAAAAAAATAAAATAAAATAAAAATTAAAAACTGAATATGATGTTAGCTGTAGACTGGCTTTTTTTATGTTGAGGTATGTTTCTTCTATATTCAGCTTGTTGAAAGTTTGTATCATGAAAGGCTGTTGAATTTTGCCAAATGCCTTTTCTGTATCAATTTTGATGATCATATGATTTTATTCGTCATTCTATTAATGTAGTGTGTTACATTTATTGATTCGCGTTTCTCAACTTTTGTAGCCACTGTAAAAATTTGGAGGACATTGGGCAATGTATAAATATATCTTACAAATGATTTATAGATGTTCAATATTTTTTAACATATGATATGAAATAAAAATATTAACAATATTAAGCACAGTTCTTATAATCTAGTAGAGATATTCTGTATTAGAAAATAATGTGAATATTTCATAAGTATTGATATAGAAGAATTTATTCAATTATGTCAAAGCCTGGAAAAGGCTTATCTGGTCATGCCCAAGTGGTCTGACACACTTTGGAAAATTGTGACATGATTTGAAACATGAGATGTTAATATTTCTGCATGCCACCATTGTAGCTTCCATTTGGAATTCCTCAGGGCTCATCACTTTTATCCCAGCATGCCACCCAATCTTGCCATCATTCTGTGTAGGCTCTACTCCTTCCACATTCTCATATACATCAAGTTTTGTAGCTGATGTATTTTGAAATGTTTACTAAATTCATTCCTGTCTTAAGTCCCAACCGCTTAGTTGTTCTAATATGTTCAATGTTATTATCAGATAAACTCATATAATAAAGGGTATGATTCTGGTTACTAAAGAATCCAAGGGGAGATTTCCCAGATTATGCTAACAAGCAGTGGGTGTATAATGATAATGATTTTGATGACCTTTGGGAATGTGTTGGTCATGTTTACCCACTATTCATTTATTTTCCACTATTTGTTAATTAGTGCCAAAGAAATATAGAATCTTCTTTTATGCCTCCCATTACCTACTGAGAATGAAATCACCCTCCTTGTTTATATATTCAAGACCCAAAACAATCTCATATGGCCTTAGAGCAGTTTATCTTTCTCTCCTTGGCCGTTATGTTACCTATCTCTATGAATCTCCTTGGGAGGCACTGATTAGAAAGAGAGAAGCTACATTAAAGCATGTTGTATAAAGAGCCTCAAGAATGAGAGGAGATTTTAAGGAAAATAGTGAGATGAAAACAGATCAATGTGACATTTAGTTAAAGCTTGTTGACAGAGAGGCATTCAAAAAAAGTCTCTACACAAGCAAAGGATCAAGAGTGTCCTTGCTGAGAGTGTTAAGAAAAAATATAAGATGAGTGACCAATGAGATAAGAAGTTCAGAGCATTGGAGAAACATTAAGAATATAAGAGTCAGAGAATGTAGAATAGAGATGAAACCAAGAGAAAGTTAAGAGGCTTTGGAAGGCAGCTCAGTAGAAAGAAAACGTTCAAGCTTGGTGTGGGCCTGGGAGGTCAGCACATCAGTGATGAGGAAAGTCATCCAGCCAAGAAGTAAAGGATATTGGACATTTCTGATAATTACAGTTTGTAAAATAGACGTTTTCTACATATTATTTATAATTTTTATTTTATGTTAGAGTATAGTTGATTTACAATGCTGTGTTAGTTTCAAGTATACAGCAAAGTGAATCAGTTATACATATACATATATCCATTCTTTTTCAGATTCTTTTCCCATATAGGTTATTACAGAATACTGAGTAGAGCTCCCTGTGCTATACAGTTGGTCCTTGTTGATTATCTATCTTATATATAGTAGTGCATGTATGTTAATCCCAAATTCCTAATATTTTTTTAAGGAATAAACAATCTTGAATATAACACTAAAACATAGAAAGCTATTTTACTGAGTTCATTATCGTATTTGCTGTATCATTTAATTTACCTTCATGATAAGATGTTTTATTCTGATCATTATTCTCTCTGCTCACACAGTGCTAATGTTTATACTTAATCATACAACATCTTCTGAGGAACATTTTTTTCTCCCCTAGAAGTCAATAGCCTCCATGTAGAGGTGCTTGTTAAATTCTCCTTTATGTGGCATGCACATTAAATATTGTACAGAGATATTGGCCTATTAATGGCTTATATTCAATGACCTATATTGACTTTGTTTCTGAACTCAGTCCTATCGAGGAGGAAGTTAATGAAGAGTTCATTTTATGAAGTAAGTGAATGCATAGTAAATTTTGCAGAGACCCAGTTTTTAACTCCTCATTCAGGAAAAACAAAAAGGTCAATATACCTAAATAGAAGAGTCAATATACCTAAAGAAAATTAGAGTTTTAGAAGACAAATATTAATAGTAGCAAAATACATAAAGAGAAATAGCTTATTACTCCTTTACTTTCTTTTTCTTTATCCTTTTATTTATTCATTTATTTATTAATATTTTTAGAAGATAAGAATGGATTTTTAACTCTTAGTGGAAGAAATTGGATTCTGCTTGAACATAATTGTAATAACCATGTTTCTACTTTCTGTGTTTAATGATTTGGCATTCTTTATAGACCCGATTCCAGTGTCACCCTTGTTTACCACTCTAGGTCTGACTGTGTTATTCCCCCTTTCATGCAATTAATATTTCACAGTAACCAATCACATTTAAACATATCTTCATTTCTTGCCTTCACCAATAACAAACTTCTGCCTTTCCCTGTTTCCTGCCATAACCACAGAAAGGCCCCAGCACACAGTTTCTCTCTTTCTGCCTGCCCACCTGGCCGACGCTTACCTGTTTGGCCCTGTGTGGTGTGCCATGTCTCTTGTTTCAAGAAACCTTGAACATAATAAACTTCTTTCTTCCTGACAGTGATTTCTACTCTTCATGTCTTAAAATACCTGATTAAAATAAATCCTAGTTACCCTTAAAATAATAATAGTAAATAAGTGGTAGATAAAAGTTATATTATTCAAATACATAGTACTATATAAAATACCATACACATCATACAATTTGCACATATATACTTATGAGAAAGTTTATATCCCATGATGAAAACAAAAGGATAGGTTTAAATTTATATCTTATATATATATTAAAATGGATATCTGAGAAACTGCCATTGTGAGAGGGAATAACAGGCAATTTTCTGAAATTTTAACTGTCTCCTCATTCCTCTCTTCTTTTTCTTAAGCTGACACTCTCATTTAAAATTCTCTGGGAAATATCTAGTTCATTCGGCAAAAATTACTTGAATTCTGTATGTACCATATTCTGCATCCTTGCATTTTTCACATTAATGTGAGGAACAGCTAGACACAGAGTTTCTCATTCTGCCCAAGACTAAATCCTCTGTTTTTTTGATATTTAATTTGTTAGTTAGTCCTCTCCTATGTAGTTTTTAATATCTGTATAAGTGTTTTAACTTTAAGTTAAGAAAATACATCTTCCATATATGCGAATATATATCAATTATATCAAACTTTAAATTTATGTATCAAATGGATACAAAATAATTTTTCACTATGGTTCTAATTTTAATTTCACTGTCTGTTAAGGAATTTGAGCAAGTTTATATTAATAAATTATTCTTGTTTCGTCTCCTATGAAATGCTTGTTTATTTCTTTTACTCATTTTTTATTTGTTTGTGTTTCTTCTTTATTTGTCCCCTTGATATCTGGGTCTTTATTATATATTTTAAATATGTGACTTT
The DNA here is from genome assembly GCF_005190385.1 of Monodon monoceros. NCBI lineage: Eukaryota > Metazoa > Chordata > Mammalia > Artiodactyla > Monodontidae > Monodon > Monodon monoceros. The sequence goes on from NW_021703771.1 coordinate 26,744,883, forward strand.
TTTTAGTTAAAACATATGGCAAATAATTTCCTCTTGTTTATAGCTCATTTTCCACACTTGCTGATCATTTCTTAATTTGCATAAAAAAATCTTTTCACTGGATTGAGCTTTTCGTATTTTATGTAAGAGATTTTCCATACTTTGAGTTTATAAAAATATTTACCCTTTTTCACATTTAAGATTGAATCCACTTATGTCTGATTTTTTAATTTGGTTTAAGAAGTTAATTCATTTCTGTGATTTTTCCATTAAAAATAATCAATTACATTAACATCCTTTAGGGATTAAGTCATTTTGCCCTAATCTTCATTGGCATATTTGTCATATAAAAATTTCTATATATACATGAGTCTGTACCTGGGCTCATTTATGTTCTATTGATTTATATGCCAATTCTTTCATCAATATTTAATTTCTTAATATTTATAGAGTTATAAACTCTAGATGTACTATGGACATGTTTACTCTACCTTGTTCAGATTTTTCAGGAGAGCCATGGATAGTTTTATCCCACTGCTTTTTCATGTACATTTTTTAAAAAGCAGTTTGTCAAGGTCTCTAAATCTCTCTCTTTTTTTTTTAACATCTTTATTGGAGTATAATTGCTTTTCAGAGTTGTGTTAGTTTCTGCTATATAACAAAGTGAAAAAGCTATATATTTACATATATCCCTATATCCCCTCCCTCTTAACGTCTCTCTCCCATCCTCCCTATCCCACCCTTCTAGGTGGTCACAAAGCACCAAGCTGATCTCCCTGTGCTATTGTAAATAGTGCTGCAAGGAACGTTGTGGTACATGTGTCTTTTTGAATTATGGTTTTCTCAAGGTATATCCCCAGTAGTGGGATTGCTGGGTCATATGCTAGCTCTATTTTTAGTTTTTTAAGGAACCTCCATACCATTTTCCATAGTGGCTGTATCAATTTACATTCCCACAAACAGTGTAAGAGGGTTCCCTTTTCTCCACACCCTCTCCAACATTTACTGTTTGTAGATTTTTTGACGATGGCCATTCTGACTGGTGTGAGGTGATACCTCATTGTAGTTTTGATTTGCATTTCTCTAATGATCAGTGATATTGAGCATCCTTTCATGTGTTTGTTGGCAATCTGTATATCTTCTTTGGAGAAATGTCTATTTATATCTTCTGCCCATTTTTGGATTGTGTTTTTGGTTTTTTGATATTCAGCTTCATGAGGTGCTTGTATATTTGGAGATTAATCCTTTGTCAGTTGCTTTGTTTGCAAATATTTTCTCCCATTCTGAGGATTGTCTTTGCATCTTATTTATGGTTTCCTTTGTTGTGCAAAAGCTTTTAAGTTTCATTAGGTCCCATTTGTTTATTTTTGGTTTTATTTCCATTTCCCTAGGAGGTGGGTCAAAAAGGATCTTGCTGTGATTTATGTCATAGAGTGTTCTGCCTATGTTTTCCTCTAAGAGTTTTATAGTGTCTGGCCTGACATTTAGGTCTTTAATCCATTTTGAGTTTATTTTTGGGTATGGTGTTAGGAAGTATTCTAATTTCATTCTTTTACATGGAGCTGTGCAGTTTTCCCAGTCACATTTATTGAAGAGGCTGTCTTTTCTCCATTGTATATTCTTGCCTCCTTTATCAAAGATAAGGTGACCATATGTGCATGGGTTTATCTCTGGGCTTTCTATCCTGTTCCATTGATATATATTTCTGTTTCTGTGCCAGTACCATACTGTCTTGGTTACTGTAGATTTATAGTATAGTCTGAAGTCAGGGAGCCTGTTTCCTCCAGTTCAGCTTTTATTCTCAAGATTGCTTTGGCTATTTGGGATCTTTTGTATTTTCATACAAATTGTGAAATGTTTTGTTCTAGCTCTGTGAAAAATGCCATTGATAGTCTGATAGGGATTGCATTGAATCTGTAGGTTGCTTTGGGTAGAATAGTCATTTTCACAATGTTGATTCTTCCAATCCAAGAGCATGGTATATCTCTCTATCTATTTGTTTCATCTTAAATTTCTTTCATCAGTGTCTTATAATTTTCTGCATACAGGTCTTTTGTCTCCTTAGGTCGGTTTATTCCTAGATATTTTATTCTTTTTGTTGCAATGGTAAATGGGAGTGTTTTCTTAATTTCACTTTCAGATTTTTCATCATTAGTGTATAGGAATGCAAGTGATTTCTGTCCATTAATTTTGTATCCTGCTACTTTACCAAATTCATTGATTAGCTCTAGTAGTTTTCTGGTAGCATCTTTAGGATTCTCTATGTATAGTATCAAGTTATCTGCAGACAGTGACCCTTTTATTTCTTCGTTTCTGGTTTGGATTCCTTTTATTTCTTTTTCTTCTCTGATTGCTGTGGCTAAAACTTCCAAAACTATGTTGAATAAGAGTGGTGAGAGTGGAAAACCTTGTCTTGTTCCTGATCTTAGTGGAAATGGTTTAAGTTTTTCACCATTGCGAATGATGTTTCCTGTGGGTTTGTCATATAGAGCCTTTATTATGTTGAGGTAGATTCCCTCTATGCCTACTTTCTGGAGGGTTTTTTTCATAAATTGGTGTTGAATTTTGTCAAAAGAATTTTCTGCATCTATTGAGATTGTCATATGGTTTTTATCCTTCATCTTGTTAATATGGTGTATCACATTGATTGATCTGCGTATATTGAAGAATCCTTGCATTCCTGGGATAAACTCCACTTGATCTTGGTGTATAATCCTTTTAATGTGCTGTTGGATTTTGTTTGCTAGTATTTTGTTGAGGATTTTTGCGTCTGTGTTCTTCAGTGATATTGGCCTGTAATTTTCTTCTTTTGTGACATCTTCTTCTGGTTTGGTATCGGGTGATGGTGGCCTCATACAATGAGTTTAGGAGTGTTCCTCCCTCTACTATATTTTGGAAGACTTTGAGAAGGATAGGTGTTAGCTCTTCTCTAAATCTTTGATAGAATTCACCTGTGAAGCCATCTGGTCCTGGGCTTTTGTTTGTGGGAAGATTTTTATTCACAGTGTCAATTTCAGTGCTTGTGATTGGTCTATTTATATTTTCTATTTCTTCCTGGTTCTGTCTCGGAAGGTTGTGCTTTTCTAAGACTTTGTCCATTTCTTTCAGGTTGTCCATTTTATTGACATATAGTTGCTTGTAGTAATCTCTCATGATCTTTTGTATTTCTGCAGTGTCAGTTATTACTTCTCCTTTTTCATCTCTAATTCTGTTGATTTGAGTCTTCTCCCTTTTTTTCTTTTTTTTTCTTTTTTTTTTTTTTTGCAGTACACAGGCCTCTCACTGTTGTGGCCTCTCCCATTGCGGAGCACAGGCTTCAGACGTGCAGGCTCAGCAGCCATGGCTCACGGGCCCAGCTGCTCCGTGGCATGTGGGATCTTCCCGTACCAGGGCACGAACCCGAGTCCCCTGCAATGGCAGGCGGACTCTCAACCACTGTGCCACCAGGGAAGCCCCAATCTCTCTTTTTTTCTTGATGAATCTGGCTAGTGGTTTATCAATATCGTTTCTCTTCTCCAAGAACCAACTTTTAGTGTTATTGATCTTTGCTATTGTTTCTTCATTTGTTTTTCATTTATTTCTGATCTGATCTTTATGATTTCTTTCCTTCTGCTAACTTTGAGGGTTTTTTTCTTCTTTCTCTAATTGCTTTATGTATATGGTTAGGTTGCTTATTTGAGATGTTTCTTGAGGTAGGATTGTATTGCTATAAACTTTCCTCTTAGAACTGTTTTTGCTGCATCCCATCGGTTTTGGGTCATTGTGCTTTCATTGTCATTTGTTTCTATGTATTTTTTTATTTCCTCTTGATTTCTTCTGTGATCTCTTGGTTATTTAGTAGCATATTGTTTAGCCTCCATGTGTTTGTATTGTTTACTGTTTTTTTCCTGTAATTGATATCTAGTCTCATAGCATTGTGGTCGGAAAAGATACTTGATATGATTTCAGTTTTCTTAAATTTACCAAGGCTTGATCTGTGACCCAAGATATGATCTGTCCTGGAGAATGTTCCATGAGCACTTGAGAAGAAAGTGTATTCTGTTGTTTTTGGATAAAATGTCCTATAAATATCAGTTAAGTCCATCTTGTTTAATGTGTCATTTAAAGCTGTTTTTCCTTATTTATTTTCATTTTGGATGATCTGTACATTGGGGAAAGTGGGGTAATAAATCCCCTACTATGATTGTTTTACTGTCGATTTCTCCTTTTATGGCTGTTAGCTTTTCCCTTATGTATTGAGGTGCTCCTATGTTAGGTGCATAAATATTTACAATTGTTATATTTTCTTCTTGGATTGATCCCTCAATCATTATGTAGTGTCCTTCTTTGTCTCTTGTAATAGTCTTTATTTTAAAGTCTGTTTTCTCTCATATGAGAATTGCTACTCCAGCATTCTTTTGATTTCCATTTGCGTGGAATATCTTTTTCCATCCCCTCATTTTCAGTCTGTATGTGTCCCTAGGTTTGAAGTGAGTCTCTTGTAGACCGCATATATACAGGTCTTTTTTTTTCTATCCATTCAGCCAGTCTATGTCTTTTGGTTGGAGCATTTAATCTATTTACATTTAAGGGAATTATTGATATGTATGTTCCTATTACCATTTTCTTAATTGTTTTGGGTTTGTTAATGTAGGTCTTTTCCTTGTCTTGTGTTTCCTGCCTGTAGAAGTTCCTTTAGCATTTGTTGTATAGCTGGTTTGGTGGTGCTGAATTCTCTTAGCTTTTGCTTGTCTGTAAAATTTTTAACTTCTCTGTCGAATCTGAATGAGATCCTTGCTGGGTAGAGTAATCTTGGTTGTAGGTTTTTCCCTTTCATCACTTTAAACATGTCCTGCCACTCCCTTCTGGCTTGCAGAGTTTCTGCTGAAAGATCAGCTTTTAGCCTTATGAGGATTCCCTTGTATGTTATTCATTGCTTTTCCCTTGCTGCTTTTAATATGTTTTCTTTGTATTTAATTTTTGATAGTTTGATTAATATGTGTTCTGGTATGTTTATCCTAGGATTTATCCTGTATGGGACTCTCTGCCATTCCTGGACTTGACTGGGTATTTCCTTTCCCATGTTAAAGAAGTTTTCAACTATAATCTCTTCAATTATTTTCTCAGACCCGTTCTTTTTCTCTTCTTCTTCTGGGATCCCTATAATACAAATGTTGGTGTGTTTAATGTTGTCCCAGAGGTTTCTAAGACTGTCCTCAATTCTTTTCATTCTTTTTTCCCTATTCTGCTCGATGGTTGTCATTTGCACTATTTTATCTTCCAGCTCACTTATCTGTTCTTCTGGCTCAGTTATTCTGCTATTGATTCCTTCTAGAAAATTTTTAATTTCATTTATTTTGTTGTTCATTGTTGTTTGTTTGCTCTTTAGTTCTTCTAGGTCCTTATTAAATGTTTCTTATAATTTCTTCATTCTACTTCCCAGATTTTAGATCATCTTTACTATCATTACTCTGAATTCTTTTTCAGGTAGACTGCCTATTTCCTTTTCATTTGTTTGGTGTGGTGGGTTTTTACCTTGCTCCTTCATCTGCTGCATAATTCTCTCTCTTTTCATTTTGTTTAACTTACTGTGTTTGGGGTCTCCTTTGTTCAGGCTGCAGGTTCGTAGTTTCTGTTGTCTTTGGTGTCTGCCTCCAGTGCGTGAGGTTGGTTCAGTGGCTTGTGTAGGCTTCCTGGTAGAGAGGACTGGTGCCTGTGTTCTGGTGGGCAGGGCCTTGCCCAGTGGTGTGTTTTGGAATGTCTGTGAACTTGTTATGATTTTAGGCAGCCTCTCTGCTAATGGGTGGGGTTGTGTTTCTGTCTTGCTAGTTGTTTGGTATGGGGCATCCAGCACATTAGCTTGCTGGCCGTTGGATAGAGCTGGGTCTTAGCATTGAGACGGAGATTTCTTGGAGAGCTCTTGCCGATTGATATTACGTGGGGCCAAGAGGTCTCTTGTGGCCCAGTGTCCTGAACTCAGCTCTCTCACTTCAGAGGCTCAGGCCTGATACCAGGCCAGAACACCAAGACACTGTCAGCCACATGGAATTATCAAGATAGTGGTCATTGGCCAGTGAAACCACAAGAGAAGAGGCCCATGCTATGCCTGGTCCTGCTGAGCAATTTTCAGACATCAGCTCATTCTGACAACAGGGCGTCTGGGTTGGCGACATGAGGCAGGACGGGCTCCATGAGGCGGTTGGTGCTCAGCAGGTGCACGGCCTGAGGGACCGAGTCAAAGCCCTCCGGGAAGGCTGACAGCAGCCAGGAGTCCAGCCTCCTGCAGCTGTGGCCTCTTTGGTCTCCCTCCTGGAGTCAGTTGCTCTCACTCCTGCTTTGGTGGCCGTGCCATTACCCTAAGCTTCTTCATGATGCTTGTGCTCCCTGAGGTGATGTGCGAAAAACCTTTTTTAAATCTCTTAATAATTCTTTCTAGCCACGTACTTCTTGGGAAGTACTATATTACTAAGGTCCTTTATATAATTTTGTAAAGTTTTATAAGTTTCTCCATAAAGGGCCATTATGTATTTGTTAGAGTTAATGTAATATCTTTTAAATTCTGTCATAACACATATTTTTAACTTAATATCCTAAATTTTCTGGCTTATATTATATATTAGATTAATGTGACAGTCTTGATAAACCCTATTATTGATTCCTATATTTTTGTTAAATGTACTACTCTGTTTTCCATAAAGATAATTTCATCATTTTTGCAAAGACATTTATTAAACTTAATCTTTCTTCTTGTTTGATGAATAGGATGTCTGATAAAATGTGAGAATTGAAAACATCCTTGTCTCATTGCTGATTTTACAGTTAACATTTTTAACTTTTAAAAATTACATTTTATGTTTGCTATAACTTTTTAAGATTTATCCTTTATCAGATTAAGGAAAAATCAGACACAAAGATTGAAGATAGTCAAACATTTCTCTGCACCTATTGACTTTTTGTTTGTTTGTTTGCTTTGTTTTGTTTGTCAAATAACATATGAAATAATATTAATAATTTTTATAATACTGAAGCAACCTGTATTTCTGTACTAAAAACAAGTTTGTCACAATGTGTATTCTTTGTATATATTTCTTCATTTACCTGAGATAATGTGTCAAAAATTTTTGTATAATATTTTTCTTTATCAGAATAATTTGTAAAATTCTTTCTCTCTGACTTCTTTTGCTCTACATATTTGGGACAATCATTCATTCTTTTGAGTGTATCAGTAGTTTGCTCCTTTACCTAAATGCATATTACATTTATAAATACATGATATGGAAATTCAAAGGACCCAGACTAGTCAAAACAATCTTGAAACAATACTGAAAAAGAAGTTCAAAGTTGGAGGACTTGTACTTCCTGATTTCAAAATTTACTACAAAACTGCAGTGATCAACACAGTGCAGTAGTGGCATGAAGATGGACAAATAGACCAATGAGATAGAATTGAGTCCATAAATAAACACAAACATCTATGGCTAATTGATTTTCAACAAGAGTGCCAAGACAATTGCATGGGAAAAGAATAGTCTTTTCAAAAAAAAAAGCAAGTGGTGAAGGGACCACTGGGCATCCACACACAATGGAATTAAATTGGAAAACTATCTCACACCGTATGCAAAATATTAACTCAAAATGTATCAGTGACCTAAAGATTAAAGATAATACTATAAAATCAAAGAAGAAAATATAGGAATAAGTCTTATATCTGGCAAGGAGTTCTTAGATATGGCATCGAAGTGTAAGCAACAAAAAAATTAGATAAATTGGTAATAAAAATTATGATAATAAAAATAGATACATCACATGAATATTAAAAACTTTTGCACATTAAAGAACACTATTAAGAAAGTGATAAAATGACCTACAGAATAAGAAAATATATTTGCAAATCTTATATATGATATCATGTATCTGATAAGGAATATTCAGAATATAAAAGGTACTTCTACAACTTAATAACAGCAACTAAACTCTCAACAGAAAATGGACAAAGGACTTGAATAGACATTTCTCCAAAGAAGATATACAAATGGTCAACAAGCCCATGAAAAAATGCTATCATCATTAGTCATTAGGGAAATGAAAATAAAAACCACAATGAGAGGGACTTCTCTGGTGGCACAGTGGTTGAGAATCCACTTGCCAATGCGAGGGACATGGGTTCAAGCCCTGGTCCAAGAAGATCCCACATGCCGTAGAGCAACTAAGCCGGTGTGCCACAACTACTGAACCTGTGCTCTAGAGGCTGCGAGCCACAACTACTGAGCCCACGTGCCACAACTACTGAAGCCCACACACCTAGAGCCTCTGTTCCACAACAAGAGAAGCCACCGCAATGAGAAGCCTGCGCACCGCAAAAGAGTAACCCCCACTTGCTGCAACTAGAGAAAGCCTGCGTGCAACAATGACGACCCAACACAGCCAAAAATAAATAATTAATTAATTTAAAAAGATATCAATTCTCCCTAAATTGATCTATAGATGAACACAACACCAATAAAAATACCAGACAGATATTAAAAAAAAAAATAACCCCAACGAGATACCACTTTATACCCACTTGGAGGGCAATAATCAAAAGAGTGGAAAATAAGGAGTGTCGACAAGGGTTTTGAGAAATTTGAACCCTCATATATTGTTGGTGGGAATATAAAATCATACAGCCACTATGGAAAATAGTTTTCAGTGGCTCCTTAAAAAGCTAAACATAGAATTAACATATGATCCAACAATTCCACTCCTGGATATATACCCAAAAGAACTGAGCACAAGTATTCAAACAAATACTGTTCAGACATGAATGTCCATAGTACCATTATTCATAATAACTGTAAGTTGGAAACAGCCCCCATGTCCAACAATGGATGAATGGAGAAACAAAATATGGCATACACATAACAATGGAATATTATTTAACCATAGAATGGAAGAAAGTACTAATACATGCTGCAATGTGGGTGAATCTGAAAACATGTTTGGGGAAAAAAGCTTGACATAAAATGTAATAGGTTGTGTGATTCCATTTATATTAAATATCTAGAATAGGTAAATCCAGGGATACAAAAAGCAGATTGGCGATTGCTAGGGGATAGGATATGGAAGGAATGTAGAGTGACTTTAATGGTATGGGATTTTCTTTTGGGGTCATGAAAAGAATCTGGAACTCGGTATTAGTGGTGTTTGTACAGCACTGTGAATGTACTAAATGCCACTGAATTGTACAATTTAAAATGGTTAATTTTATGTTATACAAATTTCACTTCAATAAAAATAAATCCCAAGCTCAATGTTTTTTCAGGTTAGTATCATTTTTCCTTCCATGTAGTTATTTCCCCCTCCACTCAGAGCTAAGAATAGTACACAAAAATGTCTTCAACATCTTCTTAGTGTGGTAAATTGCTAATGCTAATTTGTTTTTCTTTCCATAGATCACTCATTGCAGATTTTGTTTTACTGTGATTCCAGATTTATGCTGATGTTCCATTTGGGCAGGTCCTCTTTTTCCTCTGCATTGAGCCTGTAATGACCTGAGCTTTAGAAAATTAAGTATTATGTTTCATCCATTTAGGTTTTAACCTTTGAGATTTTCTCTAATTCTATTGCCACCTCATCTTTGATATATCTTGTGTATTTTACATAGAATTTTTGGTATTTTGTACCAAGCCTTTTTTTTTTAAGCTTGCTAGGCTACCAGATTGCCAGAAATTGAGAGTCATACTGCCTTGCCATTTATTTATTCTTCAGCTGTTGGTGCGAAAATGTTTTTTTCTGAGATCATAATGATTTTATATTGCAAAATATAATTTTATATTGCAAAGTTCAATGGACAACTTTCTTCCCTGCCATTATTTGATCTTTCTGTGAAATCTGAAGATTTTCCTACTTTTCCCTCATCATCAAGAGTTCCACTCTTTCCTAATTTTCCTTCCATCTGTCTGAACACTATCTCTTTCCTTAAAATTGTGCTTCTTTTATCTGTACCAGTGATTGAATTTGGGTTATACATCATAATCACTTGAGAACATTTGAAAACTATAGCTATGAATACTTAATATAGGCTTATTAGACCAGAATACATGGTGTTATATCTGTGCATCTTTATTTATATTTTTAATTCCTAAATTGATTCTTATAAGTAAATCTACTATACTATAAATCTTTTCAGTTTGATGATATTTACTCCTGGGTAATACTTAACCCTATATATACTTCAAGTTCACCAAGGGAAACACTGAACTAATAAAGTTTTAACATCAACTATTGCTCTACCTGTACTGTCTGTTTAGTTAATAGCAACACTACCCATTGTGTTATCTAAGCCAAATATTTGGTGAGTTCATATACTCCTCATTCTCATTTATTAAATGTACTTTATGGCTATCATTGGGAAGCATGATATTATGAGTCAATTTCTGAAGATAGAAGTTTAAAATTTTATGGAAATTAAGAATTAGGAATAAAAGAGATCATCCAGATTGAAGCTACCAAGTTAAAAATGGCATAGCAAGAGTCAGGAAGGCCGAGTGCAAAATCAATAGTCCATGTTCACAGGTAGACAAGGTTTAATGGGCATAGAATGGGATAACTCTGAGCTGTTGAACAAAAGCTTCACCTATGTAAAAAATGTTTTTGTGATGATTTTTAGGAAAATTTTATTCAGAGTATGGCCAAAGAGAGTCCAACTTCTGCTACTCAAAACCTCATTAACTAAGTGACACTAGAAGTTCTCAGAATTAGCCTGATTTAAAACATTTCCTTGCTTTTGTATTTCTAGATTTGGGGTTAGGTTTTCACTGTTATGCTGTCTAACACAGATTCCATAATTTCAGCTCCTTGAGCAGGACTTCGTGTATCAAGAGGTGAGGCAGCAATTTCTTCAACATAGATTCATTGTCCCCATATGGGGCATCTTTGTAAATTAGAAGGTTTATAATCAAAAGTAGGATTTTGTTGAACCAGATTTAGAAGTGGTAAAGTGTGTCTGTGGATTCTCACAGTGATGGTAAGGATAGAGAGGGCATAGGATTTATGACATCTTTCTACTGTCAGGGGTCCAGGTATTTGTCCACCAGCTTTTGGCATAAAGGGTACCTCTCGCCTGGAGGTCAGTTCCTGGTAAGCCTCTTCTGGGTATAAATGCTTGGAATTCCATGAGATATTTGTGGGTTTGTGGGCAACCTTTAGATTCCTCCAGTGTTATAGCTGCTTAGGTGTTGGCAACTCTGAGGGATAAGAGGTGCATGGGAGAGCAACTTCAAAGTAAATGTATTAGCCTTAAATTTGTTCCCAAATGAAAAAACACAGTAAGAGTTATATTGCGCAAACTGTGACTTTTGTGCTAAGTCACACGTTTTAGCTCAGGTCATCAGAATTCCTTAGTGGCATTTCTGGTACAAGCCAAGCTAATAATAGTAGAGTACCCTTTATTCCATTTTACATTATTCCTTGTTTATTTCCAATCAGGAACAATAGGGGCAGGATAATGACTCTACCAAGACAAGATTAAGATATTCTTATGTCCCTGCATAATCCCATCAAAAGGCCATGCAGTAGCACCCCAATTTTCCCTAATTTCTAACCTCTAAGAAATATAATCAACTGGACTTGGTGAGCAACAAGACCTGGGAGGCAGAAAGACAGAGGAGTCTAGAATAACCTCCATATGTCAGATGTGAAAAGGACAGTTGATGGCCATACACCATAGATGATATTATAGAATAGCATATGACGTTGAGGGACTGAGAAGAAAAATTGGGAGGTATAGGTTCTGCTCCTTTATACAAAACTATAAATATGCATTTACCATTATTGACAGTATTTGTCACTACCAATTTGTTCACTACCAATTTCAATGTTACTACGTATTATTTTATCTTGCTCTCAGGGACAGAAACAAAGTTTTCCTCTTTATTTCATGATTTAATGTGCCCGATATTTTGAAGCACATTATATATGATTTCCATCACAGCTGAGTATCAGTTTAGTTCACCATCACACTCAGAGTTTATGTACAGAGTTTATGTTTACATGTTAGAGTTTATGTACAGTAGACAAATAGTAAGTGAAACTGACTGATCCTCTGAGAATAACAGGAGGACAGTTAGAAATTAGATATACTGAAAGGTGAATGTTGGAATAAATTTTATTGTGTTTTCAAAGCATTACAAGTCAAAACAAGTATGTTTCCAGTTTACTGGATGCTTCTTTTCACAAATAATTATTAATAATTATTATTTATTCTCTTAATGTTGAATGGATCACTGTGTTTCTAGCATTGATCTTTATCACCTATATATTCTAAATTTAATAAAACTGTTTAAACAAGTGTTTTTTTCCAAGAAGCAAATTTGAAAGAAATTTTAATAAAACTGGTTATATATATAGACCTAAAATAAACTAAAGGAAAAGCTCATTTTAAATTATGTATTTCTTGCATGTGAATTGTCTCCTGTACCTTAAGAATTTCACGTGCTAAACCTGTTAGGTTGTTATTAGCATTTCAATTATTGGTTTTCCATCAGTAGAAAGCAGATAGCCTGGTTTCCTGCTATTTGTAAAACAAACACTAAAAATAATAGATATCTGATCCAAATATTTCTGAACTAAATTTAAGTACATATCAACGAAATATTGGCAAAAGCTTATTCCAAATTTCTGGCACAAAATTGCACCCACATTGTCATCTATAAACCACAGCTTGTGAGCATTGAGAAACCATGGGCAGTCTAATCGGCTGAAAAATCCCTTGTAGTATGTTCAGTATCTTCCTGTGTAATTAAATGATAGTGGCTCGCTTCCTACTCTGATCTTCTTACCTTTCCCATACCATAATAAAATTTTAAAAAAATGTTTACAATTTTAGAATGTTTTTGGATTTACAGAAGAATTGCAAAGATAGTACATAGAATTACAATATATCCCTCATACAAATTTCCTATTTTGAACTTCTAATATTAGTACGGAAACCTGTCACAATTAATGAACCATGTTGATACATTCTTATTAACTAAAGCCCACACTTTATTCAAGTTTTCTTAGCTTTACCTAATGTTTCATTGTTTCAGTGAAACCGCTAGATGGCCTTTCAGGGGCCTCCAAGGAGCTCTGGTCCTTTATGTCTCAGCACAGAACGAATTCAGCAAGAGGCAAAGTGATAGATAAGAAGTGATTTATTAGAATAGGACGCTTGGGAGGCTTATAAGCGGGCAGGCAAGCATTGCGCTGCCCCGAGTACTTAGTGGGTTACATTTATATAATCAAAGGAAAAGTGGGGAGGGGGGAAAGATCACCTTCCTCATTCTTGAGTAGATAACACACTTCCATAATCAGCTCCTCCTCCAGTTTGGGCAGGGGAGTTTTCATGTCCCTACACAGTCAAGCTGGGACTGTCAAGGCACTATGGAAAAATTATTTCCGGTTTCAGTACAATGAGGGTCTTTCATTTTGAAATGTCACCTTTCCATAAATTATTGTTTATTATGTGTGCAGGGAGCATGTCTTAAGGGTCATTAACTTACTGAGTTCACTGGGCAGGGTGTGGGTCTCATGCCACCATTGTTTTTTTGTTTGCATGGTTTTGTTGCTAAACAGGGCTGCTTGGTTTTGTGGTTAAGCAAACCTGCTTTCCTGAGTGATCATTAACTTACAGGGGTCTCCCATACTTCTTTCTTTACTTACAATAGTGGGATTAACTATTTAATCACATACTTTGTCCCTTTACTCTGTCTCTATCACCCGGATCCCATCCACGGCATCACATTACATATAGTCATCTTAGGCTCCTCTTAGATGTGACAGTGTCTCACTTTTCTTATTTTGATGAACTTGAAAATTTTGAAGAGGACCAGTCAGATATTTGATAGAATGTCCTTCAGTTGGGGATTATTTGTGTTTTCCTCATGATAAGACTGCGGTTGTGCATTTTAGGGAGGAAGACTACAGAGTAAGGTATGATTTTCATCACATCACGCATCATACCAAAGGTACATACTATCAACATAATATCACTATTGATGTTGACCTTACTTAGCTGGCTTAGGTAGTGTTTGTTAGATTCCCCGCTGTAAAGTTGCTCTTTTTTTTGCCATTTCCCTACAAGATTCTTTGGAAGGAAGTCACCCCACTTAAGGAGTAAAGTTATGCCCCTCGTCCTTGATCGTGGAGTATCTACATAAATTATTTGGAATTCTTCTGCATGGGACTTTAATCTAATGCTGTCCATTTATTATTTAATTAATCATGTATTTATATCAGTATGGTTAATGGATTTTTATGTTATACTTTGAGCATGATCCAATACTACTTTATTTATTTTGTTGCTTAAATTCCAGTTTAGACCGGGGGGCTCTTTCAGTAGGTGCTTATTTCCCTTTGATTTACACTTATCGTTGTTTCTTTTGTTTATTTCTTGTTTTCCTTTTTGTTTCTTGTTTTTTAATTTCTTAATTTGGGTCATATAAGATGCTTAAAGATCCTCTTATGTATTGCCTGTCCTTGAATCAGCCATTTCTCCAAGGAGCTATTTATTCCTTCTATTGGAGAGCTGTATTGGAAACCAGGATTTGGGTGCTAGTATACGCATTGCTATCAACAGTAAACATTTGCATTAAAAAAGCTAAAAAATTATTTCTTTTTTGCATGCACCTATATCTATATGTATATAGAACACCTGTCATACTTTGTTTCTTCATTGCTTTAAGTTCAAGCTAATTACAAATGTTATATGCCCCATACAAAGACTCTTAGTTGGAGTTACAGTCCATTTCTTTGAGTGTGTGAAGAATAAGGAGTTATATCTAACTATGATATTGAAATGGTAATTGGAAGGAAAGCAAAGGATGGGCATTTAACCCAGTCTTAGGATGGAGGGAAGGTCCTTTGATAAATGATATTGAAGTTTGTACTTGTTAATATTGCTGTATAAAAAATTATCAAAAACTTATTATCTCACAGAATCTCCAGATGAGAAATCGTCACAACTGAACTGGTTCTCTGCTCAGGGTCTCACAGTACAAATATACAGATATTCGCCAGGTTGTGTTTTCATCTGGAATTTGAGAGTCTCTTTCTAAACTCATGTGGTTTGGCTAAATTCAGTTCTTTGCAGTTGTGGAACTGACTTCGCATTCCATTGACAGCTGTCATCCAGGTGCCACTCTTAGCTTTTAGAGATCTCTCATTTTCCTTGCCATATGGCCCCCTCCAACTTCAAAGTCAGCCAGGGAGAATCTCCCTCATGTTGAGTCCCTCTCGTGCTTTGAATCTCTTTTTTCAGGAAGAGGCTAGTCTTTTATTTTAAGGCTTCACCTAATTAGATCCCAACCACTGAGGATAATCTCCCTTTCTTAAAGTCAACTGCGCCTTATCACAAAACCTAATCTGGGAACAAAATCCATCATATTCACAAGTCCCATGGATTATAAAATGTGTGTGGACTGGGGTCAGAAATCCTGAAGACCATCTCAGAATTCTGCCTAACACAAGTCTGTGTTTTGGACATTTAATAGAACATTTTCCAGTTGCAGAAATAGAGAAAGCAGGCACTAGGCAGAGGAAGAGAGATAAGCAATAGCAAGATATGTAAAGTAAATTTACAAGTATCTCAGGATTAATATAGTAAGAGACTTCCAGCCAGGACATTTGTGGACATGAGACTGTACACATGATTTGGCCTGAATTATGGAGACTTGATTTTATGCTAAGCAGTCTGCAATTTTTCTGTAGTTGGTGGAGCATTTTAATCAAGGGAGCAAAAAAGGTAAAATTTGTTGTTCTGATAAAATACCCAGGCAATAGCAGAAATGATAATTCTGCATAATACCGAGCTAGAGTCAGAATCAGTAAATAGGTCAAGCAAGAGTTGACAAAGGCCCACAATATGAACATGACAATAGAAAAGAAGAGGCTTGTGTAGGTAGCCTTGACATTTGGGTAGGGGTCCCTAATACCTTCAGTTGTGTAGGCCACGCAAATATTTCTCAAGGAAAGGCACAATCAAAGACTCAGGGGAGGGAAAACTTGGGGTCTGTCAGGAGTATTTAGAGTTATTGAGCATGAATCACAGGAAAAATATGAAGGTTTGTGGGAAATAATACTTGAAAGCTGGAATCAATCATTCCGTAAAGCATCTTGAATGGAAACATGCTGAAAAAAGTAGTCATTCATTTGC
This sequence comes from Monodon monoceros, assembly GCF_005190385.1. Classification (NCBI taxonomy): domain Eukaryota; kingdom Metazoa; phylum Chordata; class Mammalia; order Artiodactyla; family Monodontidae; genus Monodon; species Monodon monoceros. Next base: position 26,761,012 of record NW_021703771.1, read on the forward strand.
ATTTGAGACTACTGAAGTATTCCAGTGCAAGTTTTTTGTTTTTGAAGGACAAATCCTGAGAACATGGGGATACCAAAGACTGGACAGTAAAAAGAAATGCATCAACAATTTCACAATTGAAAAGTTCACTTTACTTAGCCATCAGACGACCAGAATTTAAGTGTCTAATCTTCTGCTTAGTAAGTCATCTTGTTCAAATTATTTAAGAAAAAAGTAATGTAACAGTTTTATCATGAGGTTTTGTATACATTCTCTTTAATTCTGGCACAAAATAATATTAAATAGGTACTATTTTGTCTTTGAAACTTACTAAAATCCCTCTCCCCCAATCCAACACACTCTTTCTCCAGTTCCAATCTGGGAACAAATGACTGGGGTCAGAAAAGGAAAGCTATGGATAAAAAGTGACATAGTTCGGGAGAGGACACTACTCTCCTTCATCTCTTCTTTTTCTTCTCCCTTGACTCTGGATCCAGCTAGGAATTATGCATAGAGTTGCAGGAAAGACTTCTCAGTTTTTTAAATGACAGCTTTCTATTTGACAACCATCATCTCAAAACAAACTTTGTCTCTTATTAGAATGGAATATACATCCACGTAAAAATACATTTGTATTTTTATTTCTGGTACTAAAACTTCTGCAAATGTACAAGCATCTTTAAGTCATATGCAGGCTACTGAGATGATTACACACTGCATTGTCACTGACAATTATCTTGACATACACAGTGGAAAGAGAAGTGGGCATATGGTAACTATCCATTTTATTTTTTCAGTCTAGAAAATTTGATTTTCTTTGTTCTGACATTGTTTGGCTATCTCAATGGATCTGTTTATTTGATAATAGTCGAATTTCTATGTCACTTATGTTTAGATTTAGCTTGAACCAAGGAAATGTTTTGTCCTCTTTGCTTTTTAGATATCTACTTAGGAATTTGAATTAAGAGAGATTGCCTTGGAAAGGCACAGCAAGGTAAATAGTGGAAAAGGAAGATGTATGGACATTTCTAAGTTGATTTTAGAAAGTCCCAACAACGACAAAAAAGAAATCACTGCCAAAGGTATAGAATATACAACAGTTAGTGAGGACCTATGATCTGCAGAAGCCACAGGACTATATATAAAGAGAGAAGTGTTTTATTAGTGGATAACTCTTTCATTGTCTAATCCACTAACCTAAGGATTAGAGATGATACAAGTGTGAAACTCCTCTTATTTTCCTCTTGCTTCATAAAATACTGAATATAAATCAGTACTTTATGTAAAATTTTGATAAATTAAGGAAACGAGGTATGGGCGGAAAAATTATTTGAAATTAAGTCATCATGCCTTTATCTTCAAGATTTCAAGGTCATGTCAAAAAATTTCCTTGTACTTTGCAGTTCATAAAGCATGTTCACCATCCTGATTTGATTTGGTCATAAAAATTGTCATGGAAATAAAGAGGATGCACACTGTCATTGGAGAATTTTATAAGACTTTGGAAGGAGATCGTAATGATCTTGCTTCCTTTCAAAAGAAATAATTTTGTAACTGAGCACATGTTCCATAATTTCTGATTATCAAACTTCCAGAACCTTCTATTACCTTTCCAATGCAGTTTGTCCCTAGGTAACAACAGTGGGTGGTGGCCGTTCTTGGAGTTCCACACATCTGTACCTCCTTCACTTCCTCTTCTAAATTATGAACGTGAATTTTTCATGGCTTTGTTTTAGGTCATAAACATATTCTCTATTTCATAAATTTCACTCTTATAAAGTAAAAGAGTTGCCTTTAAAGATTCTTGCACCATGATTTCAAAATTCTCTCGGATGGATAAGAGATAGAATTCATTAAACACAAAGTGATCAATCTTAATCTTGTCTGACTAAACGGATTTCTTTGACTGAACTGGGTCACATAGAAGAGAAGAAAGGAAAACAAAACAGAGATTAATATGTCAAGATATTATTCCAATTTAATAATTTTACAGATGAGGAAAGTTAGGTCCATAGTAATTTGGAGTCTTGTATATGATTATAGAGATAAAAAATGGAAAGAATAGCTTGAGATTTCCATGGTTGGATCTCATGGAAAGATCTTTTGATGAAATAATCTGATTTATCTTACAGAGAAATATCCTCAGTAGGAGAAATTTGGAATTTGTGTTTTTCTTTTAAGGGCTAAATTTGATTAGATGGAGACTCAAAGATCTTTGTAGGGCAGTGACTGGTATTGACTAGGTGTTATGAGCATATTGAGAAGAGTGTAACTCACAGCTTGGATGCCTGAGGAAGTTGTAAATGGCAAGTGGCATTTTGAGAGAAAGACGAACTAGAAAACAGAATAAATGGAACTTATATAGCAGAAGTTGTAATTAATTATCTCATGGGGTGGTAAAGAAAAAAGGAAAAGTAGGATTGGTAAAAGTTATGAAAAATGAGGCTTGTATGTAGGTCAGAAATAATCTTCTATGTCATTTGTTCCAAAGGCAAATGATTTATGATTTCAAGAGACACATGAAAACATGGTTAAATCTGTGATTTGGAAAGAGAATTACTAATGGTAGAATGTTGAAATAAAACTTTGTGGCAGGAAGAGCAGTTAGGAAATAATAGGAGTATCCCAAGAAGTAGTGATGTAGATTTCATCACTACTATAAATCTATAAAGTAGATTTATACTTGAAATAATTGAAGGGCAAGTAGTGTTATGAAGAAAAGAAGGCAGATCAAGATATATTTAGTAGGAAGAACAAACAGCGTATAATGATTGATAGTACGAGAGATTGTGTGTGAAAACCTCTGATATCTGGCACATATAGCTATTCAATAAATGTCCAATCTCCCCTTTCCTGAAACCTGTGTTGGATTCCCTTTAACATGATTATAACTCAGACCTGTCTACCTTAAAAGTTATGTCAGGGCTTCCCTGGTGGCGCAGTGGTTGAGAGTCCGCCTGCCGATGCAGGGGACACGGTTTTGTGCCCCGGTCCGGGAGGATCCCACATGCCATGGAGCAGCTAGGCCCATGAGCCATGGTCACTGAGCCTGCGCGTCCAGAGCCTGTCCTCCGCAACGGGGTAGGCCACAACAGTGAGAGGCCCGTGTACCGCAAAAAAAAAAAAAAAAAAAAAAAAAGCTATGTCAATATAACTCCTAAAGCAACTGAAGTATGATTGGAATACTCCAATTATAATACTCTAATTATACACAAAGCTGGGAAAAAGGGAATAATGTTCATATTCACATATGCCTACATGAGTACTCATTTACATACAAACATACAATTTCATACACTTCCACAAATATACATGGATGTTATATTTGATTACCCAAAATATGGATGTTATATTTATAAATTTAGAATGTCAGAAAACCATTATGGTATCAAACTACTACAATTAATATTTGCGAAACAAGATTGGTAAATCTTGATATTTTTTGTAGATCTACATTTTTCAAGTTAAGAGCAGAATAGGATTTATAGTAGTAATTTCTAATAATATCCAACAGGCAAAATCAGTAAACTTCCTTTATCATTTGCCACTTCAACTCTGCATTTTGTGCACTTGTTTATTTTTTTCTCTAGATATATAATAGTTTTAATAGATTAAGTTGGTAAGTAGTATCAAAAAGCTTAAAGCAATTTTAATAAGAAAGGAAATATGTAAGTAGTTAGGGAAAAGATGAAGTGTATCCTTAGAAAGAATCCTGGGGGAGTGCATCTGGAATTTTCATCCTTCCCATTGCTTAACTGTCCTTCTTTCACCTGTTGAATGGTATCCTTTGTCTTTATTAAACTCTTTAAGATTCTTCTGTAGTACCTGATGAGTCCTTTTATACCAAAAAGAAAACAAACAAAAATACATAGAAACCATGTTCCTCTTGGTCAGAATCTTTTATTGTCCATTCTTGACCCTATGGATTCATTAGCAGATATGCTTCAGGTATAAATATGTATATCTTACCTGATCTCCAAATATGTAGCTGGATTTTTAGCAGAAAATTGTGGTAAACATGACTGGGGTATTTGTGACACTGGAGAAGGGAATTCAGTATAAAATTTTTTTTTGTATCTTTTATAATGAAGATCCAGGTTGGTTTTCACAGAAAAAAATATTTAATAAGCTCATAGCATTTAAATATGATATATCACCCATCATTCTAGGTACCGAGACACAAGTTTTAGATAAAATAGACATGCTCAGACTTTCATAGGTACTGATATTATGTAAAAATTAGTAAAAAGTAAATTACCAGTAAAAGGATGGTCTTTTAATAAATGCTGTTGAGTTTGTTGTCTAGCCATATGAAAAATAAGAATCTTGATGTTGGTCTCATACTCTATCCCAAAATTAATCCCAGCTAGTTCATGGATATAAATGTGTAAAGGAAACTAAACAAAACTTTCTAAAAGATGATATAGCATTATATCTCTATAATCTTTAAGAGAGTGAAAAGGGAGAAAAATATTAGCAATACATATAACTGAGAAAGGGCTTATAAACATAAAAAATGAACTATTATCAATAAGATAATGACAAACCCAATTATAAAGCATCAAGATTTTGGGACACGAACTTCATTTAAACAATCCAAATCACCAATACGTCTGGGCAAAGAGTTGAATTCTTAATAGTGGCATGGACATATATCCCCTACCAAACGTAAAATAGATAGCTAGTGGGAAGCAGCCGCACAGCACAGGGAGATCAGCTTGGTGCCTTGTGACCACCTAAAGGGGTGGGATAGGGAGGGTGGGAGGGAGGGAGATGCAAGAGGGAAGAGATATGGGAACATATGTATATGTATAACTGATTCACTTTGTTATAAAGCAGAAACTAACACACCATTGTAAAGCAATTATACTCCAATAAAGATGTTAAAAAAAAAATAGTGTCTGAGAAAATTTAAGTTAAACCACAATTAAATACCACTAAACAACAATCATAATGGGTAAAAACAAATGCAAACAAGTCCAAGTATTGAAAGGAAGTGGAGTAACTGGAACTCTCATAGACTACGGATAAGAGTGAAAAACTAGTACAACTATTTTGTAAAATTTTCAATTTCAAGCTAAAGTTAAATACAAAATGTTCTATGACCAAGCATGTATGTACTCCTAAGTACATTAAGAAGAGAAATGCATATGTATGTACAACAAAAGGGTCAACAAGAATATTCATAGAAGCAATACCTATAATAGCTCTAAGTTAGAAACAAATCAAATGGCTGTAATTAATATGTTGGATAAATAAATTATCGTCTTTAACAATAGAATAGCATGCAGTAATAAAAATGAATAAACTATAACTACACACAAACAACATGGATTAATATCACAAACAACAATGGATGAAAGAAGTCAGTTTTAAAAGAATATGTAATGTTATTCCATTTATCAATATATAAAATGAGTCTATGGTTTTTAGAAGTCAAGGTTATGGTCATATTTAAGGAAAAAGGAGCAAGTACTAATTAACAGAGGCAAGAATGAAAATATAAGGTGGTAACAATTTGTTATTTCTTGATCTGGATGGTGGTTGTAGAGATGAGTTTAAGATAATTCACTGAACTGTACAATTTGGTTTTATACAATTTTCTGTATATTGATCTACTTCAATAAAAATGTTAACAATACAATTAACCATAAATATGTAATAGTGCTCTGCACAGCAGATGAAATCAAAGAATTATTGTCAATTTCACTAAGTATGAAAATGATATTGTGGTTATATAAAAATAAATGCCCTTAGTTTTAGAAATTCATACTCTTTACTAAAGTATGACCTAAAAAGATATGTCTGCCATTTGCTTTAAAATATATTCAAAATTAAAAATAATAAATAGGGATAGATGAAAGAAATGTGGCAAATCTTGCTTAAATTGCATGATAGATACATGTCAGTAAATGGTACTATTCTATTTATGAGAATACATAGTACTATGGTACCATTCTATCTGCTTTTAAATATATTTGAAATTTTTATGATAAATATTTTAAAAAATCAGTGCCACAAATATCTAGCTCTAAAAATGACCAAAAATTTATTTCTATCCCTGTTTCTTAGCACAGTATTTGACACCTCCTCACGTAATCAGTTGCTTAGGGAGTAACCTTGATATAGTTCTTGATTTCCTCTCCTTCTTCAACCTCTTTACTTCAACCACACATCTAATTATCATTGAAGTCCTACTGTTTCCATATCTTTATGACCCAGGGAACCCATCTATTTCACCTCTTTGCCCTGACCACTGTCTTAATTCATGCCCCCATCTTCCACAAACTGGATTGTTTCAGTAACCTCCTTAACTGGTCTTCCTATCTCCAGCGTTTGTCAGTTTCAATCAGTTCTCAACACTGGAGCCAGAGGTCTTTTCTAAAGCAAAGATTTAATCACATTACTTTCTTCATTAGAATACCACAGTGGCTCCCCTACAGCACACAGGATACTACCCTGGCAAGTATTTAAGTTCTCAATTGATATTTATCGAACACATCAACATATCTATTAAGATTCCTCCTTATCAAAATGGAGACTCACTCACAAGAGGTACTAGAATCTACCCCACAAACTTGAAGGATGTTTAATAACACTTCAAAGTTGGCATTGCCTGTTCGAATTGCCTGTGCACTCCTGTGTTCTCAGTTATATATGTATACATTTAATTAAAAAGGAAATCTCCGCGTGCCCTGGATTAGTTTCAAAGCTCTAAAACTAACACGAATTGCCCTGTTATTGCTTTCTGCTAGCCAAAACAAAAGTATTGGCCAAGGAAAAAGCCTCAGAGAAGCCGATTCAGAAGGAAGAAGATAGTCAAGGATGAGAGAGCCAAGAAGTTGAGGTTCTGCAGGTCTTCGTTTAGGGTAATTCAGGGAAACACTGGAATGAGAATGATTTCCACACTCATCAGTGCATGCATACATTTCCAACACACTCGCCAGTAGAGGGGGTTATTTAGTCCTTCATGTTCATTTCATGTATCCTAATGGGGCAGAGGGGTATATTGGTTGGGATAAAGTTGCAGAAGGCAGAAGGGGATTGAATTTAGGTAAGTGATATTTATAGAATTTTTAGATGGGTTGTAGGAGCAGAATCAATACTGAGTTTCTAGCAGCAATATATATGAAGACTCCACAGATCTGTCTCATCACGGAGCTTCTAGTCGGCCCCACTGAGTCAGGAAATCTGGAAGCTGACAAGCAGTGTAGGCTAACAATCCACTCCATCAAAATGGATCCCCATATATTCTTTCACGATCCCATTAAGAACTTCTGCTACAGCTTCTACAAAAAGTGAAGTGTGTCCATGACTATACTCACCAACAGAAATAGCAGAAGAAGAAGAATTGCAGATACCACATGCTCTTCTATATATGTCTCCCAAATCATGGAAAGAAGGACATGATTGGAAAAACCAATATCTAGCTTGGAATAGTAACTGTCAGTGAAGCTGGATGATAGAGATAGGTATATATTTAAAATATGATTTAAGGGGGACATACCACTATGTGGTTTAAATGAATGTCATTCAATACAATCCAAAAAAATCCTTCACAACGACCATGGAGATATTAGCAGGGCATTTCAATCAATAGCTCCCAAGGAAAGAAAATAATAAATCCAAGGGGAGCTAAGTGAGTAGATACGATTCTGGTTTCTCTGATGAAACCAGTGTCATGCTTCATGATATGCATCGGTGAATCACATAATGGATCGAAGTTCAGAATTTTATATAATTACATAAAAGGACTTTATAAAATAAGAAGGAATGTGTATAATTAATACCATATAATCCTGGAAAAAAGTATTCTAGAAAAAGAAATAATTGATTTCATTTATTTTCACATATTTATACTTAATCAGGGTTACTATTTTCCTATTTAAAGAGATTTTGGGAAATGTGTAAATTAGAAAAGAAAATCAGTACATGTTTATTTTTATGTCTGGCCTTCTTTGCCATCCATTTAATAAACATACCTCCAAGTTATATTATTTACTGCTTTTTATTTTATTGGCACATTTTTTCCTCATTCTGCCCAAATTAATTTTTCATTTCTTACCAGTCACAGAACACTTTTCCTAAATACTAAGAAACAAAGGTTGAACAATCAAAGCAACGTAAATTTTATTATTCTATCAACCATTGAGGCAAATGTATTCATGAAATATGTTCATAAAACGTATTTCTAAAATTTACTTATTTTTTAAGATGTCACTGATTAGGACAAAGAAAGCCTTAGTTACATTGTAGAAGAAATACTTATGGACAGTTAGGCATGTTTTGCTTGCTGTCTCTTCTATGTGACTTTATTAGATTACTATAACTTGGAAAATATTCAATATTATACAGAAATTGGGTCAACATAATAATATTCAAGATTTTTAAGACTATATAATTGCATAATAGTAAAAGATAACTTATTAGAGACATTTGAATGCAGGAAGTATGTGAATAAAGTATATTTGTTTTTTCAATTAGTGTTTATAATTTCCCAGATATGGCTAAAAGCAAAACACTGCAAATATTAGATGACATTCAAGTCTTAAGACATGGCCTCTATCATTATAATGACATTTACTACAGAAATTTTAAAACAAACTGCTGTAGCAGCCACGATGAGTCAAAGTAAAATCATTTTGATGTTCCACATGAAAAATAGATTTTAAAAAATTGGCTGAATGGAATCATTTCAGATTGCCCACCACCTGTCATTGCTTTTTCTAAACTAAAAGCATCCATTACTTTATATGTGGAACTTCTGCTATTGCAAATCAAATTTCTTTTCCAAATGGCTATGAGGCCCATTAGCCCATAGTACAATGGTTCATGTGTGAGAGGCCATGAAGTTCATAAAGAGGGTGATTTTATGTTAAAGTTTAGTTAAAATGTGGGAAAGTTTAGTTAACATACAGGGATTGAAGATGGATGGTTTGTTACGGGCCACTACAGCAGTCTCATTGCTATGTTTATCTTTGTTTCAAGCTAGCCCTAAATCAAGATAACAAGCGGACAAATATAACAGAAAATATAAAGAAAGAATATTTAATCACTGTATTAACTTTGGATGAGTATCGATCCCTGCCCTGCACTCTGAGATAAATAAAAATCAAGAAAGTAAACTTCTTTTTTGGGAATTATCTTAGATCAACACCATGGGTGCTTTGGTATCAGCTGGGATTGCTTCCGGACTCAAGGCCCAGAAGGGAATTGACATCCATTTCCTGGTTCCCCTGGGGGCAGCAGCATTGGTGACTGGCCTTTTGTTTTCATACATTTATTTCACTAAATGATTCAGCTGTGTTCAAGTTTGATTTTCTCCAGATTTATTTTTATATTTTTATCCTCAAGTGTCATAATCTGTTTCTTAATATGGAAAATTTAGTGTGAATTTTTCAAACTTTAGGTTTTCAGTTTTTAATATTAAAATGCATGCATAATCTAAATTTTTCAAACAGTATGAAAGCAATATGAGAGTTCCAGTCTTCTTTGATCATTTGTTTTTCCAGAGGTAATGACTACTAATAGTTTAAGGTGCATACTTCTTCATTATTTTTTTTTTCTGAGAATATATAAATCTAGATGATGGGATATTACACATGTAAGCTTTATTTGTTGTGTGTCTAGGAAAAGAAAAATTTAAATGCTTTCATGTAATCATTTTCTGGCTAAACTTTATAAAAACCCACCTGTCTTAGGAATTCTAGGAGAGAGACTTGTAGAGACATCTTAGATAAGGTAAATGAGAAGATAGACACAGCTGCGGGTTCCTAAGGTTGTACCCTTCAGAAAGTGTTTTTTCAGTAGAGGTTGAAATAAGCTAAGAGGGATCACTTACCTCTCAGCATGAGGTTGAAAATAATACTGACTTTTTTTTTTTAATAAAAAGTGATACTTACCACTTGGATCAAACTCCTAAGAGTAAGCTGTTGTTTTTATCCTGATGAATGAGGGACATCCTTTCCAGAGCAAATTCTAAATGGATCTACATATCTCACACACAAACACACACATCCATCCATACACACACTGATAAGGCTGAAGCTTCTCTTCTCATGTCTGCAGTACTCATGCCACAGGAAACATTAAAATTTAATCATAATGCTTTCTGACCACATCATTTTTCAACAAATGATATTAAGCATCCTTGTCTCCTAACCTATCTTGTCAGAGTCCACAAACAATCTTTCATTCCTGGCTTATCAAACAAAACAGAAAAAAAATTAAAAGAAAACAACAACCAAAAAGAAGAAAAAAACACAATTGCAACTAAGAGTTGCTATTGTTACTGTACATTTTCAGGATACTGGTAATGGAATACAGCTTTCTGTTTTAGGGTAGGTAAGTGGGCAAACTCAATCAGAAAAAATCCAGTACTGCCTGGATAATATCTTAGTCCTCAGATGGTGGTTAGGTTCATGAAAATTCAGGTACAGCAAATAACAAAATGTCTGGCAAAAATAAAGCATCCAAAAGTGTTATTGAATCTTTTTTGAAATGAATATCTCATTAGGATTCTTGAGATTGTTCTAAGAAACTCTGCCAATAAAGAATGTGTAAAATTCTGGATAAAATATGTACTTAAAACCCACTTTTAAAATTAAAGCCTCAGGGACTTCCCTGGTGGTCCAATGGTTAAGACTCTGCACTCCCAATGCAGCGGGCACAGGTTTGATCCTTGGTCAGGGAACTAAGATCCCACATGCTGCATGGCATGGCAAAAAAAAAAAAAAAAATTCAAGGTTGATTGGCAAGAGAAGCAATGATCCTTGGAGTACAGAACTCTTTTTAAAAAAAACATTCACCTGGGCTTCCCTGGTGGCGCAGTGGTTGGGAGTCCACCTGCCGATGCAGGGGATGCAGGGGACGCGGGTTCGTGCCCCGGTCCGGGAGGATCCCACATTCCGCGGAGCAGCTGGGCCCGTGAGCCATGGCAGCTGAGCCTGCGCGTCCGGAGCCTGTGCTCCGCAGCGGGAGAGGCCACAACAGTGAGAGGCCCGCGTACCAAAAAAAAAAATTCACCTACGTTTTAAAGCAATTGAAACCAACTAGCTCTTCATTCCTTTTTATACCCAGCACCACAGGGCAGCCAGGACTCTTTGCACACCCCATCTCCTGGAATCTCATTCCTTTAAGTCTTTATATCCTCTATTCTAATCAATTTTCTACCTTTCAGCAACTCCTGAAGTACTCCTCCTGTACTTTTGGAAACACATATTCAGTCATTTTCTAAATTCTCCAAATATTCAAATATTTTTTGGATTTGTTCTGATCATTCCTTTACCATCAGGCTCAGCTGAGAGCACTGCCCACCTCCAATCCTCTTAAACAGTGGATGTTTCTACCCTCTCACCTCCCATTCCACTAGCCTAGAGGTTGGGTAGTGTCTTCCTTTGCTGCTCATTGCCACACTTCTTGATCAGTGATGCTCTCTCCTCCCTAAAACCCATGTCACCACACCATCCTAATGATTGCTATCTGTCAGTCTCCACCTTTATTCTACATCTCTTTTCATGATCCATCATTGTTTAAGCTGTCAACTATCTGCTGCTTCTTTCCTGTCTCCGTACACACTCGGCAATATCCCATCCTGGCTCAGTCTAGCTCTCTTGATGACTCTCTGCCTAAAATTATGCATCTGAATCTGTTCAAGAAAAACGGGAAAGACATACTGTTAGGTCTCACTTTAATGTGGTTACTAATCAAAAGAGCCCCATAGAACTATCTGTTGATTACATTATATTTATCTATCCCATTCATTCTACTACTGCTTTGTACAATCATTTCATACTTTTTTCTCAAACCTCTACAGCTTCTCTCATACCCTCATCTTTGATTTTCCTTCCTATTTTACTTAACTCAAACAGTCTCAGGTACCCAAGACCTCATCTACCTGCATGCTGTCCTAAACCCTGCCTTCTACTTTGTTACTATGGATGAATTATGTCTGGTCTCACATAAGTCTAGTCTCTGGACTTCTGTTTTCTACCCTTCCTTATCTTTATTATTCAAGGACATAACTCTAGAAACTTCCCCTTTCTCCTATATCATTATTTCTTCTTTCACTATATCCCATGTAAATACTTCATTATTTACTTCTCTGTTTATTATATCATTTTTAATAATTTTTATTCAAAATATTAAAAAAGTCTTGCCTATAGATTGTTATACTTAACACTAGAAACCCATATTTTATGTAATTCAAAGTTATATATAATCTTTATGAAAGTGCATTATTCATAATTCTGATGTTGGTGTTTGAAAATATAATTCATTTTAATATATTGATATTTTTACTATCAACATTGATAAACTTTTAATATTTCTCATAATTTTAAAATTGATTTACATTATTTATTAGAAAACCATATTTTCTCCATATTATGACTTTTTATTTGTTTATTTACAATATTTTTAATTTTCTTCACTTATTTTCTGTTCTGATTTAATTGGCTGGGGACTTCAGAAAATAATGAATTGAAGAAATGTTAGTGGGCATGCTTTTCTTATTCCTGATTTGAAAGAAAATGTTTTTAATCTCTTGTATTTTTATTTTGCAAAAGACTTTAAAATCATGAAACGGCACTGAATTTTACTAAGAGTTGTTTTGAATATATTACAATTATCCTATCATTTTTCTTCTTTATGTCTGTCATTATGCTGAATTACATTAGTTGATGTTCTAATTTAGAATTGTTTCTGCTATGCAAAGATAAATCTAAATTTGTCATAGTGTGTTACTACTATGTTTTTACATATTCCTGTTTTTAATTTTCTAAATTTTTATTTCAAACATTTGTATTTACAATTGTAAGATTGACTTGTGTTGTAATTTCCTATGTCCTTGTCTGATTTTAGCACCATGATTTTATAAACTTCATAAAATTGGGTGCAGTTACTTCATTTTAAGTATGTTTTTTTGAAAACATGTGAAACAGCTTGGGATTTCTATTATTGAGTAGAACGGTTTTTTGATCTATTCATGTATTCTATTTTTATTTAAATTGTATTGTAGGGGGCTTCCCTGGCAGTCCAGTGGTTAGGACTCTGCACTTCCAGTGCAAGGAGTGTGGATTTGATCCCTGGTCAGAGAACTAAGATCTCACATGCCGTGCAGCCGGGCCAAAACAAAACAAAACAAAAAACAAAATTATACGGTAATAGACAACAAACCTGACTCCATATTCCTTTAGCTCTAACCTTTGTGCTCTGTTGCCTGTGCTTAGTCATGCTGGCTCTGCACCTTTGTAAAAGAGTGTTGCCTATAGCCTGAAATATACATAATTGCCCTTTCTCAAGGCTCTGCCTCCTAGGCTTGACCTTTAAAGGCGTAACACTTTTCATTCATAAAGAGATAAAAAGTTGTAGGACATAAAATAACATTTGTCTTGTTGGAGGTTTATTGGAACATCTTGACCAGATCTACGTTGACACCCCCCTTTCCCTGCTTTCCCCCTCCCCACCCCCAGGATTCTGGAGGGCACCAAGAAGTTTGTGACAACTATCCACACCCCCTCCCCTTTTAGTGTAACAGAAGCCTGAATTCTAACTTGGGTAAGATGCTTTTTTGTGACACTAGTCTGCCAACTTCTAGGTCTGCTGGCTGCCCAAATAAAATTACTATTCCTTGCCCTGACACCACCTCTCTGCACTTATTAGTCTGTTACAGGGGGCAATACAAGCTTAGACTCAGTAACAATATTATTTCAGGATATTGTCCACTTGATAAAAGTATTATCATTACTGATATAAAAAACTATTCTAAATCTGTTTTTTTTTTCATTTCTAGTATTTTTATTTGTTTTATCGCTGATGCCCTTATCCTCCATGACTAATCTTGAGTGAAACTGGCCTCTCTTTTATTTGCTATTTTTGTGGGTAGATTCTATTTTATTCATATATGTCTTAATATTCCTTTCTACCGTTTATAAATTTACTCTAACTAATCATCCCTCTAATTCAATTTCATGATTTAAATTCCTATTTAGTTTTTTCACCATTTTTTTTACATTAGGAATTTAACGTATAAACTTCCCTGTCAATATTTTTTTCTAATATTTTTTTAAAAATATTTATTTTACTTATTATTTTTGGCTATGTTGGGTCTTTGTTGCTGTGTGCAGGGTTTGTCTAGTTGTGGCAAGCAGGGGCTACTCTTCATTGCAGTGCGCGGGCCTCTCATTGAGGTAGCCTCTCCCACTGCTGAGCAGCTGATCTCCCTGTGCTATGCGGCTGCTTCCCACTAGCTATCTACCTTACGTTTGGTAGTGTATATATGTCCATGCCTCTCTCTCGCTATGTCACAGCTTACCCTTCCCCCTCCACATATCCTCAAGTCCATTCTCTAGTAGGTCTGTGTCTTTATTCCTGTCTTACCCCTAGGTTCTTCATGACATTTTTTTTTTCTTAAATTCCATATATATGTGTCAGCATACGGTATTTGTCTTTCTCTTTCTGACTTACTTCACTCTGTTTGACAGACTCTAGGTCTATCCACCTCATTACAAATAGCTCAATTTCGTTTCCTTTTTTTTTTTTTTTTTTGCGGTACGCGGGCCTCTCACTATTGTGGCCTCTCCTGTTGCGGAGCACAGGCTCCGGACGCGCAGGCTCAGCAGCCATGGCTCATGGGCCCAGCCGCTCCACGGCACGCGGAATCCTCCCGGACCGGGGCACAAACCCGCGTCCCCTGCATAGGCAGGCGGACTCCCAACCACTGCGCCACCAGGGAAGCCCCTCGTTTCTTTTTATGGCTGAGTAATATTCCATTGTATATATGTGCCACATTTTCTTTATCCATTCATCTGATGATGGGCACTTAGGTTGTTTCCATCTCCGGGCTATTGTAAATAGAGGTGCAATGAGCATTTCGGTACATGATTCTTTTTGAATTATGGTTGTCTCAGGGTATATGCCCAGTAGTGGGATTGCTGGGTCATATGGTAGTTCTATTTGTAGTTTTTTGAGGAACCTCCATACTGTTCTCCATAGTGGCTGTACCAATTCACATTCCCACCAGCAGTGCAAGAGTGTTCCCTTTTCTCCACATCCTCTCCAGCATTTATGGTTTCTAGATTTTTTGATGATGGCCATCCTGACTGGTGTGAGATGATATCTCATTGTAGTTTTGATTTGCATTTCTCTAATAATTAATGATGTTGAGCGTTCTTTCATGTGTTTGTTGCCCGTCTGTATATCTTCTTTGGAAAAATGTCGATTTAGGTCTTCTGCCCATTTTTGAATTGGGCTGTTTGTTTTTTTGTTATTGAGCTGCATGAGCTGCTTATAAATTTAGGAGATTAATCCTTTGTCAGTTGCTTCATTTACAAATATTGTCTCCCATTCTGAGGGTTGTCTTTGGGTCTTGTTTATGGTTTCCTTTGCTGTGAAAAAGCTTTGAAGTTTCATTAGGTCATATTTGTTTATTTTTGTTTTTATTTCCATTTTTCTAGGAGGTGGGTCAGAAAGGATCTTGCTGTGATTTATGTCATAGAGTGTTCTGCCTATGTTTTCCTCTAAGAGTTTGATAGTTTCTGGCCTTACATTTAGGTCTTGAATCCATTTTGAGCTTATTTTTGTGTATGGTGTTAGGGAGTGATCTAATCTCATACTTTTACATGTACCTGTCCAGTTTCCCCAGCACCACTTATTGAAGAGGCTGTCCTTTCTCCACTGTACATTCCTGCCTCCTTTATCAAAGATAAGGTGACCATATGTGCGTGGGTTTATCTCTGGGCTTTCTATCCTGTTCCGTTGATCTATCTTTCTGTTTTTGTACCAGTACCATACTGTCTTGATTACTGTAGCTTTGTAGTATAGTCTGAAGTCAGGGAGCCTCATTCCTACAGCTCCGTTTTTTGTTCTCAAGATTGCTTTGGCTATGTGGAGTCTTTTGTGTTTCCATACAAATTGTGAAATTTTTTGTTCTACTTCTGTGAAAAATGCCAGTGGTAGTTTGATAGGGATTGCATTGAATCTGTAGATTGCTTTGGATAGTAGAGTCATTTTCACAATGTTGATTCTTCCAATCCAAGAACATGGTATATCTCTCCACCTATTTGTATCATTTTAATTTCTTTCATCAGTGTCTTATAATTTTCTACATACCAGTCTTTTGTCTCCTTAGGTAGGTTTATTCCTAGATATTTTATTCTTTTTGTTGCAATGGTTAATGGAAGTGTTTTCTTGATTTCACTTTCAGATTTTTCATCATTGGTGTATAGGAATGCCAGAGATTTCTGTGCATTAACTTTGTATCCTGCTACTTTACCAAATTCATTGATTAGCTCTAGTAGTTTTCTGGTAGCTTCTTTAGGATTCTCTATGTATAGTATCATGTCATCTGCATACAGTGACAGCTTTACTTCTTCTTTTCCGATTTGGATTCCTTTTATTTCCTTTTCTTCTCTGATTGCTGTGGCTAAAACTTCCAAAACTATGTTGAATAAGAGTGGTGAGAGTGGGCAACCTTGTCTTGTTCCTGATCTTAGAGGAAATGCTTTCAGTTTTTCACCATTGAGGACAATGTTGGCTGTGGGTCTGTCATATATGGCCTTTATTATGTTGAGGAAAATTCCCTCTATGCCTACTTTCTGCAGGGTTTTATCATAAATTGGTGTTGAATTTTGTTGAAAGCTTTCTCTGCATCTATTGAGATGATCATATGGTTTTTCTCCTTCAATTTGTTAATATGGTTTATCACATTGATTGTTTTGCATATATTGAAGAATCCTTGCATTCCTGGAATAAACCCCACTTGATCATGGTGTATGATCCTTATAACATGCTGCTGGATTCTGTTTGCTAGTATTTTGTTGAGGATTTTTGCATCTATGTTCAACAGTGATATTGGCCTTTAGTTTTCTTTCTTTGTGACATCCTTGTCTGGTTTTGGTATCAAGGTGATGGTGGCCTCGTAGAATGAGTTTGGGAGTGTTCCTCCCTCAGCTATATTTTGGAAGAGTTTGAGAAGGATAGCTGCTAGCTCTTCTCTAAATCTTTGATAGAATTTGCCTATGAAGCCATATGGTCCTGGGCTTTTGTTTGTCGGAAGATTTTTAATCACAATTTCAAATACAGTGCTTGTGATTGGTCTGTTCATTTTTTCTATTTTTTCTTGATTCAGTCTTGGCAGGTTGTGCCTTTCTAAGAATTTGTCCATTTCTTCCAGGTTGTCCATTTTATTGGCATAGAGTTGCTTGTAGTATTCTCTCATGATCTTTTGTATTTCTGCAGTGTTGGTTGTTATTTCTCCTTTTTCATTTCTTATTCTATTGATTTGAGTCTTCTCCCTTTTTTTCTTGATGAGTCGGGCTAATGGTTTATCAATTTTGTTTATCTTATCAAAGAACCAGCTTTTAGTTTTATTGATCTTTGCTATTGTTTCCTTCATTTCTTTTTCATTTATTTCTGATCTGATCTTTATGATTTATTTCCTTCTGCTAACTTTGGGTTTTTTTTTGTTCTTCTTTCTCTAATTGCTTTAGGTGCAAGGTTCGGTGTTTTATTTGAGATGTTTCTTGTTTCTTAAGGTAGGATCGTATTGCTATAAACTTCCCTCTTAGAACTGCTTTTGCTGCATCCCATAGGTTTTGGGTCATCATGTCTCCATTGTAATTTGTTTCTAGGTTTTTTTTATTTCCTCTTTGATTTCTTCAGTGATCACTTCGTTATTAAATAGTGTATTGTTTAGCCTCCATGTGTTTGTATTTTTTACAGATCTTTTCCTGTAATTGATATCTAGTCTCATAGCATTGTGGTCGGAAAAGATACTTGATACCGTTTTAATTTTCTTAAATTTATGAAGGCTTGCTTTGTGACCCATGGTATTATCTGTCCTGGAGAATGTTCCATGAGCACTTCAGAAAAATGTGTATTCTGTTGTTTGTGGATGGAATGTCCTATAAATATCAATTAAGTCCATCTTATTTAATGTATCATTTAAAGCTTGTGTTTCCTTATTTATTTTCATTTTGGATGATCTGTCCGTGAGAGTGGGGTGTTAAAGCCCCCTACTATGAATGTGTTACCGTCGATTTTCCCTTTTATGGCTGTTAGTATTTGCCTTATGTATTGAGGTTCTCCTATGTTGGGTGCATAAATATTTCCAATTGTTATATCTTCTTCTTGGATCGATTCCTTGATCATTATGTAGCGTCCTTCTTTTTCTCTTGTAATAGTCTTTATTTTAAAGTCTATTTTGTCTGATATGAGAATTGCTACTCCAGCTTTCTTTTGGTTTCCATTTGCATGGAATATCTTTTTCCATTCCATTACTTTCAATCTGTATGTGTCTCTAGGTCTGAAGTGGGTCTCTTGTAGACAGCATATATATGGGTCTTGTTTTTGTATCCATTCAGCCAATCTGTGCCTTTTGGTGGGAGCATTTAGTCCATTTACATTTAAGGTAATTATCGATATGTATGTTCTTATTCCCATTTTCTTAATTGCTTTGGGTTCATTATTGTAGGTCTTTTCCTTCTCTTGTGTTTCTTGCCTAGAGAAGTTCCTTTAGCATTTGTTGTAAAGCTGGTTTGGTGGGGCTGAACTCTCAGCTTTTGCTTGTCTGTAAAGGTTTTAATGTCTCCATCAAATCTGAATGAGATCCTTGCTGGGTAGAGTAATCTTGGTTGCAGGTTTTTCTCCTTCATCACTTTAAATATGTCCTGCCAGTCCCTTCTGGCTTGCAGAGATTCTGCTGAAAGATCAGCTGTTAACCTTATGGGGATTCCCTTGTGTGTTATTTGTTGTTTTTCCCTTGCTGATTTTAATATGTTTTCTTTGTATTTAATTTTTGATAGTTTGATTAATATGTGTCTTGGCGTGTTTCTCCTTGGATTTATCCTGTATGGGACTCTCTGTGCTTCCTGGACTTGATTAACTATTTCCTTTCCCATATTAGGGAAGTTTTCAACTATAATCTCTTCAAATATTTTCTCAGTCCCTTTCTTTTTCTCTTCTTCTTCTGGAACCCGTATAATTCGAATGTTGGTGCATTTAATGTTGTCCCAGAGGTCTCTGAGACTGTCCTCAGTTCTTTTCATTCGTTTTTCTTTATTCTTCTCTGCAGTAGTTATTTCCACTATTTTATCTTCCAGGTCACTTCTCCGTTCTGCCTCAGTTATTCTACTATTGATCCCATCTTGAGTATTTTTAATTTCATTTATTGTGTTGTTCATCGTTGTTTGTATCATCTTTAGTTTTTCTAAGTCCTTGTTAAATGTTTCTTGCATTTTGTCTATTCTATTTCCAAGATTTTGGATCATCTTTACTATCACTATTCTGAATTCATTTTCAGGTAGACTGCCTATTTCCTCTTCATTTGTTAGGTCGGGTGGGTTTTTATCTTGCTCCTTCATCTGCTGTGTGTTTTTCTGTCTTCTCATTTTTCTTATCTTACTGTGTTTGGCGTCTCCTTTTTGCAGGCTGCAGGTTCGTAGTTCCTGTTGTTTTTGGTGTCTGTCCCCAGTGGCTAAGGTTGGTTCAGTGGGTTGTGTAGGCTTCCTGGTGGAGGGGACTAGTGCCTGTGTTCTGGTGGATGAGGCTGGATCTTGTCTTTCTGGTGGGCAGGTCCACGTCTGGTGGTGTGTTTTGGGGTGTCTGTTTACTTAGTATGATTTTCGGCAGCGTCTCTGCTAATGGGTGGGGCTGTGTTCCTGTCTTGCTAGTTGTTTGGCATAGTGTGTCCAGCACTGTAACTTGCTGGTTGTTGAGTGAAGCTGGGTGCTCGTGTTGAGATGGAGATCTCTGGGAGATTTTTGCCATTTGATATGTGGAGCTGGGAGGTCTCTTGTGGACCAGTGTCCTGAAGTTGGCTCTCCCACCTCAGAGGCACAGCACTGACTCCTGGCTGGAGCACCAAGAGACTTTCATCCACACGGCTCAGAATAAAAGGGAGAAAATGTAGAACAAAAGAATTAGTAGAAGTAGAAAGAAGGGAAGAAAAAAGGAAAGAAAGAAGGAAAGAAAGAAAGGAGGGAAGGAGGGAGGGAGGGAGGAAGGAAGAAAGGAAGGATGGAAGGAAGGAAAAAAGAAAGAAAGAAGATAAAGTAAAATAAAATAAAGTAAGATAAAATGTAATAAAGTTATTAAAATAAAAATAATTATTAAGAAAAAAAATTTTTTAAAAAATGGACAGATAGAACCCTAGGACAAATGGTGGAAGCAAAGCTATACAGACAAAATCTCACACAGAAGCATACACATACACACTCACAAAAAGAGGAAAAGGGGAAAAAATCATAAATCTTGCTCTCAAAGTCCACCTCCTCAATTTGGGGTGATTCGTTGTCTAAAGGAGGGAAGGAAGGAAGGAAGGAAGGAAAGAAAGAAAGAAACAAAGAAACAAAGAAAGAAAGAAGAAAGAAGATAAAGTAAAATAAAATAAAGTTATTAAGATAAAAAATAATTATTAAGAAAAAAATTTTTTTTTAAAATGGACCGATAGAACCCTAGGACAAATGGTGGAAGCAAAGCTATACAGACAAAAGCTCACACAGAAGCATACACATACACACTTGCAAAACAGAGGAATAGGGGAAAATATCATAAATCTTGCTCTCAAAGTCCACCTCCTCAATTTGGGATGATTCGTTGTCTATTCATGTATTCCACAGATACAGGGTACATCAAGTTGATTGTGGACCTTTAATCCGCTGCTTCTGAGGCTGCTGGGAGAGATTTCCCTTTCTCTTCTTTGTTCTCACGGCTCCCAGGGGCTCAGCTTTGGATTTGGCCCCGCCTCTGCCTGTAGGTCTCCGGAGGACGTCTGTTCTTTGCTCAGACAGGACGGGGTTAAAGGAGCAGCTGCTTCGGGGACTCTGGCTCACTCAGGCTGGGGGGAGGGAGGGCCACGGATGTGGGGCGAGCCTGCGGCTGCAGAGGCCGGCGTGACGTTGCACCAACCTGAGGCGTGCCATGTGTTCTCCCGGGGAAGTTGTCCCTGGATCCTGGGACCCTGGCAGTGGCGGACTGCACAGGCTCCCCGGAAGTGGGGTGTGGATCGTGACCTGTGCTCGCACACAGGCTTCTTGGTGGCAGCAGCAGCAGCCTTAACATCTCATGCCCGTCTCTGGGGTCCGCACTTTTAGCCGCGGCTCGTGCCCGTCTCTGTAGCTCCTTTAGCAGCACTCTTAATCCCTCTCCTCGGGTACCAGGAAACAAAGAGGCAAGAAAATGTCTCTTGCCTCTTCAGCAGGTCCAGACTTTTCCCTGGACTCCCTCCTGGCTAGCTGTGGTGCACTAACCCCATGCAGGCTGTGTTCATGTCGCCAACCCCAGTCCTCCCCTTGTGCTCTGACCGAAGCCCGAGCCTCAGCTCCCGGTCCCCGCCCGCCCCGGCGGGTGAGCAGACAAGCCTCTCGGGCTGGTGAGTGCCAGTCGGTACCGATCCTCTGTGCGGGAATCTCCCCGCTTTGCCCTCTGCACCCCTGTTGCTGTGCTCTCCTCTGCGCCTCCGAAGATTTCCCTCTGCGCCACCTGCAGTCTCCGCCCACGAAAAGGCTTCCTAGTGTGTGGAAACTTTTCCTCCTTCACAGCTCCCTCCCACTGGGGCAGGTCCTGTCCCTATTCTTTTGACTTTTCTTTTTTCTTTTGCCCTACCGAGGTACGTGGGGAGTTTCTTGCCTTTTGGGAGGCCTGAGGCCTTCTGCCAGCGTTCAGCAGGTGTTCTGTAGGAGTTGTTCCACGTGTAGATGTATTTCTGGTGTATCTGTGGGGAGGAAGGTGATCTCTGCATCTTACTCTTCCGCCATCTTCCCCTCGTCCTCTATATATATTTTTTAAATTTATATCATTTAGCTAAATTGAATCATGACCTCTGGATTTATTCTGGGATTATAACGTTGATTTAACATCAGAACGTGATCAATGCCATTTACTATATTTTTCGATATTTTGGAATCAAATTTAATAAACTCGTTAAAAAGTACCTAACAAAGACTTACAATGCATATCATTAATAGTGAGAAATTATAGAAACTTTTTAAAAATATAAGGTCAAGTAAATCATCATCATTTATATTCACTTTTCAATTTTTTTGAAGGGCCAGCTAGTCAACACAGTAAGATGAAGATAAATATTAACATACCAAAATTTAGAATGGAAAAAGTACCAAAACTGACTTGTTTGCATATGATATAATTACATAAATTGACAGCCAAAATTATTAAAAAATTGAATGTTTTAACAAGTTGGTTAGTTATAAGATTATTACATAAAAATTGTATTTATTTCTATACCCAAACACAAACAAAAATGATGTGGATGATCCTTACAAATAGAATATTCAGCTAAAGTAAGCAAGTCATAAAATATTATATACAGTAGATTCTTTGGGGATATTTAATACAAGAGTTAATATAATTTTTAAAATTAACACAAATTTCAGAAGACTGTTTATTTCACCTGATTTTGTTGAGGAAAATGTGTACTGGGGGGTATTGCCAAAGATTCTGAACTGTTCTGTTTATTATTGGGGGAAGGGGTCTTTTTAAAACAATAGCCAATTATTTTACATTTTTAATATATATATGTAGTATGTTCCACCACTTAAAAGGAACAACTCAGAGCTAACAATGGCCAAGACACTTCTAAAGAAGATTTGGCCTAACAGATATCAAATCATTTTAACTTATTGAAATAAACACAATATGTTTTTGAAGAACTATGGCATAGAACAAAGTCAAGAAACAGACTACCATATACATAGAAACTTGGTATGACGGAGGTTGTTTTTGAGATTATTTTGAGAAGAGAGCACTCTCTATATGACACAAGGACAATGTATTATCTATTTAAGAAATAAAATGAGAAGTTGTAACTATGAAAGAAAAAACTGTCAAGTTGAATACATTAAAATGGAATACTTTGTACATCAAAAGGCACTATAAAATAAGTGAAACTATAAGCCACAAATTGAGAGAAGATATTTTCACACAAAACCCTGGTGAAAGAATAGTATTCATAATATAAAAATAGCCTCATCAAAGTTCATAGCATGTAACAAGGAAGTTATGAATCAATGAGAGCTGATGAGAGAAAAAACTGATACAACCACTTCACATAACAATTTTCTGTTTTACTCTAAAACTAAAAATCTGAAAACCATAACTGGAAATTCCAATTCCTAAATAAACTTTTAAGAATTAGCACCAGGCATCAAGTACAAGCCATTCTTCGTTGTGAGGGAGACCTGGCTATGACAGCTGACACCCCATTGATCGCTAGGGTTGATTTGGCTGATCTTCCTGGCTAGGTGGTTGTCCTCTTCTTCCCTCACTGCTCCATGTGTGTCCCTCCTAAAGCTGTGCGCTCGGTCTAAGGCGACGACCTTCCCCGATAGGGGAAGACTGTTCTTCCGTCAAGGGTATAGGAGTAGCTGCACTCCTGCTAGAACCTCCAAACAAGCTCTCAAGCTATTCTTAATATTCTTAATAGTGTTGTCTTCAGTGGCAAAAAGGAAAACAAAAAAAACCAAAACATTTTGTTTTTGGAAATATTACAAATGCATATTGACAAGAAAATGAAATGATAGTTTGTAGCATATTCATACATTGAAATTAAAGTCACAAATATATCTTGGATGCATAATATTGTTTAAAAAAACACAGGTGTCATCAAATTCTGTTTTAGTTTCTTACAGTTGTAATAAATTATCACAAAACTAGTGGCTTGAAACAACACAAATTAATTATATAACAATCCTGGAGATCATAAGTCCAAAGTGTGTCTCACTGGGTAAAATCATTCAATAGGCCTGGATTTCTTATAGAAGCTCTACGAAGGAAGACATTGCCTTGCCTTTCTAGCTTCTAGGCTGCTACATCCCTTGACTCATAGCCCCCTTCCATTTTCCAAGCCAGCTTTTGCATCACTCCAACCACTGGTCCCATCATCACATCTTCTCTGACTCTCGTCTCCTACCTCACTCTTTCATTATGAAGACCCTTGTGATTGTATTGGATTCACTGGCTAATCCAGGATAACCTCCCCATCTCAAAATCCTTAAATTAGTCATATCTGCAAACTCTCATTTGACATGTAAGGTAATGTATTCACACGTTCCAGGGATTAGAATATGGACATTTTCTGCCTATCGGAGTGAGTATTATAATATTTTTATAAAGCTCAGATACAAGCAAAAAAGTACAGTATATTGTTTTGGATGAAATAACTTCTGTGGTAATGTGTCTATTTTTTAAAAAAAAGGAAATGATTAAAACAAAATCCAAAATAGTGTTTTCCTTGGTGGGTGTGGGAAAAGCCTGGGGAATTAGATAGCACAGAAGCACCTAGCTAGATGCAAGAGATTGGCAATGTTAAAATTCTTAAGTTTGGTAGTGTATGTTCATGGGTTTTAAATTATGCTTAATAACTTAGTATATTGTTACATATCTTACTTTGCTTGTAACACCCATTACATTACATGTATTACCTATTACAGTGAGATAGTTTAATAAAAATCAATATATAAAACATAGAATTTGAGAAATATGTACATTATTTTCAAAGAGTGTACATATTTGTTTCTAACACTACAAGTGTAATGCATTATGTATTTGAGCATGTATAAACACAAGGGAATTTCTTATAAATTGTAAGAAAGCAATATGAGACTGCATTGAATCACTCTACTGCTATATGACTCATGATAGCTTAATATTTTTAAACTCATAATTTATTTGTATAATTCATCTCAAATATTAAATGTCAAAAACACCTAACACAGTTTACTAATTAATATAATTTTATCACTTGTGGGTAGATGTGTAGTCAGAGTATATTAATCAGCTTGGGCTGCCATAACCAAATACCATAAACTAGGGTGGCTTAAACAACAAAAATGTTTTTCTCGTAGTTCCAGAGGCTGGAAGTCTGAGGTCAGAGTGCCAGCATAGTTGGATTTCTGGTGAGAACTATCTTTCTGGCTTCTAGAAGGCCACCTTCTCTGTGTGTGCTCACAGGTTGGAGAGAGAGAGCAAGCTCTGGTGTTTCTTCTTATAAGGGCACTAATCCAATCATGAGAGCCCCACCCTCATCTAAATCTAATTACCTTCCCAAAGTCCAATATACAAAAAGCCCTCACCTATAGGGTTAGGGCTTCAACACTGGATTTTGGAGGAACATAATTCAGTCCACAGCACACAGTTTCATTTTTAAAGCATCCTCTTCAAATAAGATGTCTTAGTCTGTTTGGGCTGCTATGACAAAAATACTATAGACGGGGTGACTTTCAAGCAACAGAAATTTATTTCTCACAGTTATGGGGGCTGGAAGTCCAAGATCAGGGTGTTAGCATGGTTGAGTTCTGATGAGGACCAGAATGATGACTGCTCATTGTATCCTCACATGGCAAAGAGGAGAGGGAGAAATCAAGCTCTTTTGTGACTTACAGCACACTGATCCCATTCACGAGGCTCCACCCCCATGACTTCATCTAATTCTAATCACCTCCCAAAGACCCTACTCCCATCATCTAAGGGTGGGAGTAGGTTTTCAACATAGGAATTTGGGTGGGGGGTGCCACACAAACATTCATTCTGTAGCATAAAATATTCTCTACAAAGCCCTCTAGAGTCCTGAATGAAGTGACACATTTTATTCTTAGAGGTCACCCTCAGAATTAAAATATGTACCCAATGATTATCAATTATTACTGAATGAAAACTGAAACCAACTTTGTTTACCATTTGTATTTTATTTGTCCTAGCAATATGGTGCATATTAAAGAAATAAGCCTATTTATAGTACAAACAAATATACTGACGATTTTTTTCAGCTAATCTAACTTTGGAGGAAGGTGAAGGAAGAAAACAGCAAAATAGGACAGATAACATCTTATTCTGGAGAGCAATAAAGAATATACAAGTGATATACTGATCAATAATAATCAGTAGTTATTTTATAAAATAACGTTCTGTCTTAACTAATAAGTCTCTTACTTGGATTTTAAATTTTTAGAGGTATATTCCCAATTTGAATTCATATCAATCGTGTTTAAAGAAATATGCATACATTGACATCAAGCTATAAATATTTCAAATTTTAATTCTTGAAATTATTAACCAAAAACATGTCTGAATGTGAACTATCCTGCTGCAGCATTAAATTATTTAACAAGCAATAGCAAGATCAAATTGCTATTTGACCCACATAGACAGAGACAAATCTAGATTTACTCACAGTGGATCAGTTTAACAATCTCATTCCATGACCCATACCCCATTTTATGCACATCTGCACCCAGACAGACTCATCTCCATACTAGTTCCCAAATCTGATTTGTTTTAACCATGCCAGAAGGAAGGAGATTAAAAGCCTCTACTGAAAGAGCTGAAAATTTTCATAAAATAACAATGCCTAGCAGTCCTCCCTCCACAATAAATTCAAGTAACTATCAGTGTCTGAGTTTATTGCTTCTGTGTGACATTTACTTATCAATCTCTTAAATCCTTTCGGTTTAGACTATTCAAACAATCCACAGAGAAACAAAACATAAAAAGACTGATCACCATGAAAATAAGCATCCTAGAAAAATGTGCATGTATGTCAAATTATTATGAATTTGAAGCACTCTGATCAAATGCAGAAAGAATTCCACTAAGTGTTAAAACAGTTGGAAAAGTTCTCCCCACCCCCAAGTCCTACTTTTAAGTTCCTTTGATACAAGGTGGCACAAAGTCAAAAGAGAACTTAAAACAAGCTTCACATTAATATTTGAAAAAGGGCACCCACTGTGTTTGATGTGGCGCCCTTCATGCAAATCATGTAGTCCAAGAGAAATCCCAGTAGAAAAGATGTTGCTTTCTTCTTTGCCTGCTCCCTTTTTTTACTGCTGGATAATAATGAACTTCTCACACTCCCTTTGCAACCCCCCTGAGCTATACAGAAATTAAGTTATTACTTGCTAGCTGAAGACTCTTTCGGCAGTTTATCGAGACATCTTTTTTATTATTATTATTGATTTTTGGTTAAAAGAAAAATACAAATTCCAAACTTCATTAGGGGGAAAAAACATAACCTATTTTTCTAATAATGAGAAACATGAGGTCTGAGCAAATGTGACCAAAATAAGATATATGCATTTAAATTATTTCAATACATGATTGGTATTTATAAGAAGTATTCCTTTATCTACCCGCAGCATGCAGGGACATTGATTTAGCTGGAGACAGAGAATTATTAACAGAGAGAGACAGTGCATAGGAAACATGCCACTAGCTGACTGAGGTCTCCTCATAAAGCACTCCTGCCTTGGGGGGAAAAGTGTGAAAACTAAAACCCAATGTTAGAATTGCTACTATATTGACAGCACTCATTTTGTTGTACACTTGGAAGCTTTATATTTTTGGTGACTATGTACTTATCTTCGGGAATATTTTGAGAACTGAAATAAAGAGAGCCCTAACCCTTTCCTGCTTTAATAATGATATGTACAGATTTAATGCTTTCCCCAACCATCACACTGATGGCAAACTCACCTTGGGAAATCTTGGGTAATTTTTTTTGACCTCTTTAAAATGGACATCATTTTTGTTGTAGCCTAACCTAAAAGTTTCAAGTTTGTGTTATTAAATATAACAAAGGACATATCAATGTACTTCACTTAATAGTTTATCAAACACTTTTACACACTAAGCTTTCATTTGTGCCTAACCACACTTGATGAGAAAATTACTCTTACTGTCCCTATTCTGCTAATAAGAAAATTGATTCTTAGAGAAATTATGTAAATTACCTCTATGCTTATAAACAGGTGATCTAGTACCTTTGTCCTCTGACTCCAGATTGCTTGAATTTCTTCCAATAACCTAATTTCTTTAGAGTTAATAGATATCAAAGAATTAAGATCAATTCCTTAGCCTGCAAGAAATTTGGCCTGAAATCTCCATAGGACAGACAGTAAATGGATTTCTCTGTATATACTATTTACATCAGCTCCAGCCTGTGAATGGGAACATTTATGGAAATACAGATTCTATGCCATGGTCCAGACTAAAACTATACTAGTTTTGGAGGATGAAATGGTGAGTTTTAATTTACTTCACGTTGTCACCTAAAAACTTTTATCAAGAGGTTCCTTACAAAAATCCCTCCAAGTCCCTTCATCATTTTCTTCTCCCTGAACCTCCATGCTTCTGCTCTAGTGAATATAAAATATTGGATAGGAATGTGAAATTGATCACTTCAGATTTTAGATTATTATTTTTTTCTCTCCCATACTATTTGCTTAAGAATTCTATCTCTTAATAATATGCTTTCTCATTTCTGTGTTACTTATTTTTAAGTATATACAATGTTGGTAACGTGTAGGTTTTACAGCTGGTTTATTTGCAAAACTGTCTGACACAGTAGGTGTATGGTAAGGCCACTCAAGATGGCTGTTCTCTTGCCCTCTGTACATCCCCTGCCTGACCAGGCTAGCTTCACCTACACCCTACTCGCATGACTGACCTTCCTACCTACTTGCCCCAGGCCCCAGCTAATGATAACTTATCAAAGGGGTGGTGAGCGGCATGACCTTCTGCTGGTTTCCTTGGTAACTACTAAGCCAACCTGGTGTCAATTCCCCCTATAATTAGCGATCTCCCCTTCCCGTTGGGAGCAAAGACTGCCACCAAGTTCTGCTAGCAGTCAGCTGTACATGGTGGGATGTCACTCCAGGACCTTGCTTCAGACGTGTAAGCTCCCCCATCCATTAAACCACTGATGTTTCTGTTGCTGACTCTGGACTCTTTCTTCGGTCTTGAAGCTGGGCAAGCACAGGCTTTGTAGGACTTTCCTGGACTTTCTTGTTATTTCTTTTTATTTTTTATTTTTTTATTTATTTTAATAAATATTAGGTTCTTAATAAATATATTATTCTGATGACAAAAATTACAATAGTTATTTATTTCTTTTGCAGTGTACCCACACAATTTCTTGTGGGTTCTTGATTTTGATGACTTTGTATTACTTTCCTCATATATCTTATTGTTACGGCTTCTAATATGCTATATTAGAAATTATTTTGCCTCTTAAGCCATTGCCTGTGTAGAATAAGACCATACCATAAAATTTTTAAAATTAGGATAACTGATCCCAATTTAAAATTAAGAGCCACAGACATTAAAAGGCCTACTTTAATATTCTGCTCATTTATCTGCTCTGCAAATTTATCACAGTAAAGCTAAAAAGACACTTCAATAGTACTGAATTTGAATTTTGGAAAAACCTTGGACAAAGGATTTAGTTTCCTCCTTGAATAAAATTAACATATCTACTGACAAAGAAAAATAAACCCAAGGAAGTAAATAGATGTTAATAATGATGAAAAGGATATGCTTGTCAAAACATGGACTCTAATGATTATTTTACACAATTACCATCACTTTGATAGCCTTTAAATAATGATTTCTCATCATCTCTTCAAATAAGACCATGAATTTCAATGTAATGGATCAGACAATTAACGCATCTAAACTAAAACCTGCATGTGGTAGGTGCCAGTGGGCTGTTTGAGGGAAAGGCTAAACAAATTATACCTAGGTACTGCTCTACACAGCATGTGCTACTTATACGTGTATGCCTAGCAGCTTCTAATTACTGTTTTAATGATCTTATCTTTCATAGCTCCACACAGTAACCATTTAAAGAGTGAGCAAATAGATATGCTTCATATTCAAGTGTCTGTACAATTTTCTACCAGTCTTTAATATTCCTTTTTTATGCTTTTATACATTATACATTTGTTAAATTATTAACTATCTACCACTGACTTGGTTTAGAACATGAGGGCATTGCTACTACCAAGTCAAAGTTTTTGTTTTTTTTCTTTTTTTAGCCCCCTGAATGACAGATATGGAATAAAGAATATGCTGTCTAGTTTGGTTTTGTTTGTTTTGTTGTTGTTAAGAAAACATTAATGAGGTCTGCTTAAGCATGGAATCACCAATTCAAAGACGCTGCTTTTTCTTTAGTTCTTTCTATGTGCCTCCAAGTTAATGCCTATTATTTCAGCATATAAGATTATAAATTGAAGGTTTTAGCATGTGATGGCCAGTAGTCAAATTAATAAGTAGCTACAGCTCCAGTCTTTAAAATTATACTTTGTAGAGAGAGGTGGTATTAAGTAATATTTGGGAACATGGTATATCATTGTTTTTTGTTTTTTTTTTTTGCGGTACGCGGGCCTCTCAATGTTGTGGCCTCTCCCGTTGCGGAGCCCAAGCTCCGGACGCGCAGGCTCAGCGGCCATGGCTCACGGGGCCAGCTGCTCCGTGGCACGTGGGATCTTCCTGGACCGGGGCACAAACCCGTGTCCCCTGCATCGGCAGGCGGAGTCTCAACCACTGCACCACCAGGGAAGCCCTATCATTGTTTTTTAACAAAGTTAAATCTATCTTTGAACTTTCTGAATATTCTCTGTATATCCTTCAACAATGATATTTTGTACTTAATTAAAGCCTGATTCTAGACATTAAAAAGCTTTCTAATCCTCATAAGAAGCCCATGAAGTCAGGAGTATTATCCTTGTTTTTCATACACAGATGTTTGACAAATTTTAGAAGTTGATTCAAAGTTATAAATAATGAGTCAGTTATGGATAAACTTCATCATTTTATCCACCAACATATTCTATCTCTTTTAACAATTAATGTGAAGTGCAATGCTTACTATTTCTCTCTATATAAAATTTGTGTAATTATTATGTTAGCTAAAAATAAAAGTTGATAATCAGGATAGAATTATAGGTTAGTGCATCTATCTTTCTCCAACATAAACCAGAAATAAAGTTTTTTTTTCTTTTTTCTTAACAAGTTGTTTGCTATATTTATGAGTAAAAAATGACAGTAGTCCCCACTTTTGCAATTATATTGGTCAGGCAGGAATTATTGTCTCAGTCACTGTATGTCTTCAGGTGGTTTCAATGAAAAAGTCAAAGTCATTTGACTTTTGTATAAATTCCTTAGAAAGTGCCTACTGTTTTCAAATATATTGGGTAAAAGTATTTTTGATATTAATCAGTTTGGAGAAGCTGAAGTGATCTATCTGTGTACTTATCTTTAAATTTAAAAAGGCCTTATAACCCCAATTGTGATTTTAGGAAGCCTGTCTTTCCAAGTTTATAGTTCCTAGTCAAAAGTAACACCTGTATAAAAATCAAATAGTATTAACTTTTTGAATATATTCTTGTTTCCATTACAGAGCCTCTTCTAAGCTGGATAGAAATAATTATGAAAAAATTTGAGGCATCATCCTTTGTTAACTCAACCAAATAACTCCTGTTTTTAAACATTGTGAGATGGAGTGGAGTGAAATGAAGTATGCTGACCTAAGTAACTTTGGAAGTAAGTGAAGTCTTAACTGAAGACAGAAGAAACTGTACATATAGATGATACTGTAAGTGATAAAGTTGATTCCCATATGATTAAGTCTTAACAATTCTGAAACCACTATACATGTGTCCAGGAACAGAACAATTAAGTGGCCCAGGAGCTGAACAATTAAGTGGAACCAGGTTTCTCACTGTTGGAGTGGAAAGTCACACATAAGCAAGGAGAGGAGGCTAGAGTGATCCACGTTGTGATGGATTGATGTTGGAAACATTAGTATGAACTTATATTTACCATAACAGAGATTGATGGTTATATACAGAAATATATATAGGTATACCATATACACAGGTTAGTATGCATGCATATGTATTTCCTTGCTGACAGGGCCTAGAAGCCTAGAAGAAATCTTTCTTCTTTTCTAATATATGCATTCAATGCCATAAATTTCCCTCTAACCACTGCTTTTGCTATATCCCACAAATTTTGATGTTATGGTTTCAATTTCATTTAGTTCAAATATCATTTAATTTTTCTTGAGACTTCTTGACCAATGTGTTATTTAGAAGTATGTTTTTTTAATCTCCATGTTCTTTGAGATTTTGCAGTTATCTTTCTGTTTTTGATTTAACTTAATTCCATTGCGGTCAGAGAGCAGAAGAAATATAATTTCTATTCTTTTAAATGTGTTAAGGTGAGTTTTAGGTCTCAGAATGTGGTCTGTTTTAGTGAGTATTCCATGTGAGCTTGAGAGTAACATGTTTTTTGAGGTTGTTGGATAATAGTCGCTAGGTGTAACTTAATATCCAGTTTATTAATGGTGGTGTAGAGTTCAACTATGTCCTTACTGATTTTCTGCCTGCTGGATCTGTCCATTTCTGATAGAGGGGTTTTGAAGTCTCCAACTGTGAGAGTGTGTTCATCTGTTTCTCCTTGCAATTCTATCCGTTTTTGCCTCGCATAGTTTTATGCTCTGTTGTTAGGCATATACACTTTAAGAATTGTATATCTTCTTGGAGAATTAACTCTTTATCATTATGTAATGTGCTTCTTTATCTCTGATAACTTTCCTACTTTGAAGTCTGCTCTGTCTGAAATTA
This sequence comes from Monodon monoceros, assembly GCF_005190385.1. Taxonomy (NCBI): domain Eukaryota; kingdom Metazoa; phylum Chordata; class Mammalia; order Artiodactyla; family Monodontidae; genus Monodon; species Monodon monoceros. The sequence goes on from NW_021703771.1 coordinate 26,793,408, forward strand.
ATATAGCTAATCTTGCTTTCCTTTGATTAGTGTTAGAATGGTACCTTTCTCTGTACCTTCAATTTTTATCTGTGTGTTTTTATATTTAAAATGGGTTTCTTGTAGACAGCATACAATATGTTGATGCACTCTACAATCTCCGTTTTAATTGGTGCATTTAGACTGTAGATGTTCAAAATTATTACTGATATAATTATATTAAAATCTAACATACTCATTAATGTTTGTTGGCCTTGTTCTTTATTTCTATATTTGTCGTTCACTAGTTTTCTGCCTCTGGTGATTTTACTTGAGCATTTTATATGATTTCATTTTCTCTTCTTCATTAACGTATCAGTTATACTTTTCTTTTAGTGGTCACCCTAGAGTTTGCAATATACATCTACAGTTAATTCCAGTCCACTTTCCAGTAATACCATCTTACTTCACAGGCGGTATGAGTACCTTATAATGACAAAATAATGCTAATTTCTTCCTCCTGTGCCTTATAGCATTGCTATCACTCATTTAACTTATATATAACCATGCACAGGTGTGTGTATATATATAATTGAATACATGGTTGCTATTATTGTTTTGAACAAGCTGTTACCTTTTAGATCAATTAAGAATAAGAAATATTCTGGTGAGGTGTGGGGAGAGGGGAAGCATTCTGCAGTCCTATGATTAAGTCTCTGTTTTTTAGTGAGCCTGTGCTTCTGGACTGTGAACTTTACAAGTATTTCTGTTTTTTTCTCCCCCTTTAAGTAGCATGGGTTGGCTAGAGTAGGCTGGATTTGGCTATTTTTCCTTCCCCAGGTCAATTAGGCTCTGGTTAACTAGTTTCTCCTGAGGGCAGACCTTATTAAGAAGAACAGAGTGCTCTGGTTTATTTCAAAATTGTTCCTTTTCCCTTCCCAAGGACAGAAGCCAGAGAGGGTTTTTCTCCAATATTTACTGGGAAAATCTGGTGGAGCTTCGGGGGGTAAATCTCACAATATTTTAGGGGGCCTGTATGACTGGATCCCCCAGGAATTTTTTTTTTTTTTGCCGTACGCGGGCCTCGCACTGCTGTGGCCTCTCCCATTGCGGAGCACAGGCCCCGGACGCGCAGGCTCCGCGACCATGGCTCACGGGCCCAGCCGATCCGTGGTACGCGGGATCCTCCTGGACCCCGGGGCACAAACTTGCATTCCCTGCATCGGCAGGCGGACTCTCAACTACTGCGCCGCCAGGGAAGCCCATCCCCCAGGATTTTTTAACTCTCAGGGTTGTCCACACTGGGTCTCCAATAATTCTCCAGTTATAGTTCGGTATTTCCTACTTTGATGCTGGTTCCTGCTGTGGTTTCTGCTAGCAAGTCTCTGCTCAGGTAAGTCATGATTCCCTGTATTTGCCTGACTCTCCGATCTTGGGGGCAGCAATTTGCCCTGTGTCTTCCCTTCTCTTAGGGATCCAAGAAGGGTTGGTTTTTCAGCTTATTTAGCTTTCTACTTCTTGTTAGGACTGAGGGGTGATTTCCAAGCTCCTTACATGCAAAACAGGAAACTGAAAGTTCCTTCTTTAAATTTTTTAATGATTTTGTGGGCTTCAAGAAATCGTTATATCATGTAGTCTTTTTTTTTTCTTCTAAACATTTTACAGTTTTATTTGTCATATTTAGGCCTAAAAATCCTAGAATTGAAATAATTTATAAAATTTAGAATTTATTTTTGTATGTAGCATGAGTTAAAGATCTACTTTTATTTTTATGTGTATCCAAGTATACTAGAAAAAAATTATTAGATCCATTCTTGACCAATTGCTTTACAGTATCATCTCCATAACGTATCAGCATCCCATATAGGCGTTTATTCATGTTCTATTGCTTTGTCTATTGATCAAAAGTCTTTCAACCCCATGCTGAAATTATTACATTTCCATAATCAATATTAATATTTCATACAAAAGCCTCCAAACTTGCATAATTTCTCAGGATTGCTTGAGTGTATTTTTGGCTCTTTGTCTTCATATTTTCCTATAATCACATGAAAAAATTCATTGAAAAAAATGTTGAATTCTTAGTAAATATTCAGTGAACTTGAATATTAATTTTAGATGAATTGATTCTTTTTTACATTATCACTCCTTTTTATCTAAGAGCATAATATAAAATCTCCATTCATTTAAAAATTTTGTGACTTAACTTTCAATACTTTCTAATATTCCCTGTAATAATCTTCCATATATTGTGTTAGATTTTTTATGATGTAACCTGTATTGTTGCTACTGTTGAAGACATTATCTTTCAATTTTAAATACTTTTTCTTTTTTTGCTTGTATACTGAAGTAGATGTAATTGCTAGTATATTGACTTCACAGCTACAATTTAATTAATTGTGCACTCATTTTTTTCCCCAGTGATTTGTCTTAGATGTATATTTCAACAATCTTACCACCTTAAATAATGGTCATTTGTTTCTTTTCAGTCCTTACACACTGCATTATTATCTTTTTCTTTCTTATTTTCTGTAATGTTAACTAGAAACACTGATAGTGGGCATTCTTGTCTTGTTTCTGATTTTCATCAGAATACTTTAAATGGTGCACAATTACAAATGGTACGTGACGTGGATGTTGTAGGTAAGATTGATCATATTGAGAAAGTTCCTTTCTTGCTAAAAGATTAAATCACGCACAGCTCTTGAATATTATAAAATATATTTTCAGTAGCTATTGAAATGATTGTACATATATGCGCATATACATTTATATATGCTTATTATATAATTTGAATTTATATAATTGTCGAGATTTTTGAAGAGTCTCAAATTTTACCCTATTTGCCTGTTACTGATTTAGAGATGATGGCAGAACACAGGATACCCTTGAGTCAGAGACAAAGGGCTTTCTCAAGGCAGAGCAGGCAGTATGAGCATCAACATGTCTGTGCTGTTTCCCCCTTGCTCCCAAGCCCCACTCGGTGATGTGAGGGGCCCACAATCCTAAGAACACAGCGGGTTTGTGTCACAGTTTAGGAGTATAGGGCAAGGGCTCAGCAATTTTTGATTAAGGAGCAGACATGGTAGCAAGCCAAAACAAGCCAATCCTTCTACCCCATAGAATGAGCAGTTACAAAGTAGTCAGACTTCAGTTGCCTTGACCTCCTTATTTGCTTATGTGACCAGCTACAGAAATTCTTCTTAACATATGTAAATTGAATTGTATATAATGATATAATATTGGATGTATTTTGCTAACGTATTGTTGAGGACTTTTGCAAAACTGTTAATCTATAAGATGGGCTTCTAATGTCCCTTATTAATACTCTTCTTGTATGGTGTAGATAATAATATAAATGAGCTTATTAGCCTCATAAAATGAATTGGGTTGGATTTTTCCTTTTCCTGTTTCCTAGAAGAATTTACAAAACCTGGAATGTATTCTTTTTCAAAACTTTGGTAGGAGTAATTAATTAGTTCTTTGGGAAAGATATATAACTGCTAATTAAGCATCTACATGAGTTGTCTTTTTTTCAGTAAATTTATTACATTCTAATATAGATCATTATAAATGATGCTTATTCAGAAATTTTCATCCTGTTCTTTGTTTTACAATGTTATTATGAAGTATAGTATATATGTACAGGCACAGAAAGAGGATGAATTTAGAATGTAAGAAGTATTTCACAAATTTATAATACTTGGTTGGACCGGCCACTCTGACCAAAGTTTACATATTTTATCTGTCTTGTTTAGAGAATTATTAAGAGATTATTTCATGAGAGCTTTCATTCAACTGCTTTAGTAATAAAGCTTTACAGTTGGGCTTTATGAAGTTTGCATTTACTAGAAAATGGAAGAATAACATTCTTTTAATTTTGACATTCTACAAAGACCAGGAATGCTACCTGTGTAATGCTATCTTTGAGGGAATAAGCTATATGCAAAATTGTCCCTGAGTTTTCAGAGCTTCATTGGAGTATGCTCTAGTTTGTAACACATTGATCATATTGTGGGTTTATACACTGGCTTAACTGGGCATAGTTAAAATTTTTTAAATCTGAGGTTCATTTTATTCTTCTGGGGTTTGACAGAATGATTTAAGAACACTCCAGTGGAACACATAATGACCTATTATACTCATGTCCATTTTATGTAGATATTAACAATAGTAACTGCAACAGGACCTTGAAGTTAATTACAGAAATCAGAAAAACAATGAGATTACTAAGATAGCTCTAGATAGTTACTGAAGTATTTTCCAAATTATTAAGTCTCTTAGAGATCTAACCAATATAAGATGTATGGTAAACACTCCTGATGGTGGCCATCATGATGTTTGCTTCATAAGGTAAAAACTTTAGAAAGCTAGGGGTTTTATTTTCATCTGTTTACAGAGACATGAAAAAAAAATACTTGGGGAGAGGAGACCATTATGGGAAGCTTGAGGATTACCCCAAGTTTGAGAATTGTCCCAATGATAAATAGATTGACTGAATTACCAACTGTATTGCCTCTTTGTAAGTTATCTTTTCTTGTGAATGACTTCTAACCTAATTTTGTCTGTATCCAAGAAGGTGGTTTATAATATATTTCCCTTTAAATTGCTGAGACTTGTTTGATTATCTAATACATGGTCAGGTTTTGAAATGTTCCATGTATACTAGTAGAGAATGTGTATTCTATAATTCTTGGGTATAATGATTATATGTACCCCCCAGAACAAACTATGAACTGTATGGTCCTAATCTACTACATTTTTTCTGATTTTTGTTAGTTTGATCTTGAATTACTGAAGAAATAAATGGCAGATAACATGACTTTCTCTTTGAGGATATCTCACATTTTCCTCATATATTTGAAACTATACCTATATGTATTTATAATTTTCTATATCATATACAAGATAAATTGAGGTACATTTCCTCTATTTTCTTTTTTTTTGTATATTATGTATAAGACAGGGAATATATTTCTTAAAATGTTGGAGTATAGAGTTTGCTACTTCTGTCTATTTAGTAGTATTTTCATTTGAGCTGTTTTTCTTCTTAGTCCAATTTTTTAAATTTAACTTTCCCCAAATTAATAAACTTCATCTAGATTATTAAATTAATTGGCATATTTTTTTGCATTTTTTTATTTTAAAATAATTCTTGTCAGAGATACCTCTTGACAATAATTCATTCATACTATATTTATTGAATCCCTAGTATATGAAAATAGCCTGTTCATGCCTTTATGAAACTTATATTCTATTGGTAATGATGGATGATGATAAAAATAGAGATTTAAACATATAACTTGTAATATGATAAGTGGTTTTGAAAGCAATGTATGCAGGATAGTGGAAGAAAAGGAAATGCAAGAGAGAAGCATTTAGTGGTTTTGTTATTCAACAGAGGGTATTCGGAAAAGGCTCCTTAATAAGATATACTTGTCAAAAGCCTTCAGGAGGTGATGGAGGGAGCCATCCAATTACCTGGACAAAAACCCTACCTGGCTGGGAAGCACTAAGGGCAAAGGACGGAGGATGGGGAATTTTTGGTGAGTTAGTGGAACAGTAGGAGGGCAGTGCAGCTGAGTAATGAAGTTAATAAAAGGAGAGCAGTTGGAAGATGAGATCAAAGACAGTCAGGGGCTTGAGGGCTGCTTAAACTATTGTAAGGCTCTCACTCAAAATAGTTCTGGAATGTATGATACATTTTGTTTTCTCTAGCTGTGCTGGTTTCCCAGCACAAATAATAACAAATTACTGTAATCTGGGTATCTTAAAATAACAAAGTCATTCTTTAATAGTTCAGGAGGCCAGAGTCTGAAATCAACATGTCAGCAGGTTGGTTCCTTCTGGAGGCTCTGAGGAAGAAACCATCCCAAGCTTCTCTTTTAGCTTTTGATGATTTCTGGACATTCTTAGTGTTTGTTCCTTGCCTCTTTCAGGTTCTGGTATCTCTAGGCCCTCCTTGCTGTGTGGGAACAGAACTCCAATTTCTGCTTCCATCTTCAGATGAACTTCTTCCCTGTATGAGTCTCTGTGTGTCCTCTCCTCTTCTTACAAGGACACCAGTCACTGGATTCAGGGCCCATCCTAATTCAGTATGATCTCATTGCAAATAATTACCTCAGTAAGGACCCTATTTCCAAATAAGGTCACATTCTACATGAATTTAGAGCAGAGGGAACAATTCAACCCAGGACACTAGCCAAAGATGAATCAAGTACAGTTTCCTTCCCAGAGTCCACTCCAGTCTGCAGGAAACATCTACCATTGCTTGCTGTCAGCAGTATTTCAACCAGCACCCCCTGTATTGCTCTCTGCCTGCTCTGCCTTCAGGGAACTCCAGCCTTGTTTTTCTCTGGAGGAGTTTCTAGCTGAAGGTCAAACACCAATCCAACCCCCACAAACTACAGCAGATACAGGTCTGATTCTTGTCATATTCTGCTCTTTAGTTTAATGGCGTTGGGGCTCAAAGATTCCTGTATCTCAGCCAGTATTCATCCAGGGAGGAGGGGCTGGTCTTCCCTCTTGTAAAGCATCTCAACTGTGTACATGGTAAGAAGAAGCGAGGGGAGGGAATGCACAACATTCAGGCAGCTTTCTGCAAAGTAATCCTCTCTCCTGACTTTCTCCACCAATCGGCCTATCATATGCCTTTAGGTGAGCTGAGGGATGAGGTATAGTTTTCCAGTTCTCTCTTAGTAAATTTTCAGAGGACCTGGCAACTCTTAGAACGTTCTGATCACTTTATACCCTTTGTTTTAAGCTCATGGCCCTCAGCCAAAACTGAGACAACCGAAAAAGTTTTATTTAACATTCTGATATAGAAGAACTAGAAAAAGGAACAAAAATGAGTTCTTGTCCATTGTTGTTGTACATTCACCCAATTCAGGGATCTTCAAGTTTATGAGAGTAATGTATCCCCAATCCTAGTATAAAACAACAGCAACATAAATACAGAGTGGCACATTCGAATTCCAGGATTCATAAACATCAAGACCTTTTATTGTCCTCAGTTTAATTAATGGGGCCTGAAATGAACACAGACCACCTTGTAAGCAGTAAGAATGTTATAATATAAATTAGAACAAATTATATTGGTTATGAACACGTAAAGCTGTGAATGTTATTCCAGCTGTTGGAGAATAGCAGTAAGACCGTTTTAACCCATTTTAAAGATGGTGAATCAAAGAATTGCATGCTTCCCCAAAGACCAACCTAAGTGAAAATGGATGATCAACTAATAATTGTAAATAACTTTAAACTTTTGTCCTAATCATAGGATTTATACAAATTAACTATCAAACGTTCTAAAATATATAAAAACACAAAACAATTCTATCAGATAAGTTTTAACATTTAAGATTTTGTTATATATTGTCCCACATTCATATATATATTTTTATTAAGGAGAATGTTTCATAAGGTTACATTTTACATTGGTTTGTTTATACCATACATGCTGTTTGCAATCTATTTTCTTAACCTATATGCTTAGTCCCAGCATTTTCCTGTGTCATTATATGCTCTTCTGAAGCATTACTTTCTTTTTTTACTTTTTATTATAGAAAATTCAAAAATACACAAAAATAGAATAATATAAGTAGCAACATCATTTGTACATGCATATTTCATCTATTGTCTTCCCAGTGTTTTTATTTGTTTGTTCCTGGAGTATTATAAAGCAAATTTTAAATATAATATCATTTTATCTGTAAACACTTCAGTGTACATTTCTAATAGTAAGGACTTTTTGAAAATATAACTTTGATAATATAATTGCACCTTACAAAGTTAACAGTAATCTCCTAATATTAATTAATACACAGTGTTTGCTATTTCCCCACTTGTCTCAAACATTTATTTTTATGATTGGCTTGTTCAAATAAGGATCTAAACGACTGGCACATTGAATTCGTTGGTATGTTTTATAAGTCAGTATAAACCTTTTGTGACTTTATGTTCCTTTATTTTTTATTTTTATTTTTTGTAAATACAGTTTTATTGGAACACCCCTACCCCATTCATTTTCAAATTTTCTATCTCTGCTTTTTTTTTTTTTAACATCTTTATTGGGGTATAATTGCTGTACAATGGTGTGTTAGTTTCTGCTTTATAACAAAGTGAATCAGTTATACATATACATATGTTCCCATATCTCTTCCCTCTTGCGTCTCCCGCCCTCCCACCCTCCCTATCCCACCCATCCAGGCTGTTACAAAGCACCGAGCCAATATCCCTGTGCCATGCAGCTACTTCCCACTAGCTATCTACCTTACGTTTGTTAGTGTATATATGTCCATGACTCTCTCTCGCCCTGTCACAGCTCACCCTTCCCCCTCCCCATATCCTAAAGTCCGTTCTCCAGTAGGTCTGTGTCTTTATTCCTGTCTTACTCCTGGGTTCTTCATGACATTTTTTTTTTCTTCTTAAATTCCATATATATGTGTTATCATACGGTATTTGTCTTTTTCTTTCTGACTTACTTCACTCTGTATGACAGACTCTAGGTCTATCCACCTCATTATAAATAGCTCAATTTCGTTTATTTTTATGGCTGAGTAATATTCCATTGTATATGTGTGCCACATCTTCTTTATCCATTCGTCCGATGATGGGCACTTAGGTTGTTTCCATCTCCGGGCTATTGTAAATAGAGCTGCAATGAACATTTTGGTACATGAGTCTTTTTGAATTTTGGTTTTCTCAGGGTATATGCCCAGTAGTGGGATTGCTGGGTCATATGGTAGTTCTATTTGTAGTTTTTTAAGGAACCTCCATACTGTTCTCCATAGTGGCGGAACCAATTCACATTCCCACCAGCAGTGCAAGAGTGTTCCCTTTTCTCCACACCGTCTCCAACATTTATTGTTTCTAGATTTTTTGATGATGGCCATTCTGACTGGTGTGAGATGATATCTCATTGTAGTTTTGATTTGCATTTCTCTAATGATTAATGATGTTGAGCATTCTTTCATGTGTTTGTTGGCATTCTGTATATCTTCTTTGGAGAAATGTCGATTTAGGTCTTCTGCCCATTTTTGGATTGGGTTGTTTGTTTTTTTGTTATTGAGCTGCATGAGCTGCTTGTAAATTCTGGAGATTAATCCTTTGTCAGTTGCTTCATTTGCAAATATTTTCTCCCATTCTGACGGTTGTCTTTGGGTCTTGTTTATGGTTTCCTTTGCTGTGCAAAAGCTTTGAAGTTTCATTAGGTCCCATTTGTTTATTTTTGTTTTTATTTCCATTACTCTAGGAGGTGGGTCAGAAAGGATCTTGCTGTGATTTATGTCATAGAGTGTTCTGCCTATGTTTTCCTCTAAGAGTTTGATAGTTTCTGGCCTTACATTTAGGTCTTTAATCCATTTTGAGCTTATTTTTGTGTATGGTGTTAGGGAGTGATCTAATCTCATACTTTTACATGTATCTGTCCAGCTTTCCCAGCACCCCTTATTGAAGAGGCTGTCCTTTCTCCACTGAACATTCCTGCCACCTTTATCAAAGATAAGGTGGCCATATGTGTGTGGGTTTATCTCTGGGCTTTCTATCCTGTTCCATTGATCTATCTTTCTGTTTTTGTGCCAGTACCATACTGTCTTGATTACTATAGCTTTGTAGTATAGTCTGAAGTCAGGGAGCCTCATTCCTCCAGCTCCTTTTTTCGTTCTCAAGATTGCTTTGGCTATTCGGGGTCTTTTGTGTTTCCACACAAATTGTGAAATGTTTTGTTCCAGTTCTGTGAAAAATGCCAGTGGTAGTTTGATAGGGATTGCATTGAATCTATAGATTGCTTTGGGTAGTAGAGTCGTTTTCACAGTGTTGATTCTTCCAATCCAAGAACATGGTATATCTCTCCATCTATTTGTATCATCTTTAATTTCTTTCATCAGTGTCTTATAATTTTCTGCATACAGGTCTTTTGTCTCCTTAGGTAGGTTTAATGTTCCTTTATTTTTTCATCCTGTTTTTTTGTAGAAAAGTAAATAGATCTTTGGACTGCAGAACTTTCCACTTTCTGGATATGACCAATTTCATTCTTATGTTGTCATTTGGCATGCTTCTCTCCCTACTGCATTTCCTGTAAACTGCTATTTAGATCCTCAGTTTTGATTAGATACAGGTTTAATTTTTTACTGACAAGAATAATTTTTATGCAGTGCTATGGTCTTCCTCTTGTGTCACATGAGATGAAAGACAGTGTCTGTCTTAACCACAGTTATATCACTTCCAATGACTGCCTAGAATTTAAATAATTGTAATATACTTTCCTTTCTTAAAAAAAAAGAATCCCTTATTCTGGATATTTGGAATCCAAAATGTGCTTCATGGAATTTGATAAAGTTATAGTATAAACAACATCTTCTAACAATGATAATTTTCTTACTAAAGACATACATTATAAACTGAAAACTCAACTGAGGAATTTTGTAAGGCTTGTCTTCCTTTAGTAATTTCTCTACTCCTGGTCACATTCAATTTATGATACAGAAAAATCTAGGATATGGCTCCAATCCCCTGAATTAATGTCTGCATGGGAGGTGTAATATAACCTGGGAGTAACTCAAATATTGGTATTTATTATTGCTCAATTAAACTTTCAAACAAGTGTGTGGTCCTATATACTAAGGAGGAGTTGTGATTTAGAATACAGTTAAATAATCATTAAATACTTAACAAAATCTACAATTATGAATGCCTGCCTATAAATGATATTGAGGAGTTTCGTAATTATACTAGATTCTTCAGTATTTGCTGTTGAGAACTCTCTTCTGTATATGGTACAGATCCAGGGCAGAGTTGGTCGGTACCTCTATTCTACCTAGCCCTCAGTGGCTAAGAAAGCCTCAAAATAACTAATAACATTTCACCTTAAGATTATCTCCTAACCCTGACTTGGAAATAAATGACATGTCCTTGTTCTGAAAGCATATTCAAACTGTTGCTTTCCAATTCCATGGGATGTTACTAATTTTTCTAATAAGCGATAAAATAGTTCAACAACAAGTGCCATGTATGTAAGACCAAAGAGTACAATGTACGTGGGTTAGTGTTTTGGTCATATTCTTTTCTGTGTAAGCTGTGGACCTCCAAATCAAACGGTAGCTGAGCGGCAGATTCCTATGTCTGCAAGACTAACACTCTCTCAGTCTCTCATTCTTTTCTGCTTCTCTTATCTCTCTCATTCCTTCTTTTCTCTGAAAATCAGCTTCAGTCTTTCAGATTAAGTCAATCTGTAACTATGACCTTTATCAGTTTGCTGATTGCTTTATCATAAGACAGTGATGGACTCTGATTCAAATGTAAAATTTTACCAGGCAAGAAGGAAGGAAGGAAGACAAATTGACTTAGGCATAAATCTGGCAAATGTGTGTAGGTTTAATTTTTGACAGAGGTGTCAAGGAAATGCAATAGAAAAGAACAATATTTTCCAATAAATGGTGCTGAAATAACTAGACACCATATACAAAAAAAAAAAAGCAGACCTCAAACTACACCTCAGATAATTATACATAAATTAACTCAAAATGAACCATAGACTTAAAGATAACATGTAAAATTATAAAAATAGTAGAAGAAAGCATGGGAGAAAATCTTTGTAACCCTGGGTTAGATAAATACTTACTGGATGCAATACTAAAAGCCCAATATGTAAAATGACAAATTGGATTTCATTAAAATTAAAAACTTCTGCTGTTTGAAAGATATAAAAATGAAAAGACAAGCTGCAGACTGGGAGAAAATATTTGCAAGCCATATATCTCAGAGAGGACTTGTATGCAGAATATATAGAGAACTCTCAAAACTCAATAATTGTAAAACAACCAATAAAAAAACTGAGCAAAAGATTTGAACAGACATTTCACCAAAAAAGATATATATTGATGGCAAATATGTGGCTGAAAGGAAGCTCAACTTCATTAGTTATTAGAGAAAGGCAAAACACAATGAGATACCACTGTTTACCTATTAAATTGGCTTAAAGCAAACAGACTGACAATTTCCAGCATCGTTAAAGATGTCCAAAGTGAAGTCTCTGATATACTCTTCATTATGTAATCTAAAAGAGTAATCAACTTTTCTCCTTCTTAATTTCCACATCTGTAAAATCTGGCTGTTAATACCTACCTAGTCTATGTATCCTATTGGGCTGTTGTGAGAAACAAATGCAAAACATGTAGGAAACATTTTGTAAAATACTAAGTACTTTACTAATGTAAGAGATATTGCAGTAGTATAACTGCAGTGAGGTTGATAGGAAAGATTCAAAACATAAATGCTGAAAGCATAATGATAATCCATTGATATATGAAGGATATTTATATCATTTATTATACAGAATTCTTGAAAGATACTAAAGAACCATCATTATCAAGTAAACATGGCAATGATCTTAATGCTAGCAATTGCTTTTTGATCATAAAATTATTGGCCCAGAGTATCAAAAAAATGTTACTAGCCAATTTAACGGTATAAATATTATATATGTATAAACCATCTCTATGTGATATTCAAGGCAAATTGAGATATTAATTATTTCAATGCTTGCCTTCAAAATAGCCTCATTATTAATAAAAATATTCATTATACAAATATATTTTCCTGTTCTTTGCTTCTGTGTCTGATCAGTTACTATAAAGCAAACTGATAATACATTGAGCTGTAGTGTTCTGCAAAGAAAAGATGAAAAGAAATAAAATGACGACTCCCAATCTAAAGAAAAAACTAAAATGTCAACAGTCCCTTGGTGACAGTTTTAAATGAATCTTTAAAAGAAGCTTATTTTGGAAAGCCTTCTGGTCACCCCCAATTACTATGGTTGCCTTAGTTGTGACAGCTGGTGTATAATCTTTGATTACGCTGTCATTAAAATGTCTTTTATACCTTTTTTTAATGCCATCAACACACCATTTGCTTTTCAAATCACACCCTAAAGTGGGTGGATCATGGGCACTGAGGTATCTATGAAGTTTCTAAGCCCCTTTCACACTTTTAGGAGCTGGTAAATTCAGACACAATGTGGGAATCTGATGCTGCTCCAGCTCTGATATACTAAATTTATCCTAAAATTTTTTTTAACATCAACTCACATTTTTGATATTTCTTTTTCTACTCTCTACCTCAACAGGAAAAAAAAAGTATTAATTTTATTAGAGTTCATCAATGTACCTTGTTGAAAATGGTAATAATGAGGTCAAGACAGAGGTGCAGCCACCAAGCACATCCATTACAGCTTCACAGGGAAAAACCACAATAGTTTCATAGCCTTAGACCACATCTTTAACCCAGTGAGCAGGCATGAAAATTTGCATCAGTGAAGCAGAGGAGCATGCAGATTCATCTCTGGTATGTGCAGGAAACTTAATGAGGAATCAGAGAGTCTTTTTTTTTTACCCTTTTCCCAATCATATGGTTTAAAAAATTAATTCAGGTATCTTCATTGAGTCCCAGTTTCTTTGAGAGTAAAATGAGGATAATAACTGCTCTTTTTACTTCTTGGAGTTGTTGTTTGGATACACATATTGACACCATATAATAATCTGGAAAGCTCTAATATAATACATCCCTTGTGGTAGTGGTACCTCTACAAGTAAGCTAATCAGAACAGGTGTCCAGTTCCTAGTGGCTCAGCAACCTGGGTGCCACAAAAAGAGGACTGGCCAGGTCAGCTGAGGCAGTTCTGTGTCTGCTTGTGTCTTCAATTGCTCAGCCAGGCAGGAATCCACTTCAAATTTTCATTAGAAAGTAAAAGTTTTTTTAAAAAAATCAGTTTTCAAAAACATTTTGAAAAAAGGATATTTACTATGATTCCATTTTTTCATTGGAGAGATTTTTAAATAGTTTGAAAGATAAAATAAAAAATTTAAGCATCTTAGTAAATTGTTTTCAATAAGAGATCTTTAGATACTTAATAGACTGAAATGTTGATAGAAATGGGGATACAGAAGTTGCTATAAGATTTCAAGAAGCATGAAAGAAATATATTTAAAAGCTATAGTATCTTGCATTTTAATGTTTTTAATTATTTATGTTTTGCTTTTTGCTGTATAAACAGTGGTTTTCTAGTGCTGATTAAAATATCTGATTGGCAATGTCTTAGAATAATGCAAACCAAATAAACCTAAAAGTAATTGGATATATTAAGTTAGGAGATTAAAAAGTTTTAAATCATGAGTTTCATGTGAGAAATGTAATATGAGTTCTTTAATTGGAAAAAGGCTAGTAATCTCAATTTTAAACCTTAAGACAATTATCCATGAAGTGTGTTACAATTACATTACTTGAAATGAACCATCTATTTACTATATTATTTACTGCATTTCTTAGTTTAAGCTCAGATTTCACTGAAGATTTCTAGGCTCTTTTTTGAGTATGGGAAACTTTCCAATCATCAAATGCTTATTGCTTTTAAGGTACATCCTTGTCAATATCTCTGCTATTTCACACTATATTTCCTCCAGGGCTCATCATAAAGCACTCATCCAGTTCCAGTGATTTACTCCTGGTGAATTTCTAAAATTGCATCATGAATTCCTTCATAGAGACTTCGCTCTCTGTTAAACCCACACTGATTTTCCATGAAAAGTGCATTTGGAATTGGAATTTTCCCATCATTATATATAGTAAACTCTCATGTAAAATATTGAAGTTCTGAACTAGTTCCCTTCTTACATATTAGATATTGAGAGGGCTTGTGATTATGAATGCAGCCTTTGCTTAAGTATATATTGGTTCTGAAATAGGTTCTCCTTTTTAACCATATTCCAAATAATAAAACCTATGTGAATTATTCATAATAAAGGGAGATGATTTTTTGGTGATATGTTAAAAATCATTCCAGAAAAGAATGAATTCTGAAAATCCTGCCATCTGTTACCAATTAAATTCAAAATTTGTAAATGACTGTTAAGTAGACAATGTAGTAAGTATAAAAAATGAGAATTATGATTGCTTTTAGGGAGTTTATTCTCTCTTTAGTAGAATAATTTAAGTATCTGCATAACTACTAATAAATATCCGATAAATGACTGAATAGAGACATTGGGAGACCCACTATGGATCTGGGATGATAGCATTCCTTGAAACTTTCTTAATTTCCAAAAAGAGTTTCCTCAATGCTGTGGGATCTAAATGTTAAGAAATAAGTGTTATAGAACAGGGACCTAATTTTAGCCACATTTATTGGTGTTTTGAACAGGGCTGTATTGTGTAGGTCTGTATTATTGATTGAGGCCAAGATAATTGTAACTTAAGGAATGGATATAGTATAAGCATTAGAGGGTTTTTCAAAAAGCATAAATCTTAATGTGTAAAATCATAAATAAGTTATTGACTGACCAAAGCAGTGTTTGGAAAACCAGCCAAATCCCAGGGTCGCTGGCAGGACCATTCACCATCCGTTTGAGGATCTGGAGGTCTGAATGTGATGACAAGTATATAGTCATGCAAGCAAAGGAGTAATGGCCCTTTCTCCTTGAGTTTGTGAAGCCTTGACCATTTTATAGTTATAAAGACTTGCAGATTACCTGTTTGGGGGCATGTGATGAGTCAGCACATATTGAGAGTATCATGAAGGAAAATGAGAGAATGGTATAAATAATATAAAAATGTGTAAGGAAGGAAGAATGAGGAAAAAAAATCCTGCCTCTTTGTGAAGCTGAATCTTTGAGAATAGCACAATCTCTGTCTCTTGCATGGATTTATCTACTCATGACCACTGTTGATGGATTGTAATACCTGAAGGAGTCTCTAACAGTTGAATGAGCGTGTGCGTTTTCTTTTGGAATCAACAGATGCTCAAAATGGTATTATGAGTCTGCCACTTGTTATATTGTTTCTTTCTGACTATATCAATGTAACTCTTAAAAATTTGCTCAGCAATTATCTAATCCAGAAAGATAATGTTATGTTAAGGGCCACTCCTCTTTGCTACTAATGCACATTCAATTACAGCACTTACTAAATTCTGTTGATTAAACCCTGGCTTAAAATTTTGGTGGCGAATGTGCACAAGTACTTTTCTGCTTAGCATAGGCAGACAATCACATATCTTTCTCTCACCCCTGAATTCTCAGTGTCCTTTTCTGTCCACTGTCCAGGCGTTGATATGTCTAAAGCCTTCTATTCCCGTTTGACTATTCTTCCATGCTCTCAGTTTCCTGACAATGAGAAAGACCCAATTTAACCTGAGCTTTAATGACTAATAATGAGAGTTAATATATTACTCTCACTCATAGACATGTGCATTTAAACATTTGTTTAAATAAGTCCTTCCTTAAGGACATTGTGTCTCTAAATTTTAAACTGTACCCCACTCACAGGTTGATTTGAAAAGAGTTTTTGAGTAGAGTATAACTCTTGGTTCATCTCAAAACCATGTTTATTGTTCATCTATATATAATCTCAGCCCTCAATAAATATGATAGTTTGGTTTTGAAAACACAGTCCTCCCAGAATCAGCTAAGCACTTGTCTTGAACATCAAGTACATTCTTACCCATATATCAAGTGGTATGTGACTACTAGCCTTTTTCTTTACAATAACCATGCTATATTTTGCCCAATATTTCTAATCGCATTACCTAAACCTGCTGGACTGCTTTCCTTATCTAAACTATCTAGGTCATTGATAGGAAACTGAGAATTCAGTTTGAAGATGAAGGAAATATTGAGAGTTAGAATTAAAGATGGGGGAAATATTTTACCATTTAAGCATATTTCTGTAAAGCCTTGATTGATTGTGAGATAATTCTTAATAAAGCTCCCATATCTCATTGTGGTTTTGATTTTCATTTCCTTGATAATTAGAGATGTAGAGCATCTTTTCATGTACCTGTTGACCATCTGTAGGTCTTCTTTTGAATAATGTCTCTTTGAATAACGATGCTTCAAAAAGCGTCAGGTACCACAGTGTTCATTGCAGCTCTATTTACAGTAGCCAGGACATGGAAGCATCCAAAGTGTCCATTGTCAGAGGAGTGGATAAAGAAGATGTGGCGCATATATACAATGGATTATTACCAGCCATAAGAAGAAATGAAATTGAGTTATTTGTAGTGAGGTGGATGGAACTAGAGTCTCTCATACAGAGTGAAGTAAGTCAGAAAGAGGAAATGAAATACCATACGCTAACACATATATATGGAATAAAAAAAAACGGTTCTGAAAAACCTAAGGGCAGGACAGGAATAAAGACGCAGACATAGATAATTGACTTGAGGGCATGGGGAGGGGGTAGGGTAAGTTGGGACGAAGTGAGAGAGTGGCATGGACATCTATACACTACCAAATGTAAAATAGATGGCTAGTGGGAAGCAGCCACATAGGACAGGGAGATCAGCTCGGTGCTATGTGTCTTTCTGGAGGGGTGGGTTATGAAGGATGGTAGGGAGACGCAAAAGGGAGGCAATATGGGGATATATGTATATGTATAGCTGATTCACTTCGTTATAAAGCAAAAACTAACACACCATTGTAAAGCAATTATACTCCAATAAAGATGTTAAAAAAATAAATAAGAATTAAAAAATAAAGTAATTATTGATATAAATGTACTTATTGCAATATTTTTCCATGTTTTCCAGGTATTTTTGTAGTTCTTTGTTCATTTCTTCTTTTTGTTTTTCATTTTGTGGTTTGATGGTTTTGTTTTGTAGCATACTGGAGTTTATTTTTGTGTGTGAATCTGTTGTATGTTTTTGATTTTTGCTTACCATGGGGCTTATGTGATCCACAGCTATATGTACTTGCTTTAAACTGATAGTCATTCAAGTCCAATCACACTTTAAAAGACCTATTTGTTTTCTACTCCTGTCCTCAAAGTTTTGTGATTTTGATGCCATATTTTTCATCATCATACTTCTCCTTTTACTGTTTCTTGTAGTTATACGTGCTTTTACAATTATTTTTTAATCTACATACTGGTTTATTTAAGTGATTGTCAATCCTTACTTTAAATTTACCTTTCCTATTGGGCTTTTCCCTTTTTTGTAGCTTCTTACTTCTTTTTCATTTCAAGAAGACCCTTCAATATTTCTTTTAGGGCAAGATTAGTATTGCTAATTCATTTAGTTTCTGCTTGTCTGAGAAATTATCTCTCCTGTTGTAAATGATAATCTTGCTGGGTAGAGTGTCCTAGGTTGCAGGGGTTGAAAGTGTTTCCTCTCAGGGCTTTGAGTGTATCCTTCCACTCCCTCCTGGCCTGCAAATTTTTTGTAGACAAATCAGCTGATAGCTTTAGTGAGCTTTCCTTGTAAATGACTCTTTAGTTTTCTCTTGCTGCTTTTAGAATCCTCTCTTTAGGGCTTCCCTGGTGGCACAGTGGTTGAGAGTCCGCCTGCCAATGCAGGGGACACGGGTTCATGCCCTGGTCCGGGAAGATCCCACATGCTGTGGAGTGGCTGGGCCCATGAGCCATGGCCGCTGAGCCTGTGGTCCAGAGCCTGTGCTCCGCAGCGGGAGAAGCCACAACAGTGAGAGTCCCACGTACTGCAAAAAAAAAAAAAAAGAATCCTCGTTTTAACTTTGCCATTGTAATTATGATATGTCTTGATGTGAGTCTATTTGGGTTTATCTTATTTGAGACTTTCTGTGGTTCCTGTACCTGTATATATTTTCTTCTTTAGGTTTGAGAACTTTCCTGTCATAATTTCTTCAAATACATTTTTGATACCCTTCTCTCTCTCTTCTCCTTCTGGAACTCCTATCGTGTAGGTTTGCATGTTTTATTTTATCTCATAGGTCTTGTATATTGTTTTTATTTTTTTTCTTATTTGTCTCTTTGTCTGCTGTTCTGATTGGGTGATTTCCATTGTTCTGTCTTCCAGATTCCTCCCAGGGGTGGAAGTCCCAACTTTATGCCTTTTTTCTGTTCAACCCGGTCACATGGAAATCTTTCTTGTGGCTTTGGTTGTATAGGAATTCTTCTGCCAGTTTCTAGTTAGTTTTCCATGTGAATTGTTTCACATGAAGATGTATTTTTGATGTGTTTGTTGGGGGAGGTGAGCTCCATGTCTTCCTACTCCACCATCTTGTTCAGACCTCTGAAAAAAATATGTTTTAAGAAGTAAGTTTATTTCAGCATCCCTCAGTATTTTCCTATTTTTTTCTGTGTCTTCTGCCCCTTATGTTGCTTCTTAATGACATAAATTTCATATTAAAGTGCATATGTATATATATGAATCTCTATGTGTGTGCATGTACATATATGAATATATATGATATCTATCTCTATGATATTTGTAGATATGATATATGATACCTATCTTTATGAAATAGATTAATGATAGGTATTCATCCAGATTGCTGAATAGCCTTGAGATTAAGGTTGATGGCACATGGCTAAGAAGAAAGTAATTAAATTCTAATACTCTATGTTCTAAGAGGGCTCAGATCTTGGTGTAAGATGATGCTCAAGAGAAACCAGATGGTGTTTTCTGTATTTATCTTCAGGAGACTCTAGAGAAAGTGAAAGTTCTGAGAGAAACATTCTAGGTGGCTAAGTTTAGGGTGTATTTTCTCTCAGGAGAGCTTGGTTGGTTCCTTAAGGCAAGGGGTGATATTTTAATAGAGGGACTAGTACCTGACCCTGGTCTGGAGATGTCTAAAGCAATCAGGTATACAGGAATAGCCCACTCTTAAGGATTCAAAGGACCAAATTCTGTGTGCCTAGGAATGAGAAGTTAGAGTTTCCCCCTTACCCGTTCAAACTTAGAAGTTGGAAATAGGCCTGGAATGGCCTCTTTCATAGCATGGTTGGTGTCACTATTGAGCTGAGGGAGCATGTCAGCCTCTCAGTCTTACAGACAATACCACATGAATTGTCAGTAGGACTGAGTGAGACATAGCTTAGCTTGTGGAGGTCCTCCATGAGGAAAGGACTTTGTTGACATGTCTAAGCATGCCTACAAGAAACATCTATACTTCCTTCTTGATTCTGCTCTATAACCTCATCAACATATTCATTCTATGACCTCAGGTTGCTTTAGATAAATTGACTAGTGAATAAATAATTCAGAATAAAATATTCCAACATGATTTCCACCAATAAAAATTCCTGTTATCTGAGGAATATGGGAATTGAAGGCAGTGTAGCAGGAGGAAGAGGGAACTAAACTGATTATTTTTACAGCATTGATTGTGTGGCAAGCAGTACACTCAGTACCCTACATGTAATACATCACTTAATCTCTACAACAACCCTGTGAAATAATAAAATTCATTAGATGAGAAAAGTGATTTTCGGAGCACAGAACTAATTTTGTCTAAGATCACACAAAGAAGTATTGGCAGAATTAGAAACAACCCTACGTCTGTCCTCCTCAGGAGTTGAAATGCTTTTTGTTATGACAGCTTCAGTAAGGAGAACATTTTCATCAGGGGACCTTTTTATACCTTACATTTTAAGTTTTCTTCTCCGCTCATTTATAAAATGATCATTGCTTTTAAAACCTATTCTCATGGTATCTATGTATCCCTAAATTAAAAATGCATATATTCAAAAGATTTTAAAATTTTGATCATGTACTACCTTAACAAGTCTAGATGTATACATTCTCAATATATCTGTGTTTATTTATAAAATTTTAAAATAATATTTTTAATATGAGGTAAACATGTCATATAGTATTATGTACAGTTGACCCTTGAACAACGTGGGGTGTTAGGAATGCTGACGTCCTGTGCAGTGGAAAATCCATGTATAACTTTACAGTTGGTGCTCCGTATCTGTGGTTTTGCATTCCTGTATTCAACCAACTGTGCATTAGCATAGTACTATATTATGTGTTTATTGAAAAAAATCCAAATACAAGTGGATGAGTACAGTTCAAGTCCATATTGTTCAAGGGTCAGCTGTACTTTATAAGTATTAACTCATTTATCACATCACCCTTGAGGGTGCTATTTTTATCCTTATTTTAAAGATAAGGCACAGAGAAGTAATTTTGCCAAAGTGCCTTATTTAGTAGATGATGAAGATGGGATTTGGAGCAAAGTTTTCAGCTTCCAGAGGCACACCCTTAATCACTTTGATACATTATTGCTTCTATATGTCCTACTAAGATAATGGTATGAATTACACAATTGCATTGAGTTGCATGAATATTATACAATGTACACAAAAATAGAAATTAAAAACTGATGAAATACAAACAAATATGAAACTATGTTCTGTTATGTCTTCTAAGCTTGAAAGGATCATCTTATGCAGCCCAGTTTGGAAAATACTGACTTATTTTCTAGAATTTTTTTTTTTTTTTTTCTTTTGCGGTAAGCGGGCCTCTCACTGCTGTGGCCTCTCCTGTTGCGGAGCACAGGCTCCAGACACGCAGGCTCAGCGGCCATGGCTCACGGGCCCAGCCGCTCCGCGGCATGTGGGATCTTCCCAGACCGGGGCACGAACCCGTGTTCCCTGCATCGGCAGGTGAACTCTCAACCACTGCGCCACCAGGGAAGCCCTGTTTTCTAGAAATTTGATCTCATCTTGACTTTAACAATTGCAATGGTGCCTTTAGTTATATTTTGGGAAGAGGGTTTTATTACTTTAGAAAACAAGCAAGGGAGAGATAGGAGTTTTATTCCCTCAAAAGGTTTTGTTGACTAGACCCTGAAGATCATCTTTGGAATAAGAAAGAAAAGAACATATGGAAATTAGTAGCAAACTATCAAAAGAATTGATATTTCAGAAGCAGTAAGCAGAGTTTAAAAACCATCTGTTTATTTATTGAATATGTCTGTATAATAAACATGCTTTGTAGGAGATCAGTTGGGTTAGCAGGAATGGTTTTATCTCCGTTGTCTGACTGATTAGACCAAGAATCCTCTCCTTCTGAAGAAGTGCTTTCCTATCAGACACAGAAACTTAAAAAAGGAAAAGCACTAATTAAATATTTATCTACGTTAAATGCATAAGATTTAGCATTATAGAAACAGAAAAGATTGTTTCAATTAGTTTAATGAAATTCATACTCTAATAGGAATTTTTATATAACAAACTACTAGATTTCTGCTATTTGTCCAATTTTCGCTTTTGGCAAAAACATGAGTTTTAGCTTCATTGCACATTTCCCTCCGAGTTTTCCCAGCCATAAGTAGACAGGTAATTCGTATGTCTCAGTGGGGGCGTTTTGGAGCATGTTTCATGCATGATTTGAGAGAGAGAGGCAAATGAGATAACCAGGAGAGATCCCAGGAGCTAACTTTTCCTAGGCAGAAGCTCCATTTAAAAAGCATAACATCGTAATAAAAATTAAAAATTCACAAAGTGCATAGAAGCGATGTTTGTGGTTACAGGAAAAGAGACTGAATTTAATCAATCTTTTCCCTAAGAATTCTGTTATTTATTGCAGATAGGACAGGGACTTATTTTGGTGGTGGAATTTAGCTAGTAGGCAAATGTCAACATGGAATTGCCAATTTCAGTCATCAACCTCAGTCTCAATATCCTTCATCTTGAAAACAGTTTCAGTGGAAGTTGCTAATAAACAGAAGGGAGACTATTCAATTCCAAATACTTTAACTTGATATATTAAAAATATCTAAAATTTACTCTTCAAAACTTGAGAACATGTCATATTACTCTATCCTTAGAAAAATCACTTTAATATAGCTTACTTTATTTATAATCACTTCACGTTTTCTAAAAATAAGGGTTTTTCCATGGAGAGACCATTCTATATAATTTGTGCATTTTCTAGTATTTTTTTTTTTAATGAATTTGGAATTTCAGTCTGCCCAACACATTTTCACATATACTTAAGCCCACAAAGCTTAACATTAGAATATATTTTCTCTGGAAGTTCTCAGATGTTATCTCCTATAAAAGAGAGACATACTAAGAAAAACAGTTTTTTAAAAGATGTTTTAAATTCAATATATATTATGAATAGTAGATCTACTTTCTTAAGAGAGTACAGAATCTACCCTACCCAATTAAATACATCCCCATGCTAACTGTTTCTATGGCCAAACAGAACTAGATATTCATATTCTCTAGATAAATGACATATCTTATCAGCAGCAAAATAATGCTAAAGCCAAGATCCCCAAACTTATTGTTTTTTCCATACTTTGAATTGTGAGTTACAACAATTATACTCAATTCGGAAAGATGAACTCTACAAACTATTCAACAATACCAAGTGTTTACTTCACCCAGCCATTGATAACATATAAATGAGAAAACATGAATTAGAACTTGATCTGATCCTAGGCCTGGATGACAGACAAGGCAACATTTTATCTAAAAATGTTTTTACTTAGAATTCCCAGGGATGAAGTATTATACTTCCAAAATGTAAAAGCAACTCTAAAATAATGGGTAGATAGATATGGATCTAAAGCAACTCTAAAATATGGATAGATAGATAGAAAAAAATATATATATATAAAATACATAATCTAAATTCTAAATATTGCTTAGGACCTCTTCTATAGATGATTTTAAGATGAAAATATTTCAAGGATTGGATCCTCTTTTTCAAATAAGGCACATTCTCTTTGACTCTGTTCCATATGTTATTTTGCAAATGCTATTTGTATATTGAAGTATTCAAAATTGAAAAATCCTAATTGGCTTATTTTAAAGAGTACATTGTCAATTCTTAATACTGTGACATTACACTAGTAGCGCCTTGGGTAGTACAAAAGCCCTCCTTTTTGCATGCCTGGTTGTGTTTCAAAAATGTCTCACATACCTTTGAATTTACTTTATTCTCTTTACAGAAATTTAATGCATTGTTAATATAAAAATTCAACAAATTATATGTTCCATTTAGATAACAAATATTATATATCCAATAAGTGAGATACAGTTTTTAAAACCACTGGAATAATTTAGGAATGCCATGTTGCCTCATCAAATAACTGTACCTTAGTGGAATTACATTTATAGCATGGCACGTTTATAATAGGACCTGCTCCTATTTCACTATTGTTATATCTTTTTTCAGATATTATCACTTTACCCTTTTCTTACTTTACATTTTATCTTTCTTCTGTCAGACTAGAAGAAAAGAGATAAAATAATACTCTTAAACAAAGCTCCTGTCTATATAAACAATTTAAATTACCCAATCAGCATGTCAGCATTATTCCTGAGGCCTAATTTTGTGTCGTCCTTGGAAAGAAGTGCTGTATGGGACAATAGTACCTTCTCTAAGCCTTACTGCTAGAACCATCCCAAACACAGGATCTCAGAAGAGCCCCCATCTGTGAGTCCAAGGGCTTCTGGGGGCATCTGGCTGACTCCACAGAGTGAGTAGGGAGTGGTAGAGACTCACAGGGCACCCTGAAGTATACCAGTTAGAACACAGTATGTTCTGCTCTTACAATGTTATCTATCCTGACAGCTCCAGGACATCCAAAAGAAACAAAGGAAATTTTGGAGAAGGCACATCTGAGCACCGGAAACCCAATGAAGCCAGGGGCCTGGAACAGAGGCATGGCTTACTATGTTAAAAAGCAATATTCCTATGAAAACCCTCCTGTCTTTTTTTATCAGAATATTTTAATAACCTCCTTTATTCATAATATAGTTGAGTGACTAAATCACAAGTACGTAGTTCTCTAACTTTTCTCCTTTTTCATCCTTGTAATTAATACTCAACAGTTTTTACTTTAAGTTTTAGCTCTGAACTCAGGTCAAAGTGGTTTTTCCCCTAAAGCACTTAAATATAATGTGAACAGATAGAAACTGGGCAATTTTAAACATAGTTAAAAAGACTTTCTTATAACTTTCCTGCTTTAATTAACCTTACGTATTCCTCTCCTTTGAAAAATATTCCATGATTTTCATTGATGATTTAAGAATTCAAGTGTTACAGGAATCATTTTAGCCAAAATTATGAAGTAATAATTATTAAAGTATTGAGTACAATACATGCCCAACAAATACACGAGGAGTTTGAATATGAAATGAATTTTATTTTCATTGCATTATGTTCTCTTTTAATAACCCATCACCTTTATCAATTAATTAACTTATTCATTCAGCAAACATTACTGAGTGCTTCTTACATGCAACACACTAATCTAGATAAACATTACATAATATAACAGAAAAAAAGATCCTTCACATTCACTTTCCTTTTTAAAAAAATTTTTAATATAATTTTATTTTTTTTATACAGCAGGTTCTTATTAGTTATCCATTTTATACATATTAGTGTATATATGTCAATCCCAATCTCCCAGATCATCCCACCACCACCGCCCGCCCCCACCGCTCTCCCACCTTGGTGTCCATACATTTGTTATCTACATCTGTGTCTCAAATTCTGTCCTGCAAACCAGTTCATCTGTACCATTTTTCTAGGTTCCACATGTATGCGTTAATATACGATATTTGTTTTTCTCTTTCTGACTTACTTCACTCTGTATGACAGTCTCTAGATCCATCCACGTCTCTACAAATGACTCAATTTCGTTCCTTTTTATGGCTGAGTACTGTTGCATCGTATACATGTATCACAACTTCTTTATACATTCGTCTGTCGATGGGCATTTAGGTTGCTTCCATGACCTGGCTATTGTAAATAGTGCTGCAATGAATATTTGGGTGCATGTGTCTTTTTGAATTATGGTTTTCTGAGGGTATATGCCCAGTAATGGGATTGCTGGGTAATATGGTAATTCTATTTTTAGTTTTTTAAGGCACCTCCATACTGTTCTCCATAGTGGCTTTATCAACTTACATTCCCACCAACAGTGCAAGAGGGTTCCATTTTCTCCACACCCTCTCCAACATTAATTGTTTGTAGATTTTCTGATGATGCCCATTCTAACTGGTGTGAGGTGATACCTCATTGTAGTTTTGATTTGAATTTCTCTAATGATTAGTGATGCTGAGCATTCTTTCATGTTTTTGTTGGCAATCTGTATATCTTCTTTGGAGAAATGTCTATTTAGGTCTTCTGCCCATTTTTGGATTGGGTTGTTTGTTTTTTTGATATTGAGCTGCATGAGCTGCTTGTAAATTTTGGAGATTTATCTTTTGTCAGTTGCTTCATTTGCAAATATTTTCTCCCATTCTGAGGGTTGTCTTTTTGTCTTGTTTATGGTTTCCTTTGCTGTGCAAAAGCTTTTAAGTTTTATTAGGTCCCATTTTTTAATTTTTGTTTTTATTTCCATTACTCTAGGAGGTGGATCCAAAAAGATCCTGCTGTGATTTATGTCAAAGAGTGTTCTTCCTATGTTTTCCTCTAAGAGTTTTATACTCTCTGGTCTTACATTTAGGTCTCTAATCCATTTTGATTTTATTTTTGTGTATGGTGTTAGGGAGTGTTGTAATTTCATTCTTTTACATGTAGCTGTCCAGTTCTCCTAGCACCACTTACTGAAGAGGCCGTCTTTTCTCCATTGTATATTCTTGCCTCCTTTAACAAAGATAAGGTAACCATATGTGTGTGGGTTCATCTCTGGGATTTCTATCCTGTTCCATTGACCTATCTTTCTGTTTTTGTGCCAGTACCACATTGTATTGATTACTGTAGCTTTGTAGTATAGTCTGAAGTCAGGGAATCTGATTACTCCAGCTCCATTCTTTTCCCCCAAGACTGCTTTGGCTATTTGGGGTCTTTTGTGTCTCCATACAAATTTTAAGAATTTTTGTTCTAGTTCTGTAAAAAACACCATTGGTAATTTGATAGGGCTTGCATTGAATCTGTAGATTGCTTTGGGTAGTATAGTCATTTTCACAATATTGATTCTTCCAAGGCAAGAATATGGTATATCTCTGCATGTTTGTATGAGCTTTAATTTCTTTCAGCAGTGTCTTATAGTTTTCTGCATACAGGTCTTTTGTCTCCCTAGGTAGGTTTATTCCTAGATATTTTATTCTTTTTGTTGCATTGGTAAATGGGAGTGTTTTCTTAATTTCACTTTTAGATTTTTCATCATTAGTGTATAGGAATGAAAGAGATTTCTGTGCATTAATTTTGTATCCTGCAACTTAACCAAATTCATTGATTAGCTCTAGTAGTTTTCTGTTGGCATCTTTAGGAGTCTCGATGTATAGTATCATGTCGTCTGCAAACAGTGACAGTTTTACTTCTTCTTTTCCAATTTGTATTCTTCTATTTCTTTCTTTTTCTTCTCTGATTGCTGTGGCTAGGACTTCCAAAACTATGTTGAATAATAGTGGTGAGAGTGGACCTCCTTCTCTTGTTCCTGATGTTAGAGGAAATGCTTTCATCTTTTCACCATTGAGAATGATGTTTGCTGTGGGTTTATCATATATGGCTTTTATTATGTTGAGGTAGGTTCCCTCTGTGCCCACTTTCTGGAGAGTTTTTATCCTGAATGATTGTTGAATTTCGTCAAAAGCTTTTTCTGCATCTATTGAGATGATCATATGGTTTTTATTCTTCAGTTTGTTAATATGGTGTATCACATTGACTGATTTGTGTATATTGAAGAATCCTTGCATCCCTGAGATAAATCCCACTTGATCATGATGTATGATCCTTTTAATGTGTTGTTGGATTCTGTTTGCTAGTATTTTGTTGAGGATTTTTACAACTATATTCATCAGTGATATTGGTCTGTAATTTTCTATTTTTGTAGATCTTTGGTTTTGGTATCAGGGTGATGGTGCCTCATAGTATGAGTTTGGGATTGTTCCTTCTTCTGCAATTTTTGGAAGAGTTTGAGAAGGATGGGTGTTAGTTCTCTAAATGTTTGATAGAATTCACCTGTGAAGCCATCTGTTTCTGGACTTTTGTTTGTTGGAAGATTTTTAATCATAGCTTCAATTTCATTACTTGTGATTGGTCTGTTCATATTTTCTATTTATTTTTGGTTCAGTCTTGGAAGTTTATACCTTTGTAAGAATTTGTCCATTTCTACAAGGTTGTCCAATTTTTTGGCATAGAGTTGCTTGTAGTAGACTCTTAGGATGTTTTGTATTTCTGCGATGTCTGTTGTAACTTTTCCTTTTTCATTTCTTATTTTATTGATATGAATCCTCTCCCTCTTTTTCTTGATGAGTTTGGCTAATGGTTTATCAATTTTCTTTATCTTCTCAAAGTACCAGCTTTTAGTTTTATTGATCTTTGCCATTGTTTTCTTTGTTTCTATTTCATTTATTTCTGCTCTCATCTTTATGATTTCTTTCCTTCTGCTAACTTCGGGTTTTGTTAGTTCTTTCTCTAGTTCCTTTAGGTGTAAGGTTAGGTTGTTTATTTGAGATTTTTTTGTTTCTTGAGGTAGGATTGTATTGCTGTGAACTTCCCTCTTAGAACTGGTTTTGCTGCATCTCATACGTTTTGGATCATCTTGTTTTTATTGTCATTTGTCTCTAGGTATTTTTTGATTTCCTCTTTGATTTCTTCAGTGATTTCTTGGTTATTTAGTAACATATTGGGTAACTTCCATGTGTTTGTGTTTTTTATGTTTTTTTCCCTGTCATTGATTTCTAATCTCATAGCATTGTGGTCAGAAAAGATGCTTGATATGATTTCAGTTTTCTTAAATTTACTGCGGCTTGATTTGTGACCCAAGATTTGATCTATCCTGGAGAATGTTCTGTGTGCACTTGAGAAGAGAGTGTAATCTGCTGATTTTCGATGGAGTGTCCTATAAATATCAGTTAAATCTATCTGGTCTCTTGTGTCATTTAAAGCTTGTGTTTCCTTATTAATTTTCTGTTTGGATGATCTGTCCATTGGTGTAAGTGAGTTGTTAAATTCCCCCATTATTATTGTGTTACTGTTGACTTCCTCTTTTACAGCTGTTAGCAGTTGCCTTATGTATTGAGGTGCTCCTGTTTTGGGTGCATATACATTTATAATTGTTGTATCTTCTTCTTGGATTGATCCCTTGATCATTATGTAGTGTCCTTCCTTGTCTCTTGTAACATTCTTTATTTTAAAGTCTATTTTATCTGATATGAGTATCACTACTCCAGCTTTCTTTTGATTTCCATTTGCATGGAATATCTTTCTCCATCCCCTCACTTTCAGTCTGTATGTGTCTCTATGTCTGAAGTGGGTCTCCTGTATACAGCATATATATGTGTCTTGCTTTTGTATCCATTCAGCGAGCCTGTGTCTTTTGGTTGGAGCATTTAATACATTCATGTTTAAGGTAATTATCAATATGTATGTTCCCATTTCCATTTTCTTAATTGTTTTGGGTTTGTCTTTGTAGGTCCTTTTCTTCTCATTTGTTTCCCACTTAGGGAAGTTCCTTTAGTTTGTTGTAGAGCTGGTTTGGTGGTGTTGAATTCTCTTAGCTTTCGCTTGTCTGTAAAGGTTTTGATTTGTCTATCGAATGTGAGTCAGATCCTTGCTGGGTAGAGTAATTTTGGTTGTAGGTTCTTCCCTTTCATCACTTTAAGTATGTCATGCCACTCCCTTCTGGCTTGTAGAGTTTCTGCTTAGAAATCAGCTGTTAACCTTATAGGAGTTCCCTTGTATTTCGTTTGTCGTTTTTCCCTTGCTGCTTTTGATAATTTTTCTTTGTCTTTAATTTTGGCCAATTTGATCACTATGTGTCTCGGCATGTTTCTCCTTGGGTTTATCCCATATGGGGCTCTCTGCGCCTCCTGGACTTGGGTGGCTATTTCCTTTCCCATGTTAGGGAAGTTTTCGACTATAATCTCTTCGAATATTTTCTCAGGTCCTTTCTCTCTCTCTTCTCTTTCTGGGACCCATATAATGCAAATGTTTTTGCCTTTAATGTTGTCCCAGAGGTCCCTAAGGCTGTATTCATTTCTTTTCATTCTTTTTTCTTTATTCTGTTCTGCAGCAGTGAATTCCACCATTTTGTTTTCCAGTGCACTTGTCTGTTCTTCTGCCTCAGTTATTCTGCTATTGATTCCTTCTAGTGTATTTTTCATTTCAGTTATTGTATTGTTCATCTCTGTTTGTTTGTTCTTTTTTTTTTTTTTTGTGGTACGCGGGCCTCTCACTGTTGTGGCCTCTCCCGTTGCGGAGCCCAGGCTCTGGATGCGCAGGCTCTGCGGCCATGGATCACGGGCGCAGCCGCTTCGCGGCATGTGGGATCTTCCCGGACCGGGGCACAAACCCATGTCCCCTGCATTGGCAGGCAGACTCTCAACCACTGTGCCACCAGGGAAGCCCTGTTTGTTTGTTCTTTACTTCTTCTAGGTCTTTGTTAAACATTTCTTGCATCTTCTTGATCTTTGCCTCCATTCTTTTTCCGAGGTTCTGGATCATCTTCACTATCATTTTTCTGAATTCTTTTTCTGGAAGTTTGCCTATCTCCACGTCATTTAGCTGTTTTTCTGGGGTTTTATCTTGTTCCTTCATCACGTACATAGCCCTCTGCCTTTTCATCTTGTTTATCTTTCTGTTAATGTGGTTTTTGTTCCACAGGCTGCAGGATTGTAGTTCTTGCTTCTGCTGTCTGCCCTCTGGTGGATGAGGCTATCTTAGAGGCTTGTGCAGGTTCCCTGATGGGAGGGACTGATGGTGGGTAGAGCTAGCTGTTGCTCTGGTAGGCAGAGCTCAGTAAAACTTTAATCCACTTGTCTGCTGATGGGTGGGGCTGGGTTCCCTCCCTGTTGGTTGTTTGGCCTGAGGCAACCTAACATTGGAGCCTACCCAGGCTCCTTGGTGGGGCTAATGGTGGACTCTGGGAGGGCTCACTCCAAGGAGTACTTCCAAGAACTTCTGCTTCCAATACCCTTGTCCTCATGGTGAGAAACAGCCACTCCCTGCCTCTGCAGAAGACCCTCCAACACTAGCAGGTAGGTCTGGTTCAGTCTCCTATGGGGTCACTGCTCCTTCCCCTGGGTCCTGATTCACACACTACTTTGTGTGTGCCCTCCAATAGTGGAGTCTCTGTTTCCTCCAGTCCTGTCGAAGTCCTGCAATCAAATCCGGCTAGCCTTCAAAGTCTGATTCTCTAGGAGTTCCTCCTCCCATTGCCAGACCCCCAGGTTGGGAAGCCTGACGTAGGGCTCAGAACCTTCGCTCCAGTGGGTGGACTTCTGTGGTATAAGTGTTCTCCAGTTTGTGAGTCCCCCACCCAGCAGTTATGGGATTTGATTTTATTGTGATTGAGCCCATCCTACTGTCTCATTGTGGCTTCTCCTTTGTCTTTGGATGTGGCGATCTTTTTAGGTGAGTTCCAGTGTCTTCCTGTTGATGATGGTTCAGCAGTTAGTTGTGATTCTGGTGCTCTCACAAGAGGGAGTCCATTCACTTTCATGAAGACTACTTTGGCCTCCCTCACCCACACCCAAAGGCTTCTGAGCCACTAACCAAGGGCAGGTTTGCTTCCTACATTGAACTCCATATACGCCTCCTCCCATCTGTATAGGCCTCATTGCTGTCTGCTTTCTTTCCTTGTCTTAAAGCTTACCTATCCTGGAAAACCTTTGGTCTGGTATTGTTTGTTTGTTTGTTTGGTTGGGTTTTTTTTGTCTGGTATGTTAATGACCCACCTTTCTAGCACCATATATTCATTTCAACCTCACTCTACTGGAAATACCTCCACTGCAGTTGTGGCTTAATCTTGAGGAGTGGTGCCTGTCATGCTGTACTGTACAGTTCAATTATGAGAGAGGGCAATGTAACAGAAAACTACTGAGGAGACGGTTCTGTTCTTCAGAGGCCTTATAGTTGCACTCATATATTATTTAACTCTGTCTGAAGGCTAAGGTCTGTCTTTCCTGGGTCACTGATACTTTAGAAAGAAACAGGTCAGTTTTCTACATTTGCATTCTGTTGCCATTTCCCTCCTATATTTCAGATCAATAATTTACATTATAATAAACATTTTAAGTGTTCAGAAAATAAATTTTTATGAAGGTGTATATCCAAGTAGCCATCACCATAATCAAGATCTAAAACAGGTACCTCCCCCCAAAATGTTCTCTTGTGTCATTTACAAGACAATCTTCTTGAAAGATTTTGACCTATGCAACCTCTGATTTTTTTTTTTTTGGTCATTATTTATCTTTTCTAGAGTTTTATAAAAATAGAATCACCTGATATGTACTCTTGTGTGACTGGCTTCTTTCACTAAGCATGTTTTTGAGATTCATTCCTATTATATCCATTAATAGTATGTTCCTTTGTATCACTGAGTAGTATTGCATTTTAGAGATATATTTCAATGTATGTATCATTTCACCTATTGATGAACATTTGGGTTAGTTCCAGTTTGGGGTTATCAAAATAAAGCTGCTGTGTCATTCCTATTTAAGTTTCTGTTTGGATATATAGTTTAATTTCTCTTGGCAAACATCTAAGAATGGAGCTGCTAGGCAGTATATAATCAGTGTATATCTAAATAATTAAGATATACACTGTTAAATTGCCTTTCAAAGTACTTGTACATTTTACCTTCCCAAAAGAAGTGTATGAGAGTTCCACTTTGCTCCATTTTCAGACCATCAATTTATATTGCAAATATTTATTAATTTTAGTCATTCTAACTTCAATGTAGTATCTCACTATAATTTTAATTTTTATTTCCTTGATAACTTAAGATTTTTTAAACTCATCTGTGTTTATTGACCACACAAATCTCCTTTCATGAAGTTTCTGTTCAAATCTTTGGTCCATTTTTTATTGGATTTCTTGATTTCTTACTATTGAATGTGTATACTCATTCTAAATATAAGTCCATTGTCAGATATATGCATTATAAATGTATTCCCCCAGTCTGTATCTGTCTTTTCATTTTTAATGGTCTAATTTTAAAGCAGAAGATAATTTATCCAGTTTTTGAAAAAAATGGTTGTGTGTTTTGTGTACTATGTAACAAATCCTTGCCTGATCAAAGTTTGCAAATACATCCTCCTGTGTTTTTGTAGCAGTTATAACATTTTAGCTTTTAAGTAAAGTCTGGGGTACATTTCAAATTAATTATTGCTATGGGGTGAGGTAGTAGTAAAGTTCAGTTTTTCCCCCATTTGGTTGTAACTTAATTGTTTCTGCACCATTTGTTCAAAAGACTATCCTTCCCCACTTAATTTCCTCAGCACTTTGTCAAAAACTAATTGACTATATATGTGTGGGTATGAGTATGGATTCTTTATTCTGCACCATCGATCTACATGTCTACATGCATGTCTGCATCCTGATCACTGCAGCTCTATAAAAAGTCTTGAAATCAAGAGGTACAGGTCCACCAAATTTTTGTATCTTTCTTTGCATTTTCGTATAAATTCTAGAACCAGCTTGTTACTTTTTACCAGGGTGAGAAAGTTTTAAATTAATTATTTAATATATTGTAGTTGATACAGGGACTTTTCTGGGTTTCTAGGTCAGTTTTTTAAATGTATGTCTTACAAGGAATTTGTCTATTTCACTAGCACTTCAAATACATCAGTTCCATTGGCATAAAATTGTCTACACTATTCATTTATGTCTGAGGCTTCTCTGATGATGGTCTCTCTTTCATTCCTGACATTGGGAAATAGTATTTTCTCTTTTAAATCAATCCAATTATTTTTTATCTTATTTATTTTATATTTAGTTTAAAATTTTTATTTTATTAACCTTTTCTGTCAAGCTGGTAGAGATTTACTGAAATTTTCTAGGAAGCTGATTTTGGTCTAATTATTTTTATCCAGTGTTTGCAAGTTTTCTATTTAATTGATTTCTACTCTTGTAAATGTTATCTGCTTACTTCTTCTTGAGTTTGAATTGCTCTTCTATTTCTACCTTCTAAAGTTGGAAAGTTAGATCATTGATTTGAGATATCTTTTCTTTTCTAATATAAGCTTTTAAATGGACTAATTTTACTCTGCAGACTGCTTTTGTTGCAGCTAAAAATGTTTGATATTTTTCTTTCATTTTTGGTCATTTTGAATATTTTTCAGTGTATTTTGTGATTTTGTTATTCAAGCTTATGTTGTTTTATTTCCAAACACTTGGAAATTTGGGTGTTTTCCTATTGATTTTTAATTTCATTTCACAGTAGGGATGTTACAGATTTGATATGACACACTTTTACATTTATAAAAACTTGTATTATGAGCCAGCAAATGGTCAATCTTGGTGAATGTGCATGTGAAAAGAATGCATATTTTGTAGTTATTTGTTGAGTTGCTCTAAATGTTGCCTAGGTCAATTCAGTTGATAACATTATATCTTCTATATCTCTACTAATTTCCTATTTACTAATTTCCTATTAATTAATGATAGTGTAATACTGAAATTTCCAACTATAATTATAAAGTGGTCTCTTCCTCTTTTCACCTCTGTCAATTTTTTCATGGACTTTGAAACTCTGGTATTGGATGAATACTCATTTTGTATTTGTATATTATTATTATTGCTTAGTTTGTCCCTTTATCATTATGAATTTTCCCTATTTATACCTGATGCTATATGTTGTTCTGAAATCTAATTGCTCTCACTTTAATACAGTCACTAGATTTTTAAATAATTCCTCATTGTATGCTATGTATTTTCCATTATTTTACCTTTTCTATGTATTTACATTTAAATTGAATATATATAATATATATTTCCCCCTTGCTCTTTTTTCCAGTTTTATTATCTCTACCTATTTATTGGAATGTTTATATCATTTATATTTATTGTTGTTACCAGTGAAATGAGCTTTAGATATAATAATTTGCTATATGATTTTTGATTGAATTTTTCATTTGTTCTTCTAGCTTTTTGTCCTCAGTAATTTCTTTTTGATTAATAATATTAGCATTCAAATTTCTCTTCAGTGTTGGCTTACTAGCTATCTCTCTTTTTTCCTTTTTTTTTTCCTTTATGTTAACTCTGGAGTATTGATATGCACTTTTAAGTATCACAATCTACCATAAAATGATATTACATTCTTTCACATTATATGTAAATTTTTATAACAGTATGCTTCCATTTCTTTCCTCCTTTCTTTTGTTTTATTACTATACACAATTTTCTTCTACATGCTATAAAATCTGCAATAGTCAAATGGCCTTTTAAAATTAAAAAGTAATACAAATGTTAATATTGCCTAAATATTTATTATTTCTTGTGCTTTGTCTTCTTTGTATTAATGGAATTTTTAAGTTATATCATTTTCTTTTGTCTTAATGATTTCCCTTTGTTTTTAATTCAATATAAAAATATGAGTGATACATAAACTTTGCTTTTTCCCTGCAGAAGTCTTCATTTTACTTTAATTTCTAAAAGATATTTCCCCTGAATATAGAAATCCAAATTGAGATTTTTTTTGTTTTTTTAATTAGTACTCCAAGGACACTATTTCTTTGTTTTCCGGCTAACATAGTATTTGATAAGATGTGTGTGATTTCCTAATGTTTCTGTAAGTAATGTACCTTTTTTCCTGAGATATTTTTATCACTGTTTCAATAATTTATGTTGTTTATTAGAATTATTTACTTTATGTTAATACTTATTGGGTTACATTGAGTTTCTTGGATATATGAGTTTAGAGTTTACTTCACATTTTGCAAGTTTTATGTTATTTATTTCTTCACATATTTTTTTCTGACACCTCTTTATTCTAACATCCCAATTCCTTTATGCTACGTTGTTTAGTATATTACCATAAACCAGTGAGAATTTATTTTTTTGTTATTTTTTTTCTTAACTATATTTTTGGATAGTTTATATTACTGAGATTTTAGGTTCACCAATATCTTATTCTGCAGTGTCTAGTTTAAATAAATCCTAGCTACTAATTTTTCCATATTTATTTTTTCTCTTTTTATACTTTTGTTTTCATATCTTTCATTTCTCATCATTCTTATCTTTTCTAGTAAATCATTGATCATATTAAGCTTATTTACAAGAGCTTCTTAACATAATTTTCCATCTTTGTTATTTCCAAATCTAAACTGAATTTCCTCCTCTTCTGTTTCACTTTTTTTTTCATATTTCGTAATTCTTGTTTGGATACTGAACATAGTAATTTTATAATGTTGAGTGTTGAATTTTTGTATTACTTTAAAGAACGTTGGGCTTTGATCTGCTCATAGTTAAAAAGTTACTTGCAATTTGTTTTGATATCTTGAAGGTTTTTTTTTGTTTGTTTTAGTTTACATAAGACTGTGTATAATACTTATACCTTTGTACAAGTTTAGCCCTAATGCTGAGACACAAACCTTCTGAGGTCTCTACTGAAAGCTCCATGTGTTCAAAGATATTTTTCCACCCTGGCTGGTGAAAATTTAAATGATTTCCAGGTCTGTGGGTTCAGATGATTATTATTTCTCCAAAAATTTTTCTGTGACCAGTATTGTCAATCTCTACCCTATTTGTGTGCTGATTGTTATTGATTGTTATTACCAAAGATTAATAGTAAATCTCTACAGATTTATGGGCTCTCTTATTGAATTGGAAGGTCTCTCTTCCTGTGCTGTGATCTGGAAATTTCCCCAGGAGAAAATCTGGAGCAAATGTATGACATACATCATTTGCTTCTCTTCTTTCAAGGATCACAGTTCTGTGATTTCTCTTATTCATGTCTACAGATTTTCATTTCACATGTTTTGGCCTACTTTTCTAAAAGTCTGTAGTAGGAGGATAGGTCTTGAAACTGTTATTCCTTGATGACTAGAAATAGTAGATGATAATCATTCTACTTTATGGCTGTAAGTTTTCCGTTTGTAAGGTGAAAAGATGGAGGTCATATATGTCCTGGATTGAACAAAAATCATAGGTCATAGTAATTAGTTTAAAATAAGATAGGTTATTCCATTGACAGTAGATGAATGATTTGGCTACACACACACACACACACAAACATAATTTGTATTTTCTACAAAGGTATTCTGCCTACAGTCTCAGTGTTTTCATCAAAAAGGATGACAATGTTTCAAATGTTCCCTTGGCAGTCAGAATGTGGCCATTTGCAAACAATCTGCAGTAACCCATAAGTGATTTGGAACTTATCAGTAATATCACAAATTCATAGCTTTGATGTGCTGTGTAGAAAAAGCTTTCATCTGTTCACTACTAATTTACTATAATGTGCTTCTCTATCCTGCAAATCACTAGAGGTAATGACCTGAGTTATGGTTCTATAGCACTACATCATAATGAATCAGAAAATGCTCCAGGAGATGTATACATAGGACACACTTCACCCATTGCTAAAATGATACTTCCTTTGAACTGAGGTATCACAACTATTTCCGGTTGTTATGTGACATAAGCCTAAAATGCCATTTTGAAACCAAACATCGCACTGCATCTTGATAAAATTCACCAAATCACAATTCAACAGGAAAAGAAATATTGATGACATCAATATAATAAGCCACATATCCCTGATGTATAAAATATACTCTGTTGTTGGCAGAGGTTTGTGGAGAAGTGATGTTAATCTTTTTTTTTTTTTCCCCCGGTACGCGGGCCTCTCACTGCTGTGGCCTCTCCCGTTGCGGAGCACAGGCTCCGCATGCACAGGCTCAGCGGCCATGGCTCACGGGCCCAGCTGCTCCGCGGCATGTGGGATCTTCCCGGACTGGGGCACGAACCCGTGTCCCCTGCATCGGTAGGCGGACTCTCAACCACTGCGCCACCAGGGCAGCCCCAGTGGTGTTAATCTTAAAGACTCCAGACAATTTTAGTACCCTGGAACTTTTAAGTTAGATATGCATACAGTGTCCAAAGAGCCTAATATGACCCTTGAATGGGCAATATTAACTTATTGTTTTCTCCTGAGCATGCTTTGAATTAATAGAACAGAATCTCCATCCACTTCAAGGAAAGATGGAAAAAAACTTTGGTCCCTAAGTAGCCACAGGGCAACTTGGAACTTCTCAAGTTAAATATGGCCATGTCATTTCTACCATTAATCATTCTCAAACTGTTAATTTAAATAATACTTGGCACACCCTATCTTAGAAATCCTATACTGTGTTTAACATTAGCTCACACAATTTTTTTGGTAAAAAAAGCAACTGGCAAATATTAAATGACCATGTCTTGTCTGCATTGAAATTGCAGAGGTCTAAAA
Organism: Monodon monoceros; assembly: GCF_005190385.1. NCBI lineage: Eukaryota > Metazoa > Chordata > Mammalia > Artiodactyla > Monodontidae > Monodon > Monodon monoceros. The sequence continues at coordinate 26,831,267 of NW_021703771.1, forward strand.
CAAGCAGATTAAATCAGGAGAAAAGACACTGGGAGCCCTACTAGAATATAAAGTATTTCCCTCACTTGCCAAACACCTAACTGCAAAATTCACCATTCATCACTCTTTAAGACTTGCCATTTGATGTGTGCCTAGCGTTTGACATACTATAGATTTTCATCAATTCTAACCATGGGGGAGGGGCTTTAACTTCCACAGGTGAAATGGATAAAGAACAAACTAGGATGAACACAGAAAATATAAGGAAAAGGACCACAACTCAGTTGAAAATGATTTCCACATGAGCTCTATTCAGTTTTTTTCCTTAATTCCTTAAAGAGATTCAGCCTTATTCCCTAGTCAGTCTTCTCCTTTATAATAACAGGTATTCAAATGTTTTATCTGATTTGACAGCTTGCATATAAAAAAAGAACCAGTGTTGGTTTTCATTTATTTTAACTTTTCGCATTACAAAGGACTGCATTAATGCCGCCTTTGTAAATGAAAGTAGACCCCATTGCTTCCCACAATGGATCTTGCTGAAATACTGTTGCATGAGTTATGTAGATCAGCTGATTTCAGCATTATGGAAAAGGCAATTTAGAGTTACATCCTATGTAAGCAGAAATATATAGAAACACTAGACAAAAGAGCCAGTTATAGCATGACTATATGTCTTGATAACATTCAGATGTCTGCAGCCATTTGTACTTCTATTGCTGGGACCCCTAACTTGAGTGGTCTGCAACAGTGCAAATTTTAGCTCACCAATAAACATTTACTGCAAAAATATTCTACTGAAGCAAGTGACCACCCTATTTGACGATTCTTTCCATTTCATTGAGATCTTCCAAATAATGGTACAACAAAATTCCTGGAAACAGTGCAATGTTCACAGAAACTGAGTACTCCTATAGAGGAAAGGAATGACAAAGAAATAATTGGAAAGACAAGCCCCCAGTTTTTCCTAGCCCCTCCCACACATTCACTCTCTTATTTTCTTTGCTCCATATGCCCAGAGTATGTTGAATAGTATCTGAAACATGCAATTGAGATTATCATGGAAAAAGGCGCAAATAAATTAGAGAATAGATTTCTCCGGGACAAATTCATTACTTTCCCTAAGCTCCTATTTTACAAGACTTTTGCTTTGCTTCCCCCCTCTTTTTGGAAAAATTAAAATAAAATCTGAATTTTTTTCTTCACCATTTATATAATATTACTTGACACAGTATCTCAACAGGACACTTTGGGAATCAACAGAGCCCACTTGATTGGCTATAGCCAGGGAAAAGTTAAAATGAGAAATAACAGACATTTCTCCCTTCTGTACTTTGGCAAGGTAGAGTCATATTTGAGTGACAGAGCTCACTGACAGTCTAAAAACCATGCCATTTATGACTATTTAGAAAGCCCAAAGACTCTAGAGAACTGAGTTCATGTTCTTTCTTAAGTTAGTAACTAAAGATTATAGCAACTCTATCAACTGCCTTCTTAAATATCACCTGTTGGGCCAATGCATCCTTAAATCACGTTTTCAATGTCTATATTTTAAAAGAGTGCCAAAAAACAGGATTTTATATTTGCATTTGGTTGTGGGAGGTAGGGAGTGAGGGATAGGTGGTAATATCAAATCAGTATATATGTATTTAAGTCTAATTTATTGTCATAGAATTAGAGAAGTTCTGCTACAACTTGTCTTTTCTACTCTTCTTTAGTAAACTTGCTGAAGTAACCCAAAGTAGTTTCAAAGAAATAGGATCCTAGGGAGTGAAATCAGGCATAGGAGAATCTTGAAGCATGATCCCATATACCCTTCTGTGTTTGGATTTGAAATGAGGTGACAAAGGACCCCCACGAATAGATACACTGGTCTGATTGGCTTCTCCGTATCCATCTTTACTTCGTCTTTCAAAGCAAGTTTATTGAGACCAAGGCGCGTTTTTATCTCCCTAATTTCTGTAAATACTACCTGGCACCTAGTAGGCAATCAATATATGTTTTTAATAAATGAATTAACAAAGCAATTACCTGCCCTGCCTTCAAAGGTTTTATGTATATTTTATGCTATCCTGGGATCAGTGAGTTCTGTCATTTATATTTCAGTTACAGGTGTAGGGGAAGAATCTATGTTCTTATTTTACCTCAAGCCAGACCTGCTCTTGCCTGGGAAGATATATAGGGGATCTGGAATTCATATATATATATATGTCCTTAAAGTGTCCTATTAAGAGCACCTGATTTTCCTGCTACATCTGCTACCTGGTGCTGATGGATGTTAACCACAATTATTGTGGTGATTATTTCACAACATATACAAATATTAAATCATTATGTTGTACACCTGAAACTAATATAATGTTTTATTTCAATTATGCCTCAGCCAAAAAAATTACTTGGAACAAATCAATTTGATTTGAAGCTAAATTCTACGTCTTGTATCCGACCCAAGCCATCAAGGTCTTAAGAACATTCCACTGTACCCTATGCTCAGTGTATTCTCTGCAATATATCACCTGATAGTATATAGCTAAGCAGAAAACAAACACCAAAAATGTCTCTGTAGTACTATACTTTGCTAAATGTTAATAAAGATAGATTTCAGAAACAGAGATGCCACATTAAACTATGACTGGAAATTCACTTTTCCTATATTTACTCTACTGCTGGTGATTAATGAAAATCATAAAAACCAGGAGGCCATGTTTTCTAAATATTAATGATTTCATGTCTAATATGTTATGGAATGCTATGAAAATATTAGTAGGTGATGAATATAATTTGACCAGGATGAAGCTTACAAATAGAATTATCATAAACATGGGTACATCCCGGAAAAAAAAAGTCAGTGTGACCATCTTGGGCCAATGCACTAGATGAAATGTGTTACTGAATGAAGTTGAGTAGCTGCTTCTTGAGAACTCCAGCAGTGAGCAACCTATTTTTCAAACTAGGGTTCCATTCAGTCCCTTATCTGCTCTTTTCACTGGCTATCTTCTCCAAATGTGTGCACAAGGCTATCTCTACCAATAGATTATAAATTTCTAGTGTACAATGACCAAAGTATTATTTATCTTTGTATATTCTAATGTACTTGAAGAATACAAATTACATAGTAGTTGCTGTATAAATGTTAGTCATATAATTCTAAAAGATGACACATAATAGATATATATCATATTTAGGTAAGTCTTTCCCAGCAGAGGGAGACAGAATATGGATGTCCTGTTAAGCCTTTTTATCCCTAAGGAATTAGGGTTTTGCTTATTTTTACTTCTGTGTCTCCTGAGATTATTGCTACTTTCTTGACTAATGACCACATCAAGTCAATACTTCCTGGCCATATTTTTCAGAAGATTGATGAGTTAATCTTGGGCAAGATTGCCAAAGCATCAATTTACCATAAAATTGGCCACTTCCCCAATTTAAACAATGCAGCAGATTAAAGCAGCTTGAGCACAGCAATGAAAATATTAAGCCATTGGAATGCAAATGCAGACAGCCTGAGGCTGCTTGATTCACAGGAACATAATTACATTTAAGCAATGTAAAGAAATCTTTCCCCTTAAGGGAAGATATATTCCTGCCCAGAAATAGTTGTGTCCTCCTGTCTAAAGCATACTAATATGGCATCTCGCTAACAGGCTTTTATTTTACTGCCTCTAGATGGGTATATTTGGCTAAAACATACAGGGCTTTGAGTCTGTTTTCTACTTTAAGATTAGGTCATACTAAATATTCTGATGTACTGTTGTTTTAGTTCAACAGTCACCTTCAACCAGATTCTTGTGGAATCTGGTTTCATTCTCAGGTCAAACACCAGCATTATCACACATGTAATCATGAAGATAACAGGCATAAGGAATCACTTCTTTAAGTCACTTAATTGAACTAAATCAACTATTCACTAATAAGTAATCAAACATAAAATTTAGAAAAACAATTCTACAATTTTAACGAGGAAATCTGGTCTATTGTATAGACAAGGCCTTTGCAGCTTCATTCCATTACTTTGCTTAGGTCAGAGTAATAAAAGCACAGGTTTGTACAATTACAAATAGAACTGAACCTGTCTAGACAGCTAGCTCAGAATGTTCAGGGAAAAAAATCTTGTTTCACCTTAGAAAAATCCTTTGATGACTGACTAATACATTTCACATGAAGGAGAAAAAAAAACCCCACAAGTAATTGCTAACATAAATGTGCTAAGACATATAAACATTTCTGTGTGACTATAAGAATTTTTATTTCCCACGTACTCAAATCTCATCATATTCTATAGAGAGCCAAGGGGAATAACATTAACTTCTATCTAAGAATAAATCAATAGTTTAATCATTTTGATAATTATGTATACTACTTATGCAACTTATAAAACGTATTTTTAAATAATACAATAGAAATGGTTGAAAATTAGGATATCCTATAAAGTTGAATTTTTTGGGCAACTGAGAAAAATTACATATTTATAAATATTACACTTTTAAAATTATAGTTACAAATAAATTAAAAAGCATTTATACAAAAGTAATAGAAACTCAGTTAATATTAAGCAAGGACTCACTTTATTTCTGGGTCATCATTATGAACAAACATGGCCTTTGTGTATATGCCGATGTAGTCCAAGGAAGAAATTAGCATACATCTTGTATTATGACATATTCTATAAATTACATTTAAAATAAATTCACAAGTACAGTTTATTTATTTGCCATTTGTCCTCACTTATAAAAAGATGGGCCTTCTAAATCCCTAATCTTTCTAGATGCTAACATTTCAGGTAGTGGATTTGATACTAGGTTTATTACAAATAACATGTGAGAGAAAATTCAATTAAGAAAACAAAAACTCAACAGATTTTTCTAAGAACCTACTATGAGAAAAGCAACTTGATAAATTCTGCGTGGTGTTTCAAAGCTGCGGAAGCTGCTTTCACTCCATATCCTGGGCCTGTGCTGTCTGAATAGGGTAGCAAGAAGTATAGGTCACATTTTCCACCCTTTGGAAGCTTACACTCAAGGTAAAACTAATAGGCACTAAACAGTTGAAGAATAATAAAGGAGATTATATATACATATATATGTGTATATATATATATACATATGTATGTATATATATATATATATGGATATTGAAAAGGGAAAGTGTTCTAATTAAGTGGATTTTTCTTATTTCTGTTTCAGTCTGAAACCGTGTCATTGCCAATGTAAAATGGAAAACTGGCAATAACAGCATCCATTTACATGAGAAATTACCCAAATGCCCCCGCACATACTGCCTTCCGTGCACAATACAAAGTGGTTCCATTTTCAGTAGAACATATGCTAAATGTTTCAGCTCAACGATGATTTAGGCAAAACGGAAAAGATTTTTTAAACATTTATTTTACACTTTACAGGATTCATTTAGACTGGCAGATGTTCCAAAACCCAAAGAAAAGTAACTTAACTAGCTAGTGGAAAAGACAAGGTTTGAGGAGAAGGCAAGAGAAAGAAAACAAACAAACAAACCCTCACCTTGTAACATTTAGTATCGGAAAACATATAAATGAGTCAATAAGTAATAAATAAATAAAATTCCAGGAGAAATCTAATAGTTAAAATACTGAAGGGATTCCAAATTCTTTCAGGTACCTGCAGCAAATGATGTATTGATCTTGCTGTTAAATTGCACAACTGTAACCAACACATTAGACATGGAAGATAAAAGTGATGACTAAAAGCACCTTATTTCATCTGTCACACCTGAGGCACTGCCTTCTTCAGACTTTTAGTGTATTTGCACAGAAAATCAATTAGGTAAAGAGCTAAACAAATGAAGGGAGAATAAAAAAGTCCTCATTCACCAAGTGTCAGGGATGTCAACAAGCCCAGGAGCCTTTAGTAAACTATATGATATCTCCAAATAAACCATGACGACTTTTTCTGAACTTTTAAAAGTCAGCGGTTATCTATCACGGATTCCTCTAAGCCTATTTTGGAAAGTCCTCAGCCATTAAACAGCACATGATAACTCTAAATTGCTTATGGACAAAAAATGAGCCATCTGGGACATATACAACAAAAGTATTTTGTTTCAGGTTAAATTTTAATACATATACATCTCTTAAACAATAAAATATTCTGTGTCCAAAAAAAGATCCCAGTGTAGTTGCTACCCTAAAAGATTCTTAAAATGATTATATCATGAATCTTCAGATAAAGATCATTGTTACTTAAAATTTGTACGGCCTCTTCTGTGCTCCCGTATGAGCCCCAAATCTGCAACCTAGATGACTAATTTCTTAGCCATATAAATAATAAATTTTTATCACAATAGTCAAATGGCTCTTCTTTAAGTAGACAAAGCATTGAGCATAGGATCAATCTCAGGGATTTTAAGTACCATGATATATTAATCTTTCATTAAGGAACTTGATTTTTCCTACAGAGAAAATCAAGCTACTTCTTGAAAGGGATCTCATAAAGCAACAAAGGGAAAGTATGGAAGCCACAGTTGGACACTGAGATTGTTTTATGGCCAATGCTTACCTCTTTTCCTGCAACTTCCCTGAATTATAAAACTATTTCTTTTTTATATCTCTATTTCTTACACGACTAATACATACCACCTCACCAATATTCAGGTCACTGACTCTTCATCTCATTTAACCACAACTGTTAATCTAGCATCTCTTCTCTTCCATCCCTTATCCATCTTTCCCACAAAACACTTCATAGCTCAGTATACAGACCTCCACATGCTCCAGCTCTGCCCTGGTCAAATTCTCACAACCTTTTGCACTCACTTGTACCCTCTGCCTTCTCATATTAAGCATTGATGTCCAGATATCAGGACGTTTCCCATGAAGATTCAGTTCTCCCACTTCTCTTCCTACTGGTTAGCTTCTCATTGCCCAGGCCCAATACCAGTCAGTAACTCTATATCCTGATTCCTCCACTGAGATTCAAATCAACAGATATTCATTGAATGTGCACTATGTTTCAGGCCCTGTCCTCCCACTTTGTATGTGTAAAAGCATACATAATTTAGTCATTTCAACCTCAAATCAATCTTGTGACCTCTTGGTTCATTATTACAGATGACAAAACAAATTTAGGGAAGATTAGAAACTTGCCAAAGCTAGTAACTCTATCTAGTCATAGCAACACTCACTGAAGGCTTGCTCTTTGTTACCTCCTCCTAGGAAAACCTTTAGATTTCTCTCTTTGTATATAATTGTTTATCAAGAGCAGCCCTTTGCCATCTTGGATTATTATAATGCCCTGAGAAGAAGAAATAGAAGTTCATCTCTAATATTTCCAGTGTGCCACCAGGAAGAGCTAATAAGTGGTGGAAATGTGGGAGATGAGGGAGGGTGGTAGCAGACCTTTGGAGATTGAGTGTGTGTGTATATGCATACACACACCTACATACATACACACGTGCATATACCTATGTGAGAAAGAGATGTGGAGGAAAACAGAAACATGAGATTAAAGAGGAAAACAGGAGAGGCCTCATGTGTGTGGCATATCTTCAAAATTAGCTTAGGTTGGTGTTCCAGAAATAAACACAAAAGAAAGTGGGTATTTATAGGATATAAGGGTCAAAAAGCAAATCTCACTGACTTCACAATTTCTCTGAGATACAATGCTATTTATAATAATATTTTATATATGAAATTGCTACTTTCAATACAGAAAACACAAATTAGAATTCAATCTTTTTATCAATGGATATCATGTGAATTCAGATATACTGTGTAAACCCAAATTTTCCAAGGTCAATATAAATTTTCCCTTGGTATCCACATGGGTATTTGTTCTAGGATACCTTGCAGATACCAAAATCCAAGAGTGCTCAAGTCCCTTATATAAAATAGCAAAGTACATTTGTTCCTCTGTATCCACAGATGCTGAACCTGCATATATGGAGGGCCAACTGTATTGGGAAATATCTACTTTAAAATATACTGTTGAGGAAACTCTGAGAGTTCCTTTAATAAGAATTGAATCTTTTGAAATGTGACATGTGAACATTCTGCTTGGAGGACACCTAATGAATATTCAGTTATATAATAAGGCAGTTAGTGATATTTGCATAACGTATGCAAGATTTTATAGACTCATATTGCAAGCATGAATAACAAGCTTCTATGATTTTGGTACCTATATTTTTTGACTATCAATTGCTTGATTCAAAATTATATCATATACTCAATAACTTACAGTATATAGTATATAGTGTATATAGTATATATAGAGAGATTTTCAAAATTCTACAATTGATCATGTATATTGTAAACCATCGTAATAGAATATGAGAATTTCTGTTGTTGTTGTTAATGATAGTACATGCATAGCTCTGAACCTGGGCTGCTCAAAAAAGTTCAAAGATTTCTGAACAATTTGTAGCCAACAAAATATCCTAGTTTTGTATACTATCTCATGGCTATGCCATCTAAGATTGCACGTAGTTGAGTACGTCATAAATGCACGTCTTGGTTTTATCATTTTAGCACTTGCTGTCAGTTTCAGATTTTCCAGTCTCCCAGCTGCTAGATGCAAACAAACATCTTAATCAATCCCCTGAAAGTGAACAGTTCTTCTGAAATTGATAATACATGATCGCCATGGATATTTTATAGTTTGACAAGCCAATTTAGAACAGCTCTAGAGGTCCCAGAGGTTTAAAAGTCCAGCTTTCACCAGGATGACTTGGGTGCTATGGCTTAGTACATTAGAGTACAGAATGACTTTGTAAGTGACTTCAGATATTAGGAAAGAGGCCTGAGTGATGACTGAAAGTCTCTTCATCAATATCATTTTTTTCTGTAAGTTAATATCATAAGTTAATGTCTCCAAATGGCTCTTTTGAAATGAAACTCTATTAGCTGAGAAGATAGTACATTGTTCCATTAGCCTGTGAGAAGGAATTACTTAGCAAGATTCTCAGGGAATGAACACTAATAAATAAATTTTGATAAAGGAGAAAACTGAATGTCAGAAAAAATCTGAGCATGGACCTTTGCCCAACCAGATAGGCAGAGGTGGGTCACCCCCAAAACTAGCAGAAGGGGGCACATTTGAGGAAGCAGAGATAAAGATAAGGTCGTGCCAAAGAAAATTTTTCCCCAGAGTTTAATAGGGCTCTATAGGGGGAATTGTAAGAGTATTTTTTATGGTTCCAGAGTGTATGGATTTACTCTCCTCTGCTTCTACCTCCTCTTCTGAGAAATAGAAATAGTAATAGAAACTGAATCATTATAGATAATTCATTGAGAAAACATACGTAAAGCATTTAGAACTTTACAATATTAACTTTTCTAAAATGTAGAGATGCATTAATATTGCAGCAAAATGTCTCGGCACCTTCTCCATTTTACATTAAAAAAGTACTATTACCTTTATGAATTAATCATATTCCAAAAAGCCAATGCCCTGAAAAAAATTTGTTTTGTACAGTGTTTTATTTTCTGCAGCATGATCAAGGGTGCTTGATTTTTGTTTTTTCTGTAACCTAGTGAAATGTCTGAAGCTTTCCTTTCTAGTGTTAGAGAATGAATTTCAAACCAATTATAAGCAGCTGTCCTCAATTTTCATTCCTAGCAAATGAACATATTTTTAAAGGCTATTACAGGGTATTTTTCACACTCCTCCTAGATGATAAATTTTTCAGGCACTTCTCATTGCCAGGAAAAGGACGCTCTTGTTGCTGTTCCAATAAAGTGAGCATACACAAGAGTCTCTGGGAGACTGATGATCTCACACACAGTTTCATTTGTCAGCTCCCTGTAGTCTATGAGCTTGTCTTCAAGGAGACTTCACCTGCGTGAGGATTTCAGGATTAGGTTTTTCTATGTAATTTCCCTCTCTAATAATGGGATTCTGTGGGCACTTTCTCAATTATTTCTACTTCCTAGGGTCAGGCTACAGAGGTAAATGTAGAGATTTGCCCACTTAATTCCCTGTGGATCAAGATGAAAATACCCACTTTCATTCTTACTTTTTATTTATTAAACTTCTGTACAGCTGGTATTTCCTCCAATTTACAGGCTAATGTGGAGACTTAACTTTTCTTTCTCTCTTTTCCTTCTCTCTTTCGTTTCTTCCTTTCTTCCTTCCCTCCCTCCCTCCCTCCCTTTCTGTTTCCTTCCTTTCCTGTTGTCAGCAAATAGGGATTAATGTTTCAGTTCCAGCATGTTTTCCCTTCCTTTTGAGAAATAGCTCTGCCTTATTGTGTATTTAAAGACCCAGAGAATCATGCAGAAATAAATCCATGCACAAACGAAGTGAATTCTCAATTAACTATAATAAAATTAGCTGAACATGAAACAACTCCCCCTTTTGCCACCAACCTCAAAAATTTCAATATACATGTTAAAGACCATCTTAAGAACATAGTGCCACATTTATTTGAACTCCAATATTTTGATTATTGTTATCCCAATTTAACTTTCACCTTAGTAATCAGCCACTTTGATACTTCCTTCTTTAAATCTAATCTCTAACCAAATACTTTATTGATATGGTGAATTAGATTTTTTCAATTTTCAAAAGTTGGACAACTTGCATTACCAGGACATGCCCATGATATATTATTTTTTATGTATATTGGTGAATTTCATTTTCTAATATACTTGAGAACTTTGTGTGTACATGATGAATATTGAGCACCATTTTATTTCCTTTCTCTCCCTCTCTCATTCTTTCTTTCTGCTTCACTGTAACAATGACCTAGTAACATTAGTTGAGAAGTATAGGATCTTCTTGAAAGCATCTGTGCCTAAAGTTTTATTGGAAGGGTTTAACTGTGAATTCAATTTATTCAATGGATAGTGCAATTTAGATTTCCAATTTCATGATTAAATTTTGGTAGTTTAGTTTTGCAAGGAATTTCCTAAGTGGTAGAATTTATTATTAAAATGTTCACAGTATTCTTTTAATAAGTTTTTAATATCATTGGGATCTTTAGGGATGTCTCCTGGTATTTGTAATTTGGTCTCTATTTTTTCATAGTCTGGCCAAATTTTTGTCTTTTTATTTTTATAGTTAGTCAGCTTTCAGTGTTCTTAATACTTTGTTTTATTTTACAGTTTCATTGATTTATTTCTGATTTTATCTGAGTTACTTCCATCTTTCTATTTAATTTGAGTTCAATTTCCTCTTCTTTTTGTAGTTTCTTAAAATGAATACTTAGATCATTGATTTGAGACCTTATTTCTTTTTTAATATGAGCAATGAATGCTATGCATTTCTGTTAAGTGCTTTAGCTCTCTCTCTCAAATTTTGATATGTTTTGATTTTCATTCAATTCAAAATATTTCTAATTTACTCTAACCTTTATATTTTATCCATCAGTTATAGAAGTATGTTGTGTAGTTTTTAAATATTAGTGCATTTGTGATACATTTTTGTTATTTATCCCTTGTTTACATCGTAATTAAGGAACTTATTTCATATGTTTTTTTTTTTTTTAAATGTGTTGAGGTCTGCTTTGTGGCCCCAAATATCTTTGTGAATACTTTCTTTGTGAATTCTATCTTTGTGACTATTCCATGTGCCCTTGAAAAAAAATAAGTATTTTATTACTCTAGGGTAGTGTACTCTGTAATTGTAAATTAGATCAAGTTGATTGACAGTGTGATTTAGGTCTAATTTTCCTTAAACTTTTCTAATGATTACTAAGAAAGAAATATTTAAGCCTTCAAATATAATTGTAATTTTGTCCATTCCTTTCTTCTATTTATCAATTTTTGCTAGCACTTCCATTTGATGCTGATGTTCTCTCTTTACTAAAATTCCCATCTGTGCATGCATGTTGTATAATGTTTCCCCTAGATCTTTTTTTTTACATATTTATAATAGTTATTTTAAATACTCTATCTGAGATTTACAACATCTGTGTTATCTCTGACTCTAATAATGGGGTGCTTTTCTCTTGATTTTTATGTATTCCATAATTTTTAATTGAATGCCATAAATATTTTATAGAATAGAAATGTCTGAAGAAAGTAGTATTTAAATTTGGTAATGGGCCCCACTCTTTCAAGAAGTTGGTTTGTGTGTGGAGGGTCTAAATTCATCAAGCCAATATTTGAGCTGATTTTGGGTTTTGTCATTGTATAACTACATGAAGTATACCATGGGCTTCACTGTTTTCTAATCTGTGTCTAGGTGGGAGCTGGGTTGCCAGAAGGTTTTACTCAGTGTTAGAGTTCCACTTTCAAATTTCTGTCCTACAAATCTGTGTCCCATATCATGTCCCTCTCCAAACTCTTGCCCTTTCTTCAACGTTAAATTGCTATTGTTTGTTCTCAGTGCTTTTTATCCTCTTGGTGGAGATAGAGGTGTGCCGTGTTTTCTTAGCTAAACCTCAGTCTTAGGATAGCCCTGTGTTCCTGACCCATGAGGCTGTTAACAGAGACAGAAACACACATCAGAACAACAGCCTACCTCAGTTTTTCATTATTTCTCTGAATTCCTGTTCCATTCTATTTCTTAACCTTTGTACATACATCTTGCTTTCTTAACTCAAGTTAAATCATGTTATGCCTCTGCTCAAAAGTAGCCAGGGGTTCCCTGTCATGCTCAAAGTAAAACTGAACGTCTTTAGTAGCCTACAAAGTGCTTCATATTCTGGCATCCCATTAAGTCTCTGACTGCTTCTTATATTATTTTCTGCCATGCCTCATTGATCACCTTATTGTTCCTGGAACATGTTAGGCACATGCCCACCAGAGATCGTTTTTGCTGGCTGTTGACCTTTGCGTGGAATGATCTTCCTTAAGATATCTTCATGCTTAACTCCTAAGTCCTTTGAATCTGGACTCAAATATCCCCTTTCCAATGAGGTCTGTTCTGACTTCAGTTAGCACTGAAATCTCTCTCCTCTCATCTGACCTCACAATTTCCCATTGCCTTACATTACCTTATTTACTTTTCTCTTAGTATTTATTTCTTCTGACACATGGGCAAGAATCCTTTACTAGTTTATTCACTTACGTTGCCCAAAGACCTGTAATAGTGTCTGATACAAAGCATGGACTGTCTAAATAGGAACTGAATGAGTGGTTGCATTAATAAATAAAAAGATAAGTGGCAGAAAAACTAAAACAAAACAAACATATTAACAAAAACAAGAAGCAAACCCAGGCTATCAGCAGAGGTATTTAGTAAGCAGAAGGCTAAGAAATTTTGATTAAATTGAGAAAACTAAAACCACTAATTCAGAGAAAGCAGATATAGTGCAAAGAAACAAACACTCTGAATCAGATGATGGACATTTAGATTCAGTTCTATATTACCTTCTGGTGTGACATTCAGAATTTCCTGTAATTACCCAGTGTCTCACATAATATCGTGTCATGAGATAACCAAGTTCCTTCTGTTTTTAGGGCCACCACATTGCACTATCCTAGGGAATTATATCTTATTGGTAAATAGTTTTTCCTTATATCACATTGGTTCTACCTGAGATTTTTTCCCAGAAACTTTACCTGAGGAAACACTATTTCAAATAGAGAGACTGCAACTTTCCAGCACAATTCTACTTTATTTCTTCTGCATATCTTTAAAAGATCTTTCCAACTTTACTCTTACAGAAAAAATCAATAGGGGAGAAATAATTTGAATGCTTACTATATAATGAAGAATTAGTCAGATCAAGTTTAAAATGCTTCAGATACAGGCATTTTCTATTAGGCAAATCAATCTCTTTCTTGAGTAAAATCTTACTATCAGTTTTTCTCTTTCAAACATGGCATATTTTGATTCTCAATTTATCAGAAACATCCCAAATGACTCAACAATTCTCAACTTAAGGATGCCGTTGAGCATTTTATGATTGTCTGCCTGTTGTGAACTCTGAAAAATAAACAAAAGTTTGACAAAATAAAGAGGAGAATCAGAGGTTAAAACAATGTGCTTTGTTCTGTTTTTAAATGTTCTCAGATAAATCATGTATCATTTTGTTTTTATTTCAACAAGTGTCTATATGGCTTACCCTGAGAAATAGTTTGTGCCAGAAGTAGTTTATGTTCAGGAAGCACACAGTATGCTAAAAGATTAAGGATTAATGAAGTCTGGCTGAGCAGGATATCTAATTATGAATTTGATATTTAAAAGCTGTGTTACAATTTATATATCACATAATGTATGTTTGCTCTCTTTCAGGAATAAAATATATCATCCTATAAACAGACAATGTTCAGAGATCTTCTTTGTATGTATCCACAAAGACAGGAAAGGAATATGTTTACATAACTAAATGTGTATTAGGAAAAGTCAATGAAATACTAATTCTAATCAATTATCAATTCTAATTTACAACTATCTATACTTATAAATAAGAATGACTACTATTGATATATGAAAAATGAAGAAAATAGTAATATTCATTTAGCAAATGATAGTAATGATCAATAATAATATTTATTTCTCCAGACATTATTATTTTGACAAATCCATAGTTGCTACACTGTTCTAATTAAATTAAAAACAAAGAAAATAGCTATTGAACTCAATAGGTATAGAAAGCTTCCACAGAGGAATTTCTTACTATCACAAATATGAGCTTTAAACCTTTCATTTCAAATGTATTCCTTAATATTCAAATCATATTCTAACCCAAAAGACTATCTATAAGACGAATCTTGGTTATCAGTAATATTTTAAAATTTTTGGCTAGCAGTAACCATTAAAAGTCCATGAAAATGAAAAATTAACTCCCCAATCATTTCAGGTCAATCCTTATTATTTTACTGTCTTTTTCAAATGTATCTTTTTGCCCACCTCAGCAAGCTCATGAATCTGAAGATAATTGAATCTGTAATAATTCAGGATCTGCAATGCCTCAGGCTCATCATCTTAAGCATCAATTCTCATTGCATAGGGATGGAGATAGAATTACAGAGGGAGTACAGGATATTGGCTTTGGTCCCTACTGACCCAAAGATTGGGCCTAAAAATATATATTTTTCAAATAAATCTTTAAGAACCAATTATTAATTTATTATTTACCACATATCCCAAGTGTAAAAAATAAGGGGTAAACAATTGGGTTATTTGAAGGTCTAATCAATCATGTTTAAATTCCCCTTTACTACATTTTCCTTCTCTTTTGGATGCTTGGCCTTGTATGTATCTAAACAGTATTTCTTTTAAATATTAGGAAATTCAATTTTGTATTCTCAAAGGAACCACCAGTTTTGTCTTTACTGACTGAGAAGTCAAAAGGTTAAGTTGTTATTAGGTATGCCTCAAAGCTAAATTTACCACAATATGTAGATTTGTCACTGATAACACATATTGATTTGTTAATTGTATGGAGTTTTTAGCTGACTGTTTAAAAAATGTATTTTTAGCAATTTCAAGTCCAACATCATTTTCTAAATAAAATCACAAAGAAGGAATCTTTCTTGGTACCAAATAAATATTAATATGGGATTAATATTTCTAATTTCAGAGAAGTTAGTGTAGACAGACTCTCCCCTGTCTCTCCCACTGAATGCAACTATAAATCCTGGGCACAGTGCTTGGAGCAGCTTTCTAAGAACTCTGAATATAAATAACAGGTGGATTGAAGAAGAGACCAGAATTCAAAGTTCCACCAATCTGGTGCAGATTTTACCACCTTCCTCCACTATTGCCTGCTGAACTCAGAGGCAGATTGAAATGCATTGTGTATACCAGGTATGGACTGAAAGAGATCTTATAGAAGCCCTCTCCTTCTGGACCAAAGAGGCTGAAAGAGAAATGTTATGGGTCAGATAAAGTGGTAGAAATACTGTCATTATTATTATTTTTTTATTGATTTCCTTTCACTCCCAGACAAGCTACCAGGCAATACCACCACAATAGTGGCAGCTAGGTAGACATGAGCAGTTGGTGACATCTAAAACTCTAAGGATGATAAACATACCTCAATACCTCAGAAATCTGACTAGAAGTCAGGGAAAGAAGGCAAGTAGGAAGAAAGGAAATAAGTAGAGTTCAGAGAGAAGAGTTTCAGTCCATAGAGTTGTATATGAATGCTTAAGCTCACCTCCAAGATACAGATCTGGTAATCTGACCCTGAACAGCGTACCACAGACTTAGAGAATCTGCTATAGAGTAGGTCCCTGTCCAAGTCCCTCATTGGTCACTAAGATGTTATATATATATAAGACATATGTGAATAGCACTGCCAAGGCTTTGAGAATTGAACTGACATTGGAGCCACAGTCCAGAAAACGTGTATTGAAATTTGTGAAAATAAAACTGAAATCTGTGAAAATAGAAAATATCTATTTCAATGAACCTAACTAGGTGAAATGCCTGTTCACACATCATTCTCCTTAAGATTTAAACAACATTTAATCTCATTATATATATATTAATCTCTCATATATATATTTAAAATATCAAAATGTCTAGGATATAATCCAAAATTACTTGGCATAAGAAGAACCTAAAAAATCTGAATTCTCAAAGGAAAATACAAAAATATATACCAACCCTGAAATGATAATAGATGTTGTAATTATCAAGAATTTAAAGCAGATATTATAAACATGCTTCCGTAAGTAAGGGTAACCCCTCTTAAAATAAATTGAAAAATAAAAAACTCAGCAAGTAATAAAAAGATAATAAAAAGAAAAAGCAAATACAAATATTATAACTGAAAAATAAAGTAACAAAAATTTAAATGGGCTCAGTAGCAGAATAGGGATGCCAGAGGGAACTGTCTGTGAATTTGAAAATAGAAGAATATAGTTAGGTAACTCAGTAGAGACACAGAAAGGTGTAATCAGAGGTTTCTCTGACAAGATCTTATTTGAGAAGGGACCTAAAGGAAGTAAGAAAGTAAATGACTGCTTTTTTATAGAGGGAAAGTATTTCAGGAAGAGACATGGGCTTGGGGTGTGGACTTGGTCGGCATGCTTAAAGACCTGCAAGGCAGCCATTATGACCAGGGCAGAGTGAACCATGGTGTGTACTTTGTACACAAAGAGAGAGCAGAGGTGGGAGGTAAGCCAGACCTTGAAGAGAATTGTAGGACACAGTAAGTGTTTTAGCTTTTATTATGAGAGTAAAGATATTGAGCGACTCTGACTTTAGGAATAACCTGATTTACATTTGAATGGATAAAACAGTTTGCTGCAGAGTTTAGATTAAGGTGAATTGAGACATGAAGGGAAGCAGGAAACTAGTGAGAAATCTATTGAAATGGTTCAGGGAAAACATGATGGTACCTGGACTAGAAGTTAGCACTAGAGGTGATGAGATTGACTCTAGGGATAGGAGGATTTTTTTTTTAAGAAGAAAATTGTAAACATTTTTTATGCCCTTGGAAGAGTGAATAAAGTGGAGTAAAGTAAAATAAACATATTATATTGAATATGAAAATTAATTTCTAGAACAGAATTGTTCCTGAAACACAAAATAGGGTTCCCATAGAGGACTGGATAATTACCACACTCAAAGATCATTAAAACGTAGCCCTGTCCCTTTTCTCTTTCTCTCTATGGACATTCATACATTCAAAGAGCTTTTGAACAGGTTGAGCTTCCACCTCTAAGTTTCTTTCTCATTGTTTTCACCTGAAAATTAAAAATACAATATAAAATTAAAGAAACTTATTTTATGTAACCCTTAGAGAAGTAGTAAGGAAATAAATTTGACAATTTTTATGAAACATATATATATGTGTGTGTACATTACATAGATATTTATACAATATATTCATATATATATAATTATATACTGCTAGATATATAGATAAATATGTGAATGCATGTACTATATATATATTACATATTCAATTATATACACACACACTCACACACACACACACACACAGCATTAAGAGTTGAAAAAAGATATTATTTATTCAATAGTCTCTCTTCTCTTTTCAATCTTCCTACCTTTGCAGTCAGAGGAATCATCCTCCTTGCTCATTTTCTGTTGGATTGCTTTGTTTTTTTTTAAGATTTCTGTATAGGATCTTTTCCTCTGCCTCTTCTTTTTCCTCCTCCTCCCCCTTCTCCTCCTCCCATCCATTGACCTGATTTTCATCAAATTAATTATTTTTTAAATAAAATTAATAAGAGGACTCATGCTTAAACCTTCAACTTCTACCTCATGCATCTAAATCTAAATTTCTAGTCTTGATCAGTCACTGTTTTTCCTAACTGGAATTTTCATATAAGTATCAGACAGTCTCCTCAATGTGTTCCATTGGGCTAGTGGCTCACAATCCATTTTTCAGGCTTTCTACACAAATTATATTTTCCTTGCAGCCCGAATACTAGATAGTTTTGACCAGTAAGAGGTTCTAGTAGGAGATTAGAGAATGAGGAAATAGATGCTAGAGTACCTCCCACTTCCTGCTTCAGGGGTATCTGTGGAAGTGGTCCTTTCTCTTCCATAACTGCATCAATCTCCAGGTAGGCCTACCCTTCATGGGTATAGATGCAGTGAATGATGCCTGCTCTTGACTCTGGTAACTCATCTGTTTTCCTTGTACTTCCAGCCACAGAAGTGGTAGAGACTTCTTGTTATTACTAAATTCTGCATTGCCACACTCCCATTTTGACTTTTCAGTTCTTCTAACACCTTAGAAGGTATCTGTATTATCCATGTCACCTACCTTTCCCACTATTATAAATGATATCATGGTTATTATGACCCCAGCTTAAAACACGGAGATCACCATGCATATCGGTTCTAATTCCACTGTGAGAGGATATGAAGTACAGGTACATATTACACAATGGTGGTTCAAGCAATCAGGAATTTATAATCTAGTTCAATTTACATAAATTACATTTAATATATCTCAATACCCTGCAATATGACTAGCAAAGTCCCATTTTACTGATGTCTACATCAGCTCTGAGATGCTAGACAACCATTCTAGGATCAGACAACAAGTAGGTTGAGAAATTGGTACATAAAATGATGTATTTCTAGCTCATATCATGTTATTTACAACATAGTCAAATGAATGAAACCAGTTAATGAATAACATTCACCATAAGCCATATTCTTTTCATAAAGACACTTGATACCCAGATACAGCACTGGCATCCAAAATGACTCATTATCATCCTAGAAATCTTTCAGGCTCTTTAACTTTTTGAACAAATATATATTTGTATTTGACCAAATATAAATGTATATATATGGAGAGAAAGAGAGTAAAAAATATATATATAGAGAGAGAGTATAGAGAGATTAAAAATTAGCAGTAA
Organism: Monodon monoceros; assembly: GCF_005190385.1. Classification (NCBI taxonomy): domain Eukaryota; kingdom Metazoa; phylum Chordata; class Mammalia; order Artiodactyla; family Monodontidae; genus Monodon; species Monodon monoceros. The sequence goes on from NW_021703771.1 coordinate 26,850,462, forward strand.
TCTCTAGCACTTTGATATCTTCTCCCCTCATCCCCCGCCAAAGGAAGCAATACAAGTAATACCAATTCCAAAAGCAGATTTATAAATTCATTATTAGATTTTAAAAAATATATTTTATATATTGTTTCCAAAATATATTCAGGAAATAATTCTTCCATTAAATACCAATAGGCCTTCTTGACAAAAAGGAGCTACATTTATATACAATTATATAAATATTGCAAAATTTGGTGCTTGAAATTCAGAATGACTATTAATATACTAAAAGTTTAAGAATTCATAAAGAACTATGTTTGTTTTTATTAAACCTTGAATTGCAATAATATCTCTGAGAGTTTTATATATAAGCACACACACACATGCAGTCACACATGTTATAAGATGTATAAAACATTCAACTTAAGCATAGGAAAAGATGTTAGTCTCTCTATACATAATAGAACTGTGTCCTCACATATAGTATTTTATTACAGTTTCCTCAGTCATGCTCTTAATTTTTGACAGAATCAGAATTAGAACACAAGTCTAAGAATGTTCAGTTCATTGCTGACCAAGTCAGCTATGGTTAGCAGAAAGAGCATAATATTTCGGGTTATACAATTCAAGTTTGTGCTTTGCCTTCACAGCTTACTAAATGAGCCAAAGATTTCTCATCCCTAAGATGAGGTTAATGGTAATAATATATGTCTTAATTACTTCACAATGTTAGTATTGTGAAGATCAAACAAGGAAATGCCTCTAAAAGCATTTTAAAATCAACCTTGTACCATCATTTTAATTAGATTGGAAAGACAGTATCATAAAAATCAGATCATTTAATGATCAACAGTTCATATTTAATATGATAAATTCAGATTTCCTTTTCAAAATACAATAGAAAGTGCCAAAAATTAACTGAAATTTAGGCAAATTTGTTTTAAATTTAAATGTTTTAAGTGTTTTGTTTGCCTTTGAGACTCATTTATGCTTGGACTAACTGAATATTTGTACAAGTTCTTTGCAATTCAAAGATGTAAAAACATAAATATTTGTATTAGATTAAAATTCAAGAATTAAAAAAATATTTTATTACTTTCAAAAATATAAAAATACATAACTTCCGATTATATCTATTTGACCGTTCTTGGTAAACTATTACTTTTTGTTACTTTAATGACCAATTTGAGTTTAATTCATGATATATCCTATCAGTTGTGTCAAACTCAGTCCTCAGAAGATCCAGAAAGGCCATTTTAACTGTAGAGTAGTTGATTCTGGAGTTTCACATAGATATGGCCTGGGAATATTAAGTTCCTCATCCACTGGAACCATTTTAGATATACCAATGGGACAATGTCATTTCATGATTCATTCAACTCTCAGTTAACCTTGGAAATGGGAAATGGCAAAATCCGGATGAATGAAATTCTCAAATAACCCCTAATCTTACTGCAGTCATTAATGTTCACATCCTTGACTAATTTCTGGCCAAAGATTCCAGGAAATAAGCAAATGACAGATTTTAAATTCACCCCACACTTGTTTTCTTTCCTACTACCCATGAGATGCAGGTGATAATGAGCAGAGAGAAATGATGAAAATTTAGGAAGCCAAATGGAAGAGAAGACCAAGAAAAATAGTCAACTCAATTGTGTAGAAAGGTGGAATGTTTCATTTTCACATCAATTGTGGACTATTTTACTCAAATATGATTTCAAAAACATTTTTAGTAAACACTGTACATATTCTCATTCTATCAAAGGATAATTTAGGAAATGCTGAAGGCAAAACTATGTGGTGAAAATATCCCTACACATTAGACCAAATCTAAATACATTAGTACACTAAAGAGCATAAGAATAAATTTCCTGATGGGTTGATAAAAGGGATTTTTTTTTAGGTGACCTCTGATTTTGCCCTGACCAAAATTCTATTTTAACCTATGTGCAAAGTACTTTGTTGAACATTCTGGGAAATTTAGGATATTTAAATATGGTTCCTAATCTCAAGAAACTTGAAAATTAATTGAATTGCCTGTATTCACAAGGAAGATGGTGAAAAATCTTCTCTAAACAAAAACATGAGCAAAGAGAAAATATTATTTATACATATTTACACCTGTGGTGGGAGAACTTGATAGAAGTTCATACTTTATCTGAGTTTAGAAGCATAAATATGATTTTTATAGGTGGATATTAAGGTAAAAGGCATTCAAAATAAGAACGAGAAAATCAGGTAGTTATGAGAGGACATGGTTTATAACTAGGTGATAAATAGCAGTCACATGCCACTATTTGATTTTTCATCTTAAAACATGGAGATCAGTAATTTTAAAATATATTTGTATGGTCTATAATGTAGCCTTGTAAGCCTCATAATGATTTAAAATGGGAGTCTCTTTATCACCACATCTACTCAGTTATCAGAATCTGCTGCCTCCCTGCCTTATACTATAGATGAACTATTCTCGTTTTCTCTCCTCCATAGCTGATTTTTCCATTTATCAATAATAGTTACTGTCTGTATTTAGCAGTGAAGTATCACAAACTGATTCTCTTAAAACAACAGAAATTTATTCTGTCACAATTCTGGAGGCTAGAAGTCTGAAATCAAGGTAGCAGCAGGACCGTGCTCTCTCTGAAGACACTAGGGGAGGAATCATTCCTTCCCTTTTCTAGCTTCTGGTGGTTTCCAGCAATCCTTGGCATTCTTGGCTTGTAGATCTGTCACTTCAATTTTTATCTCCATCTTCACATGGTCTTCTCCCCCATTTATATCTGTGTAGAAATTTTCTTCTTCTTTTAAGGACAGCAGGTGTTAGATTAGGACTCATTTTATCTTAACTTGATTATATTTGCAAAGACTCTATTTGGCAAATAATGTCACATTCACAGGTTCTGGATGGACATGAATGGGGGATGCTTTTCAACACAGTACACTGTCTCATTACATCATCATGAAAAGATGATGCTGTATCTCTCCTGTTAAAAAGTGTGCTCTAAACCCCATTTCCTCACCAGCTGCTAATTTATCTTGTTTTATTTGCAAAAACCTCTTTAAATACATTGTTTATATTTGCAGTCTCCAATTTGTCTCTCCCTGTTGTCTCTTGTATTTGTCTCTTATATTTACTCCTTTTGTTTAATTGGAGAATAATTTCTTTACAATGTTGTGTTAGTTTCTGCTGTACAAGGAAGCGAATCAGCTCCCTCTTTGACCTCCCTCCCACCACCCCCGCACCATCCCACCCATCTAGGTCATCACAGAGCACCAAGCTGAGCTCCCCGTTACTCTTAATTATATCCACCTCAACATCTCCTTTTCAGATCACGAATGACTGGCATGTGGCTAGTTTCAATGGTCAATATTCGGTCTTTATTTATTTGACCTTTGATGGCATTTAACCTTGATAAACTTTCTTTACTTGACTTCCAGGACACTACCACATTTTGATTTTCCTCAAATCACATGGTATGCTTCTTCCCAATTTTCTGTTTGTTTGCCCAATCTCTCAGCCTGTTGGTAGTGAGTCCTGATGCTCAGACTTAGGTCTTCTTCTCTGGTGATTTCTCAGGGCTTTAAATACTATCTGTGGGTTAGTGATCCCTACATATTTATTTTCAGTCAAGATCTTTTTTATGACCTACAAACTCCTATATCCACTGCCTGCTTCACATCTGTACTTGCAAGTCTATTTCATATCTCAAATCGCCATGACTTAAATAGAATTCTACTGACCCTGTTAAAAACCGTCTCCACTGGCAGCCTTCTGCATCTCATTTTAGAGCAAATCCATCCTCCCAGTTGTTCATGTCAAAAAACTTGAAGTTAAGTAAGACCCTTTCTTTCTCTATTTGCCTACATTCATTCCATCAGATAATCAAAATTAATATGGAATCTGGTCACCTTTCACCTCTTGCATGTATCATTGCTTTTGCCTCTTAGCTGGTCTACATGATTCTTCCCTTGTTCACTTGCAATCACTTATCAACACAACTGTGGGACTGATCCACAATCAGCTCATATCATACTGTTCCAAAACTTACCATGACTCCATACCTCACTAACTAAACACCAAAGTCAGGTAATGACCTCTACGCCTGTGAGATCCTGATTCTCAACATCTTTCTGACCTCATTTCCTAATTCCTCTTCCTCTCACTCAGCTACAACTATGTTGGATTCCCTGCTGATTCTTGAACATGCCAAGCATGCTCCCATTGTAGAGTCTCTGTGTTCTGTCTAGTCTGCCCTTCCCCAAAATTTCTCAATTGATAACTCTCTCACGTTCTTCAAATATTTGCACAAATGTTACTTTCTCAATGAGTCAGTTCTAGACTAATTTTTCGATTGCTCATCCTACCACATATATTGTATCATCTCAATGATCAATTGACTCTTCCATTTTTCTTTACCTTTTCTTATATATGGCACACACATATATACACACACACATATATATATACATATTCATATATATTATACTTGTCACCTTTGGAAATACTATACATTTACTTCCTTATTATGTGTGTCATCTGTGGGCAGAAATTTTGTTTGTATTGTTCATTAATGCATCACAAACACCTAACCAAGGGACTGGCACACATTTACTGTATAAAAAAATAAACTAGTTTTAATGGGGAAGTGGAACACAATTCCTCCTTCTATCATATGTTACGGGCTCTAGTTTGTCTATGTTCTTCTTGCAGGGTGATTCCCGGAACTCATAACTATGACATTTAATGTTTATTATATGCGTATAGTGTGCCAAGTCCCATGCTAAGCCATTTACTGGCATGATATATTACTATCACACAAAACCTCCTCTTTAGAAACAGCTAGTTGTATTAGTCCTAGCTTGCAGCTGGAGAAAGTAATGAAAAGATAAATATGACACCCAAGATCACACCCGGCAATGAAAGAGCTATTAACTATTAAAGAACATTATTCTCCCTCCTAATACACTACTCTGAATGTAGACTTCTATTATGTGTGGCCAAAACGATGAATGCACATGGATACCAGTTTTTAAAGAAAATATACACATTTTAGATGAATAAATCATGGGAAGTTATTATCATTTATATTTTCTCTATGATATTTTGTACTTATTTTTGTTTGTTTATTAGGAAACATTGTGTAAAAGATGTTGATAAACTAATAATCACAGACTTACCTTGAAATATGACAAGACTTTAAATTTCTAAGGAATCTATTATATGCCTAAATATAGTCAAATATTTTTCATAAGAGACTATTAAAAATATCTTCACATAAGATAAAGACAAAATAAATCTTGTATATCATAAAATTGATCTTAAAGTATATTCTAAATAATAGTTGTTTTCAAATCTTTCGTTTAACAGTAGAGTTAATACAACAACTCTGCAGATCTGGTAAAGCCAATCCTTTTGCAGCATGAGGCTACTTAAATCATTACCGAATAATAGTTTTAAAGTGGCACAGACATCTTAATCAGGAGTCTATTTCAATATGAATAGACTATTTTTAAAGTTATTTTCTGTAAATGCAAACAATCTTATTTTTGTGGATTCCACTTATTCAGAAGCTCACTGAAATTGGGCACCTGTCTCTTTTCCCATTCTACAAGGACATAGAAAGCACACCCTTGTGTTACCTTCTGTTCTGAGCTACTTTTTAACCTTTCAATTTCAAATTGATGTTTTACTCTTAAGTTTGTGACATTAAATAAACCACACAATGGATCAGTTATTTTTCAAAGGATTATAGTAAAATGAGTGGAAAATATGAGTGATTAGATAAACTTACTGTATTTCTAATGCAATTGATAAGATAAACAAAAGGCTAAATTGGTATTTCTAGTCCTACACAGTTATAAGGCATTTCCAAAGAAATTTTAAAAACCTCATTATATTAAGTTGAATTTTATATTATTTATATACTGGAATATTATTGCACATTTAACCTACTAGCTCCTTTGGCTGTTTGGTTTCTAGAAAGAGAGCTCAACTGTTGCCAAAGATATCCTAATTCTCATTCTGCTGTTTTTGACGGTTTCCTCATTGGGAAAAATATCTTTCTGAATCTGTGTCTCTGTGGATTAAATGAATCTATTAGATTGGGGATTGACAAGCTATGGCTCGTGGCCTATTTTTGTAAATAAAGTTTTATTAGAAACAGCTGAATCCATTTGTGTATTGTCTATGGCTGCTTTCATACTTTAATGGCAGACTTAGATAGTTAGGGCAGGACCATCTGGCCTGACAAGCTTAAAATAGTTACCATCTGACCCTTTATAAAAACTGTTTGCAAACCTCTGGTCTAGATGGTATCTATGATTGCTCTAAATTTTAAATCTGTACAATTCTATGGTTCTTTTTGTTTGATCAGTACTGCCCAAAACTAATTACTTGCTATACATTAGACTCATGGGTGATTAGTTGGTATACTGAAAGGTATAATGAACCACTCCTGTCCTCAACAGTATCTTAAATGTCTTACAATCTCACTTGAGGAATACAAGATACGTATCAATATGTAACTGGAAATACTAGGTAGCATCTGCTAAGAAATTGTTGTAAAGGCATGGGTATTAAGGAACTTCAGCATTGAAGTAATCACGGAGAAGGAAGCCTCTCAGGGAAAACTTTTAAGCAAAAGTGGAAACTGAACTGAGTTGAGATGAAAGAAAATGAATATATTGAATATCTACTATATATCACAGTTGTTGAAATAGGCACTTAGGTGTATTATCTTCTTTAATCACCTAATCCTGTGTGGTAGTTATTAATATCCTCATTTTACACACAGTGAACTAGTGTTCACATAGCTACTATGTGATGGAGTTTGGATTTCACTCCAAGTCTACCTGTAACTTTCACATATGCACACACATGCTCACACACACATATGAGACTCTGTACCCAAACACTCCTAAATCCTGATACTCTCCTTGGTTCCATGATAACACCCAACAATCAAATTCTTAGAGTTAGCCAAGCTAGAATCTTTTTTTGTTTTTTCCCCCTGCGGTACGCAGGTCTCTCACTGTTGTGGCCTCTCCCATTGCGGAGCACAGGCTCCGGACGTGCAGGCTCAGCGGCCATGGCTCACGGGCCCAGCCGCTCCTCGGCATGTGGGATCTTCCCAGACCGGGGCACGAACCCGTGTCCCCTGCACCGGCAGGCGGACTCTCAACCACTGTGCCACCAGGGAAGCCCCAAGCTAGAATCTTGAATAAAGGTTTTATGTCTATTGTAATTATCAAGGCATATGTTAAAAAGGGCCCGAACTAAGAAAAGTATGAGTGTGATGTGTCTCTATATGTGCATGTTTGTATATGTGTGTATGTAAAATTATATATTGTATATATTATGTTTATACATATATTCATACATTCACACACTTTGCCCTATTGTTATTATTAAAATGTTTCTAAGTATTATTTAACAAGGCTACAGTTTATGCAGAGAAAGAAATGGAGTCAACGTAGTCAAAAAATAAAATACCCAAAATGAAATCAAAATAAGAGAGCACCCCAGAAAATTTCTATAGAAGAGATGTAATTTCCTTTCTTTTTTTTAACTTTTTAATTCTAAGACAGGTGTGTAAAAATCAGCATTGCTAATTTCTTGTCACATGATTTGTCTAAAACTGCTCTATATTTTTCTCAAGGAAAATTCAGTAACTGGAACCAGGATGACTATAAAGCTAGTAATTATTTCATATCTAAGCATGCCATCAAATGTAATTTCTAGTGTTGTTATGTGTAGTCATTATTCCCAGTGACAGAATAAAATGCAGAGGGATGGGATGATAATCCCCATTAATACAATGAAGAAACACACAGGTGGAAAGGCTTCTTCACAAAGGCATTATGAGAACTAAATTACATTGTAAATAGAAAATGTTTTGAAAATGTAGCATATAAAACCATCAACATCATCTCTTGAGTGCAGAAAAATAAAAGAATATTGCTTCCTAGAATCTGAAATTGCTCTTAAAGAAAATAAATAGAGAAAGTAACATAGAGACTGGGAAGCTTATAATGTTTATTCAAAATCTCCAACTGGCTGACCTAAATATTTTCTATATGGTTTTGATAAACTTCTGCTTAAAATCTAGGTTTCAATTTTGTTACTATAAAGAAATAAAGATGATAACTGTAACCCAACCACATCCAAAGATTTAGCTTAAAAATCTACTATGATGATTGATGTACATGGGATCTTTGATTAATAAAAATGTTTTTAAGGATGCAATATAGCACAGTAATTGAAACATATCTAAATGAGTTTGGTTCCCAGAAGAAATTAATTATCTATACTAGTATAATTTTCAATGTAATATTTTCTTTATTGTCCAAATAATCATCAAATTGATTAATCCTGGGAATATAATATTTCACTGTTTGAAAGTACTATATATTTCCTCATTTAATCCTGTCATGTAATTATTATAATCATTATTACCATATATTGAACACTCCACATGCCAGCCTTGCTGAATTACTGACAGATATTATCTCAATAAATAATTGCCACAGCCTAATGAAGTGTTATAATTATTATTCAGCTATTTTTTTTAAACGTGTGAAAATTATTTTCACAGTTTGGGAGGAGGTTTTTACTTATGTCAATGGAGTAAACTTCTGTAAATTATAAATTGTAAAAAATTATAAACTCTAAATAATATAGTAGAAAAATATCTGAAGGCACTAAAGTGTGACCTAAAACCAGCAGACCCTGGGGAAGAATCAACATTAGGAAGAAGGCAATAGCTCTGAGTTTCCCATTTTAATCAGTTTTTGCCTAATGAAAGTCTCCAGCCAGCAATCGTGACAGGCAGCTACAACTTAGATAGAACTGGTGATCTTAATGGCTTTAGGAATTAGGGAACAGATAGCAGGGATATCACAGCAGCTGGACTGTGAGGAGTGAAACTGTACAAAGGAGAAAGCCATAGAGAGGCGGCCCCAAATTCTGCATGTTTCCTTTTCCCAACTCTCTAGCTGATCTCTGTTCTGTGAATGCATGGGACAGACTCTAAGCAGGCTAACTATAGATACTGAGGTCAGTGGCTGCACCCTACATGTGAGAGTTTGGAGTTTGAGTTCGGCCAAGGTAATGGTCTGCTAAAGCAAACAAGCAAGGAAAATCTTAATACTACTCAGAGAAATATAACAGGACCCAGAATCTACACAATGTATCATTTAGTTTCCAGGATATATGATAAAATCTCTAGAAGACATACATATAAAAAGAGAAAAACAAGACAACATGATACATACTCATCACAAAAGGAAATTAATGAACAAGTCTAAAATAACCCATATATTGGAATAGACAGATTAAGATCTCTATAAAATATATAATCTATGAAAAAGAGCACCCCAAAGGCACCAGTCAAAATTTTGGAATGGAAAAATACAGTATGTGAAATTAACATTTTACTGGATGTTCTAGGGAATTTTCCAGATTCACATAATTATGAATTGCCATAGCTAATATACAAACTAAGTTTGATTCCAGAGTCAATGCTCTTAATTACAACTTCATGCTATTTCCCAATAAAGTATATGCTATTATACTCTATAATTCACATGTGGAAACTGAGACTTGATAAATGAAACAATATGCTAGATGATAAAGACAGAGTAATAAACAAGATAGAAATGCCCAGTAGAGCCTACAATCCAGTGAGAGAAATAGATGCTGCACAGATACCATCAAAGACTTTTTCATTACAATTGTGGTAACTGCAATTGTAAAATACATCATAGGAAATGAAATTGTAAAACAAGGCGACCTAAATTTGAGAGGATAGAAAAGCTGTATAAATGACACCTGCTGCTTCTCTGTATTTAGTTAAAAACTACTTCTCTAAAATATGATTAATCTTTAAAAACTCAAGTGTAATTTTGTCCTGTCTGATGAATGGATATTTAATTTCTCAGTTCTTGAGGAAAAGATTTATCTTTATTGCGGTAGTGTATTCAGTTGTATCCTGCCAGGTTAACAACATGTAAAGCACAATAATCTAAAAGAGGTTATCTGTAGAAAACAGAAAACCGTAAAAGAGATTGTAATGACTTTGAAGTGCCATGATTACAAAAGTAATAGTTTGGGTCATAACATTTCTAAGAATAATATTGCTATTAGGTAGAGATACCTACTGTACTGGCCTATCTTCTCTCAGTGTACACTTCACTGTATAAAGCAGACATAGACTAGTGAATTATTCACTAAAAGACAGTAAACATGAATATTATACTGAAGGATTGAATATGCTTTTACACCTCTCTAATCCAACCACACTCTGTAGCATCTAGATTGACTCCAAGATATCGTTTGGTCACTGACAATAGTCGAATCCATTGATCTGGAACACCTCTATCCATGCAACTTTTTATTAGTCACCCTAATTTATTGTAATTAACATGAAAATAGAGTTGGGTATTAATTCTCTTTTTTTTTTTAATGTCCTAGGGTACAAATACTTTTTCACAAAGTTACAGTGAGACTCTCAAATAAAAATTCTGTTGTCATTTGAAACAGCCCTTATTATAAGAATATAAAGTACCAATGAGAATTTTTAGGGAATCACAATCCACAAAGCACAATCAACTCACATACACCTCACTTTGTACATTTTTTCCTATTTTTGTTTGCTAAGCTTCCCACTTTGCCAAGGTTTTTAATGAGTGTGGAAGTAGCTGGGAATTTCTGTCTTCCAGCAAGTAAACATCTCTGTTCACTGTCAATAAATATTCTATAGTCAGTGATTTAAGCTGCATCTCTTCATTTTCTTTCTTGCAGGAAATCAAAAAAAGTCTTCTGCCCAAAATATTCTCTACTAGAGATCCCCACATCGCATCAAAAACAAGGCAGAGGAAGGGGTGGGTAGTGAAAGAAAACCGTAAATTTTTGCAGCTATCATGGACATCTAATTCTGCTTATATACCATTACTGCTTTCCTTCTGGAAGGTGCTACTAGCCCTGTTCTACATTGCATATATGGATTTAGACCTTTTTAAACTTATGTACTCTTTATTTATTTATTTATTGTTTTTTTGCATTTTATTTTATTTTTTATACAGCAGGTTCTTATTAGTTATCCATTTTATACATATTAGTGTATATATGTCAATCCCAATCCCTCAATTCATCACCCCACCCCACCCCCTGCCACTTTCCCCAATTGATGTCCATACATTTGTTCTCTACATCTGTGTCTCAATATCTGCCCTGCAAACCAGTTCATCTGTACCATTTTTCTAGGTTCCACATATATGCATTAATATACGATATTTGTTTTTCTCTTTCTGACTTCACTCTGTACGTCAGTCTCTAGATCCATCCACGTCTACAATGACTCAATTTCTTTCCTTTTTATGGCTGAGTAATATTCCATCGTATATATGTACCGTATCTTCTTTATCCATTCGTCTGTTAATGGGCATTTAGGTTGCTTCCATGTCCAGGCTATTGTAAATAGTGCTGCAATGAATATTGGGGTGCATGTGTCTTTTTTTTTTTTTAAGAAGATGTTGGGGTAGGAGTTTTATTAATTAATTAATTTATTTTTGCTGTGTTGGGTCTTCGTTTCTGTGTGAGGCCTTTCTCTAGTTGTGGCAAGTGGGGGCCACTCTTCATCGCGGTGCGCGGGCCTCTCTTGTTGCAGAGCACAGGCTCCAGACGCGCAGGCTCAGTAGTTGTGGCTCATGGGCCTAGTTGCTCCGCGGCATGTGGGATCCTCCCAGACCAAGGCTCGAACCTGTGTCCCCTGCATTAGCAGGTAGATTCTCAACTACTGTGCCACCAGGGAAGCCCACATGTGTCTTTTTGAATTGTAGTTTCTGAGGGTATATGCCCAGTAGTGGGATTGCTGGGTCATATGGTAATTCTATTTTTAGTTTTTTAAGGAACCTCGATACTCTTCTCCATAGTGGCTTTATCAACTTACATATACACCAACAGTGCGAGAGGGTTCCGTTTTCTCCACACCCTCTCAAGCATTTATTATTTATAGATTTTCTGATGATGCCCATTCTAACTGGTATGAGGTGATACCTCATTGTAGTTTTGATTTGCATTTCTCTAATAATTAGTGATGTTGAGCAGCTTTTCATGTGCTTCTTGGCCATCTGTATGTCTTCTTTGGAGAAATGTCTGTTTAGGTCTTCTGCCCATTTTTGGATTGGGTTGTTTTTTTTTTAATATTGAGCTGCATGAGCTATTTATATATTTTGGAGATTAATCCTTTGTCCGTTGATTCGGTAACAGATATTTTCTCCCATTCTGAGGGTTGTCTTTTCGTCTTGTTTGTAGTTTCTTTTGCTGTGCAAAAGCTTTTAAGTTTCATTAGGTCCCATTTTTTTATTTTTGTTTTTATTTCCATTACTCTAGGAGGTGGATCCAAAAAGATCTTGCTGTGATTTATGTCAAAGAGTGTTCTTCCTATGTTTTCCTCTAAGAGTTTTACAGTGTCCGGTATTACATTTTGGTCTCCAATCCATTTTGAGTTTATTATTTATTTATTTATTGTTTTTGTGGTACGCGGGCCTCTCACTGTTGTGGCCTCTCCTGTTGCGGAGCACAGGCTCTGGACACACAGGCTCAGCAGCCATGGCTCACGGGCCCAGCTGCCCTGCGGCATGTGGGATCTTCTCGGACTGGGGCACAAACCCGTGTCCCCTGCATCGGCAGGCAGACTCTCAACCACTGTGCCATCAAGGAAGCCCCCCATTTTGAGTATATTTTTGCGTATAGTGTTAGGGAGTGTTTTAATTTCATTCTTTTGCATGTAGCTGTCCAGTTTTCCCAGCACCACTTATAAAGAGACTGTCTGTTCTCCATTCCTTGCCTCCTTTGTCATAGGTTAGTTGACCATAGGTGCGTGGATTTATCTCTGGGCTTTCTATCATGTTCCATTGATCTATTTCTGTTTCTGTGCCAGTACCATATTGTCTTGATTACTGTAGTTTTGTAGTATAGTCTGAAGTCAGGGAGTCTGATTCCTCCAGCTCTGTTTTTTTCCCTCAAGACTGCTTTGGCTATTCGGGGTCTTTTGTGTCTCCATACAAATTTTAAGATTTTTTGTTCTAGTTCTGTAAAAAACACTGTTGGTAATTTGATAGGGATTGTATTGAATCTGTAGATTGCTTTGGGTAGTATAGTCATTTTCACAATACTGATTCTTCCAATCCAAGAACATGGTATATCTCTCCATCTGTTGGTATCATCTTTAATTTCTTTCATCAGTGTCTTATAGTTTTCTGCATACAGATCTTTTGTCTCCCTAGGTAGGTTTATCCCTAGGTATTTTATTGTTTTTCTTTCAATGGTAAATGGGAGTGTTTCCTTAATTTCTCTTTCAGATTTTTCATCATTAGTGTATAGGAATGAAAGAGATTTCTGTGCATTAATTTTGTATCCTGCAACTTAACCAAATTCATTGATTAGCTCTAGTAGTTTTCTGTTGGCATCTTTAGGATTCTCTATGTATAGTATTATGTCATCTGCAAACAGTGACAGTTTTACTTCTTCTTTTCCAATTTGTATTCTTTGTATTTCTTTCTCTTCTCTGATTGCTATGGTTAGGACTTACAAAACTATGTTGAATAACAGTGGTGAGAGTGGACATCCTTGTCTTCTTCCTGATGTTAGAGGAAATGCTTTCAGGTTTTCACCTTTGAGAATGATGTTTGCTGTGGGTTTGTCGTATATGGCCTTTATTATGTTGAGGAAGGTTCCCTCTGCCCACTTTCTGGAGAGTTTTTATCATAAATGGGTGTTGAATTTTGTCAAAAGCTTTTTCTGCATCTGTTGAGATGATTATATGGTTTTTCTTCCTCAGTTTGTTAATATGGTATATCACATTGATTGATTTGCATATATTGAAGGATCCTTGAATCCCTGGGATAAATCCCACTTGATCATGGTGTATGATCCTTTTAATGTGTTGTTGGATTCTGTTTGCTAGTATTTTGTTGAGGATTTCTGCATCTATATTCATCAGTGATATTGGTCTTTAATTTTCTTTTTTTGTAGCATCTTTGTCTGGTTTGGGTATCAGGGTGATGGTACCTCATAGAATGAGTTTGGAAGTGTTCCTTCCTGTGCAGTTTTTTGGAAGAGTTTGAGAAGAATGGGTGTTAGCTCTTCTCTAAATGTTTGATAGAATTCACCTTGAAGCCCTCTGGTCTTGGACTTTTATTTCTTGGAAGATTTTTAATCACAGTTTCAATTTCATTACTTGTGATTGGTCTGTTCATATTTTCTATTTCTTCTTGGTTCAGTCTTGGAAGGTTATACCTTTGTAAGAATTTGTCCATTTCTTCCAGGTTGTCCATTTTATTGGCATAGAGTTGCTTGTTGTAGTTTCTTAGGATGCTTTGTATTTCTGCAGTGTCTGTTGTAACTTCTCCTTTTTCATTTCTAATTTTATTGATTTGAGTCCTCTCCCTCTTTTTCTTGATGAGTCTGGCTAATGGTTTATCAATTTTGTTTATCTTCTCAAAGAACCAGCTTTTATTTTTGTTGATCTTTGTTTTCTTTGTTTCTGTTGCATTTATTTCTGCTCTGATATTTATGATTTCTTTTTTTTTTCTACTAACTTTGGGTTTGCTTGTTCTTCTTTCTCTAGTTCCTTTAGGTGTAAGGTTAGATTGTTTATTTGAGATATTTCTTGTTTCTTGAGGTAGGATTGTATTGCTATAAACTTCCCTCTTAGAACTGCTTTTGCTGCATCCTATAGGTGTTGGATTATCGTGTTTTCATTGTCATTTGTCTCTTACTGTTTCCTGATTTCCTCTTTTCTTTCTTTGTGATCTCTTGGTTATTTAGTAACATATTGTTTAGCCTCCAAGTGTTTGTGTTTTTTACTTTTTTTTCCCTGTAATTGATTTCAAATCTCATAGCATTGTGGTCTGAAAAGATGCTTGATATGATTTCAATTTTCTTAAATTTACTGAGGCTTGATTTGTGACCCCAGATGTGGTCTATCCTGAAGAATGTTCCATGTGCACTTGAGAAGAAAGTGTAATCTGCTGTTTTTGGATAGAATGTCCTATAAATATCAATTAAATCTATCTGGTCTATTGTGTCATTTAAAGCTTGTGTTTCCTTATTAATTTTCTGTTTGGATGATCTGTCCATTGTTGTAAGTGAGGTGTTAAAGTCCTGCACTATTGTTGTGTTACTGTTGATTTCCTCTTTTAGAGCTGTTAGCAGTTGCCTTATGTATTGAGGTGCTCCTGTGTTGGGTGCATATACATTTATAATTGTTGTATCTTCTTCTTGGATTGATCCCTTGATCATTATGTAGTGTCCTTCCTTTTCTCTTGTAAGATTCTTTATTTAAACTCTATTTTATCTGATATGAGTATTGCTACTCTAGCTTTCTTTTGATTTCAATTTGCATGGAATATCTTTTTCCATCCCCTCACTTTCAGTCTGTATATGTCCCTATGTCTGAAGTGGGTCTCCTGTAGACAGCATATATATATGTCTTGCTTTTGTATGCATTCAGCGAGCCTGTGTCTTTTGGTTGGAGCATTTAATCCATTCACGTTTAAGGTAATTATTGATATATATGTTCCTATTACCATTTTCTGAATTGTTTTTGTACGTCCTTTTCTCCTCTTGTGTTTCCCACTTAGAGAAGTTCCTTTAGCATTTGTTATAGAGCTGGTCTGGTGGTGCTGAATTCTCTTAGCTTTTGCTTGTCTGTAAAGCTTTTGATTTCTCCATTGAATCTGAATGAGATCCTTGTTGGGTAGAGTAATTTTGGTTGTAGGTCCTTCCCTTTCATCACTTTAAATATGTCATGCCACTCCCTCCTTGCTTGTAGAGTTTCTCCTGAGAAATCAGCTGTTAACCTTATGGGAGTTCCCTTGTATGTTATTTGTCATTTTTCCCTTGCTGCTTTCAATAAATGTCTTTGTCTTTAATTTTTGCCAGTTTGATCATTATGTGTCTCAGTATGTTTCTCCTTAGGTTTATCCCGTATGGGACTCTCTGCGCTTCCTGGACTTGGGTGGCTATTTCCTTTCCCATGTTAGGGAAGTTTTTGACTCTAATCTCTTCAAATATTTTCTCAGGTCCTTTCTCTCTCTCTTCTTGTTCTGGGACCCCTATAATGCGAATACTGTTGCTTTTAATGTTGTCCCGGAGGTGTCTTAGGCTGTCTTCATTTCTTTTCATTCTTTTTTCTTTATTCTGTTCTGCAGCAGTGAATTCCACCATTCTGTCTTCCAGGTCACTTATCCGTTCTTCTACCTCAGTTATTCTGCTATTGATTCCTTCTAGTGTATTTTTCGTTTCAGTTATTGTATTGTTCATCTCTGTTTTCTTTTTCTTTAATTCTTCTAGGTCTTTTTTATACATTTCTTGCATCATCTTGATCTTTGCCTCCATTCTTTTTCCAAGGCCCTGGATCACCTTCACTATCATTATTCTGAATTCTTTTTCTGGAAGATTGCCTATCTCCACTTCATTTAGTTGTTTTCCTGGGGTTTTATCTTGTTCCTTCATCTGGCACATAGCCCTCTGCCTTTTCATCTTGTCTATCTTTCTGTGAATGTGGTTTTTGTTCCACAGGCTGCAGGATTGTAGTTCTTGCTTCTTCTCTCTGCCCTCATGTGGTGAGGCTATCTCTAAACTCCTGTAATCTTATGTACCCAAGTTGTTTTCCAAACTTTTTAGAACTTCACCATAAACAGTAAATATTTATGAAAAATTCCTTTGAATTTGACCTGCAAGAAACATATAGTTGCTTATCATCTAAGATACAATAGTGCTGATTTGACTAACAATTTTTTAAAGTTGTATATTTAAGAAATACTTAAGACTACTATGTTCCAGGCACTGTTCTAGTGTGATTTATGAATAGTATATTTATGAATAGTATATTTATGAATAGTATATCAGTGAATCATATTGTTTCCATTAAATGATATCAGTTCTGAGTCATCGCAAGTTCTTTCATGGTATCTATATTAATAGATTTAATACAATTGAATGAAACATAAAACTTTTGACATTTGCCTCCTTCCTGTTGACAGTGTGATTTTTCTTTAACAGTTATTTAGTAGGATGAAAGCAAAGGGGACAGGTGCACTTGGTTGTCAGTAGTTCTCTGGTATTGTCAGTTATTTCGAAGGATCCATTCTTGACTTATTATATTGATGACAGTAATGCAAAACCTCTGGCAATGCCAAAAGAGAACAAAAGTGCCAATGCTGTTTTCACATTTTCTAATTCTAAAAGAAACGTGGTGAACGTCTTGGACACCTGAAGAAAAAATCTGTCAACTCCCTCACCAGCAGCTGTCACCTATAGTTAATCTTTTTATTTCTATTTGTGTATTCCCTCTCACACCACCCTATCTCCCACACACTATGTCACCATCTTCCACCACATTTTCTTGCATCCAGTTGACCTCTCTAAACATGGTCCTGCCATCATTTTCAGTAAGTCAGGCACCACTAAGTCAGTGATGGAAATGTCCTTTGAAAATAAAGTTAAATATTTCATAACTGAGGTAACACTATTTGGCCACCTCTTCTATACACCTAATTTTTTTTTTTGGTGGAGGTACAATAGATATGGGATTCACTGAATTTTCTAGTAACTAGGAAAAATATGTCTAATTTTGAGTGAAGTACACATAGAGAAATAAAGGTGATATGGACTTTTTTGTTGCTTTTGCTTCACAGAATGCATGCCTAATGGGAAACAACAGAGAACTTAAAGAATCAATCAACTTAAAGATTAATAGTCAACAGTGTGGTCAGTGTGGTGAAGTGTGTGAACAGTTCTGTGCATATTTGGGTCACCTCTCCTTCCATAAAAATTACACTTTTGTTCCAACTTGCTGTTAAATAAGGTCATATGACATTATGACCAATTCATTGTAAGGACACAAGCATTAGTCTAGACTGAAGCATTTGTCTTTTTGAGTAGCCAGGGTCTCAGGGTTAATTTAGTTACCATAACATAACCTAGCCTATTTTGACTAATACTACAGGTCGCGAGTAGCTGAAGAGTTCATTTGTCTCCCATCTCTCCCTTATCTGCCTCCCTTAATGAGACTTTTAATGATTAACTGTTGCTTCATAAGTATTCTGGATATCCAGTTGTGTCTGGTTACTAAAAGAGCCCTAAACCTTACTATTATGTACATTACGCAATGGATTTGGCTTCCTTCACAGTTGGGTTATCAGAAGAGACATATTACAGGGAATTTTATTCAGGTTTGCCCTAGCCCTTTGCCATCAGCCAGAGACCCACAATCATAACTGAAGAAGTTTCTCTGGAGGAAGTTCTGGAGCCTGCTGCCAGGGAACAGCACTGTCTGATGTGACAAAAGGAGCAGAAGAAACAGAGGACCAATGTCAAACCCTCAGGACCCAAACTTCTTCCACATTATGATCAGAAAATATAACCACAGATTGGAGAGAACACTAGTAGAAACAGAATTGTTTTCTGAAGACAATATTAAATGTTCCTCTTTCCTTAAAAAGGAAGTAAATAAAGTGAAGTTGGATGGATTCCCAGATTGCACATCTGCCTGTCTAAATTACACCTGAGAACTAGCAACCAGACAGATGGAAGTGAGGAGGATTAGGGAACAGTCTTCTTTCAATTTTATGTGCCTATAATCACAATGGCTTACACCCTTCACAACAAAGTGTCTTCAGGGGGGCAGACAGTCTTGTAAATACAGACTGTAACACCTGTATGTCAAACAAGTGGATACAGGCGCAGTAGCTGGTTCCCTAGAGAAACAAGAAAAACTTTGCTGAGTTAGGTACATGCACATCATTCTAGATCTCACTGCCTCCTTCTCTAAATAAGTCATTAACTATAACGTAGAAAAATAATATTGCATAAATTGTTGGTGTTATTGAACTTGATTGCTCTTTGCTACATTGAGGAGGGTAGTCTGTCATATTCCATTCTATGTCTTTTCTTGATCTGTTTCCCCTTTCCTCCTCAACCATCTCAGACTTCTTTCTTCATTATAAGATTTACTGAATGGGATGGAAATATTGTAGGCATGTTTAATGGTCAAAATGTATTTCCTTCCTTTTTAAAAATCTTCAGTAACATTTAATGGATTTAGTGAGTTGAGTAGATAACATTTTTTAATAATATTAATACTGTGGAACCTTTGAAAATGAAACTGAAATAACTAACAAATTGTCTTCCTTCTAAACAGGACAGCTACAATTGTAAAAGGGTTCACATTTAAATGAAAAAGAACATGACTGTACATAATGGCAAGTCGTTTTTGTGGGTTTTTTTAGAGAATTTCAGTGTAATGCAGTATGCATTAATTAATGATTAAGAAATAGATTTCTACCAAAACAGGGGAGATTAAATATCTAGATGTGTTAGTGGAATTTTAGTAAAGTATGAAATGTCTCATCACTGCAATGGATCAACAGCTTAAAACTGAGCTAGAGCAGGATCAACAGGAGGTAAGACTGACGGTGAATTACCTGACAATGTAAAATGATCTGCCAGCTTTGAGTCTGGTACTGGATAATTGTTCCACTTAATCACATACCGTGGTGTTGTTTAGCACTAATGGACCTTATGCATCCAGTTTATTAGCTGAGATCCTTTTTTCTCCCTCTACAGGGTCAATAGCAATTTTTGTAAAATATACTGGAAATGTAAAGTGCAATGGGATCTGACATGAACAAACAAATAGTGTTCTGATTAATTATGACCATGAAATCTACCTTAAAAATAGGGAATGGTGTTTCATGATTTTCTATAAATTATAGAATATTCTGCAGTGATCATTTTAAATTTGATCTAACACATCTCTTAGTCACATAAGATTTACTTGTCTCGAACAAAACTTAAAAAATAAGCAATTTATGTTTTTGCATCATATTATACTTTTTAACACAAAATAAAATTCTCAAGTAAATGATTAAAGTTAGGCTAAAGACTTAAGTCTTTTGATCAGCACGGTTACAGATAACTTATTTGTCTAAATTTATGAC
Source organism: Monodon monoceros (assembly GCF_005190385.1). Taxonomy (NCBI): domain Eukaryota; kingdom Metazoa; phylum Chordata; class Mammalia; order Artiodactyla; family Monodontidae; genus Monodon; species Monodon monoceros. The sequence continues at coordinate 26,870,445 of NW_021703771.1, forward strand.
ACAGCAAAGCTGTTTCACCATCATTTTGAAAGAGTCTGTATGAATCAGACAGGCCAGGGAAGCTTTTGCAATTTACAACAGCTCATTTAAATGTCAAGACTGTGAGGAGAAGACATGAAAGAACCAATCTCATCATTCTCACTTATTGCATATTTGTTAAATCTGATTGAATTAAATAAAGTAAAAGCACAGCAGATCATATCGACAAGTTTCTTAGAAATTCTAGTACACAAAAGTCATGTTTATATGTAACAGTATATGTGCAATGTTCATCTTAATGGGACTCACTAAAAGCTGAATCACCCACACACATACACACACACACACACACACGCATATAAATACACACAAACTGAAATGACCAACTCTCCCTGTTTGTCTGTGACCATCTTGGTTTTGCACTAAAATTTCTGCATCTCAGGAAATCCCTTATTCCTAGGCAAATAGGGAGGGCTGGTTACCATAACACACACACACTCACACACACACCAACACTCATACACACACACACTGTCTGATTTCACTTTGAATATATAACCACAATTTTTAAGCGTCCTCTACACTTTTGGCCAAGATAGAAAATCAGAAAAAAAAATCAAAAATCAACAAAATATATTAAATCACAGTTTCTAAGACATCAAATTTGAGGCAATGAAGGACATTGATCCTTGATCCTTGAAACACAGGAAACAAATAAGTTGCACCCAATTATCACCTAAGTTTATTGCCTTGAGAGAGTTTCCAGGCTATAAAGAATGGAGGGAAAACATAAGCAGGAAAACATAATTAAAAAAAAATTAATTTCCAAGCTTGAGGTTTCTCAGCTGCACAAATACACTACTTCAGTTTGTGTCTACTGTCCTGCTGAGCTCACCTCCGCATTGCACATGTAGGGTTGGGATGGCAAAAGGAACTGAAGCTCTTCCTGCATGCTTCATGAGTAATAACCATTAGTAATAACGTTCTTTATCTCTGACCCGGGGGTATCTTGCCTTCTGCCAACATGTGTAAGACGGTGGCTGACTAACTTGTTAGTTCACAAGTAGGGTAAAATCCTAGGCCCCTCACATTTTTTGACAAAAATACAGACAGAAAATAGAATTTTTAGAAAAAGGACAGAATATCAGATACTTTAGATAAAACACTAAAAGTACAATTCATAAAAGAACAAATTGATAATTTGGGATTCATCAAAATGAAAACTTTTGCGCATTCATAAATTCATAAAATTTCTCTTAAGAGAAATTTTTTATTTCATAAAACACTTTAGTTTTAAAACACTTTAGTTCATAAAACACTCTTAAGAGAATGCAAAGACAACCTATGTACTGGGAGAAAAATATTTGCAAATTATATATCTGATAAATTACTTGAATCTAGAATATATTCAAAAAATAATAAAATAATCAATCTAGTTTTTTTAAAAAAACAAGCAAATTATTTGAGCAGACATTTTACCCATGGAGACATACAGAGGATAAATATTCACATGAAAAGATGCTAAACATCATTAGCCATTAGGAAAATGCAAATTACATCACAGTGAGATATAACTACATGCCTGTTAGAATGATACAGTTTAAAAGACTGACTACATAAAGTGTTGGTTAGGATGTAGAGGAAGTGGAAGTCTATATACTGATAATGAAAAATGTAAAATTATACAACCACTTTGGAAAACATACACCTAACATATGACCCAGCCATTCCACTCCTAGGTATTTACCAAAGAAAAAATATAACATGTGTTCATGCAAAGACTTGTACATAATATTCATAGCAGCTTTATTTGTAATAGCCAGACTGGAAAGAACCCAAATGCCCATCAACAGGTAAAGGGGTAGACAAACTGTGGCCAGCTTGTATAATGGATAAATAAAATAGAATGAACTATTGTTACAGAAATAAAAAGTATTAAATTATTCACATATGCTATAACATGAATGGATCTCAAAATAATTATGATGAAAGACAGCAGATCAAAAAAATGGAAAGCACATACTGTATGATTCTATTAAAAAAAAATTCTAGAATTCGTGACAGAAAGATCAATATATGTCTGGGGATATGGTTTAAAAAAAGATAAAGCCTCACCACCTTCAAAACAGGAAAATCCTAGCCAGATATTTCTCCCTACCAGCATCAGATAGATTAAATGACTCCAGAAATATGCCATCACATTTTGGCAATTTAAAGTTTCCAGGATAAGAGTCAGTTATGTAAGCAATCAGCTTAGCGTCTACCGTTAGAGAAAGGAAACTGTGGATTCAGTATTCCCAGTCAGATTTTTAAAAAAAAAATTTATTGAAGTATACTTGATTTACAATGATGTGTTTAATTTCTGCTATACAGCAAAGTGACTCAGTTATACATATATACATACTCTTTTCATATTCTTTTCCATTGTGATTTATCACAGGGTATTGAATATAGTTCCCTGCGCTGTACAGTAGGACCTTGTTGTTTATCCATCCTATATATATATACTAGTTTGCATCTGCTAACCTCAGGACTGGGAGTTTGGGATTAGCAGATGTAAACCAGTCAGATTTTTGGAGTCTTCCTGTTAAATGTGAATGCAAGGTCATAGTTTATGAGACATTCATGGAAAATATAAAAAAGGAAAATAGAACCCAAAGAGCAAAACAAAAACAAAATGGTCCCAGAGTTATGCAACCATCAACAATTGTCTAATATTAAAACATTTCCAGTACCAAAAAATGAACCTACTATCCACTAGAAGTCACTTCTTATCCCTTCCCAATAGCCCTAGGCATGCATTGGTCTACTTTCTCTTTCCATATAGTTGCCTATTCTAGATATTTCATGTAAATGAAATAATATAATATGCCTCCTTTTGTGGCATTATGCTGGCATTTTTCACTTATAAAGTTTTAGAGGTTCATCCATATAGTACTTGTCAGTACTTTTTTATTTTTGAATAATATTCTATTTTAATAATACACAGTGTTTTGTTTGTCCATTAATCTTTCAGTAAACATTCGGGTTCTTTCCACTCTTTGGCTCTTACAAGTAATACTACTTTAAATATTTATGTACAGGTTTTATATATACATTTGTTTTAATTTCTTTTGGATAGATATGGAGGGTTGGACCTGCTGGCTCATATGGTAATTCTATTTTTAACATTTGCCAAACTATTTTATAGGGTGACTATATGATTTTACATTTCCACAAGAGAATAAAGGAGAAGAAATGTTATTATACCATCTTCTATAATTATGCACATAATTACCTCTTCCTGTATTATATTTATGTAAATTAGAATTACTGTTTGGGGTCACTTCCTTTCAGCCAGGAAACTTCCTTTAGTATTTCTTGTAAGACAAGTCTGCTCACAAAAATTCTCAGGTTTCATTCATCTAGAAATGTCTTTATTTACTCCATTTTTGAAGGAGAATTCTGCTGCATAGAAGACACTTGTATAATATTATTTTTTTCCTTTGAGAACTTTGAATATGTCATCCACTCCTTACTGGGCTCCATATTTTCAGATGAGAAATTATAAGAAATAACTTTTAATCTTATTGTGGCTCCTTTTTTTTGTTTTTTATTTTTTTCTTGTTTCTTCCAAGGTAGTCGCTTTTTCTTGGCTTTCAACAATTTAATTGTAATGTGTCTCTATATGGATACTTTTTATCTTGCTTGGTGTTTTTTCACCTTCTTGGATGTACATTACTATTTTGAGGGGGAGAATTTGAGAAGTTTTCAGCCATTATTTCTTTAAATAGTTTTTTTCCCCATTTTCTCTCTCTCCTCTGTTTCTGGTATTACCATTAAGAATAATTGATGCATTAGTGGTGTCCCATGTTTCTCTGAGGCTTTGTTCAATTCTCTTTTTTGGATTGTATAAACTTTATTGATTTATCTTCAAGATTATTGAATATTCCCTCTGCCAGCTTACATCTGTTGAGTCGTAGGCTGAAATTTTCATCTCATTTATTGTACTTTTTAAATCCAGATTTTCCATTTGTTTTTCAATATTTCTACATCTTTATTGATAGTCTCTATTTGATGAGACTTGCTGTTAACTATTTTATTTTATTTTCTATTTTTTGAAAATGGATATTTATTTTTTAATAAATTTATTTATTTTATTTATTTAATTTTGGCTGCATTGGGTCTTCATTGCTGTGCCTGGGCTTTCTCTAGTTGCAGCGAGTGGGAGCTACTCTTCATCGTGGTGCGCGGGCTTCTCATTGCGGTGGCTTCTCTTATTGCGGTGCATGGGCTCTAGGCTCGTGGGCTTCAGTAGCTGTGGCACACAGGCTCAGTGGTTGTGGCTAGTGGGCTCTAGAGCACAGGCTCAGTAGTTGTGGTGCGTGGGGTTTAGTTGCTCTGTGGCTTGTGCGATCTTCCTGGATCAGGATTTGAACCTGTGTCTGTTGCATTGGCAGGTGGATTCTTAACCACTGCACCACCAGGGAAACCCTCTGTTAACTATTTTAAAATAGTTTCTTATGATTCTATGATCACGCATAATAACTGCTTTGAAATCTGTGTCTGCTAAGTTGAACATCTGAACCCCTCAAAGGCATTTTCTATTGCCTGATTTTCCTGGGTATGGGTAACACTTTCCTTCCTTTGCATGTCACATAATATTTTGTTGAAAACTGAATATTTTATATAATATATTGTCACAACTCTGGATTCTTATTTCTTGTTCCTCAGGGCTTATTGTTACTGCTCTTTTTGTTCATTTGTATGTTTGCTCAGTGAATCTGCTGCTCTGATTCTGTGAAATCCATGTCTCCTATGGTGTACAGCTTCTGATGCCCATGCTCAATTTATTTTCCTTTTTTTTTTTTTTTAAACTTAAAGTCTTAGTATTCACCCCTATGTCAGCATGTATTAATGATCAACCACTGATCTTTCAGAGGGTGTGCCAGTTCACCCTTTCCCGTTGGATTGGTGTATGACTTGGGAATTGATTTCAAATTTCTTGAAGTTTACAAGTCTGTCTCACATTCACCCAGGGATTTGGATGTACTGTCCTCATGAGCTCCTAAGATAGTACATCAATTTAGGAGACACAATATGCAACTTTAGGAATCTAAATTGATTTCTTTATACCATCCTTGCCTGAACACAGCTTAGAAATATTCCCATATGAGTGAAATATTTTTAACTTAGTTTGTACAGCAATAATATAGAGAATGTAGAATAATTTACTCTCACACAATTTTATAAAGTAAATTTACTATAAAATTGCATTAATTTTCAAATTGACATTCTATGCCAGATAAATCCCTTTCGGGAATTAATCCATAGACATGCACACATGAAAAAACGATTCCTCATATTATCCTTTTATAACTATACCCACTTTCCTCATACCCCAATCCCATCTAAAATCCTAGAACCACTAATCATTCTTCATTTCTATTATTTTGTCACTTGACAGTTTTATAAATAGACAGTTTTATAAATAGAATAATATAGTATGTAGCCTTTTCTGATTGTCTTGTTTTTATTCAAAAATAATTCTTTGGAGATTCTTCTAGGTTCTTATGTGTATCAATACTTCACTCCTTTTTCTTGCTGAGTAGTGTTGCATGGTATGAAGGTACTACCATTAGTTTATTTACCTCATGAAGAACATTTAGGTTGTCTCATGTTTAAGCTATGTTAAATAAAACTTCTCTAGATATTTATCTACAGGATATTGTATCAACACAACTTTTCACTTTTCTCAGATAAATGCTCAGGAGTACAGTTGCTGGATTTCATGGTGATTGAATGTTTAGTTTTTAGTAACTTCCACACTGTTTTCCAAAGTGGCATTACCATTAGCAGCATTTGGTTTTGTCACTTTTTTTTTTTTTCTTTTTAGCTATTCAGTGGGTATGTGGTGATATATCAGTGTGGCTTAATTTTGCATTTTTCTAATGATTAAAGATGTTGAACATCTTCTCATGTGCTTATTAGCCTCTATATATCCTCTTTAGTGAAATATTTGTTCATCTCTCTTTTTCTGTTTTCTTATTTGATGGGATTCTTTCTTTGTTTTGTTTTGTTTTTATGGTTGTGTTTTGAGAGTCCTTTAAATATTCTAGATACAAGTCCTTTTTCAGACTGTGGTTTAAAAATATTTTCTCCTAGAATGTAGCTATTTTTTCCTCCCTTTAATAAGATCCTTCACAGAACAAATGTTTTTAATTTTTATAAAGTCCAGTTTATCATTTTTCATTTTAGAGATTGTGCTTTCTCTGTCAAATCTAAATATGCTTTATCTATTCCTATATCCCCCCAAATTTCTACTATGTCTCTTTCTAAAAATTTTCTAATTTTACATTTTATCTTTATGTTTGTGGTTCACTTTGAGTTAATTTTTGTATATTTTATGTAAAAGGTTGTATAGAATTGGTGTTAATTCTTAAAGTATGTTAGAATTTGTCAGTGAAATCATCTGGGATTGGCAATTTTTGGGGGGGAGTTTTAAAATTATGAATTCAATTTCCTTGATAGTTATAAGGCTATTAAATTCTCTATTTCCTATCGTGTGAATTGTAGTAGTTTATGGTTTTGAGGAATTGGTTCATTTGATCTCAGTTTTCAAATTAATATTTGTATAGTTATTCATAATATCATCTTGTTATCATTTTAGATCTGCCAGGTCTGTAGAGATATCCCCTATTTAATCTATAATACTGGTAATTTGTATCTTCTCTTTTATTTTTGTTGTCAGTATTGCTAGGGTTTTGCCAGTTTTATTGATCTTTTCAATCTGTGTTCAGAAAAAAAAGCACTGAAATTTAAAATAAAATAATCTTTATATATGAATATGAATATAAACATATTTGTATACCTATATATGTATGCACACATACATGTATAATATTTTAGAATGTATTTTCTATAATTGCAGGAGAGGAATAAAAAGTGAATTTGAAGTTCAAATATAGATATGCCTATCTTTTGGCAAGATTTCATTGATTTACAATTTGGATAAATCTGATCTATCTAGACTGCAATTTTATTTTTATGTCATTATAATGAAAGCAGAATGTTCCTATCTCAAAGGTTTTATTCTCGGTGAAGCTGTCCCTGATCATTGTATTTAAAATTGCATTTCCATAGTCATATATTCCCCCCGCTCCCTGCTATTTCCATTGCATATAACACAATTAACCTAATATTTTACTTATTTATTTTTGTTATTATCTATCTCTCCTGACTAGAGGGTAACCTCCGTGAAATAGGATTATGCAAATTCAGTGAATAAATACTTAACAGCAACATTTGACAGCATCATTTGCAAACAGATAGTTTCATGTGAATATTTTCTAGTCTGCAAATTAGGGTTAAAAACACCTATATTTGGTAATATTATATTAGAATTTTTTTTCTCATTTTATTTTATAATATGTATCTGTTTTTCTATAATTATAATTGAAGGGCCCCTTATTTAGTACACTTAATGTGACTAAGCTCTGATTTAAACAAAACGTGATATCTAGTAGTTTAAAGACGTAATTCAGAAGGAGCTAAAATAACTTCTATGCTACCCTTTTACCTTCTTATTTTACTACTTATCTCCTCAGCAGCCTGTTCATTACCATGATGATATGTAAACAGATTTCCAATTCCAGGCTACATTTACTTTAAGAACATTAGAGTCATACTTTCAATGGCCTCATAAATAAAAAGTTCAAATTCATATTTATTTTCTTCAAAACTATTCTCATAATTTCCCCTACCAATTATCCCTTCTATTATACTTCATATTATTGAGATATCATTCAGTTGGCTATTTCATAAATATGGTGGTCATTTTGGATCACTCTATTTTCCTTTTTATCAATGTACACTTGCTACCAAATACATAATGAATTTATTCTCAAATATCTCTTTTCTCCATTTCCATTGCATGAGATTTCTGTTGCTCATTAGGTCAATTTTGGGTTGCAGTTCAATAGAAGTTTAAATAATAAATATGTACTTGAGATTTTTAGACTGTGCTCCCTAAATGTCCTTCTTTCTTATTCTTCCTGATTTCATTAAACAACTACAAGTATGGAAACATGCTCAAAGAAGCAAATTTCTGTTTTTTTGGCCCATCACCCTTAAGAAACCTTACATGGGTCATCCTAGCTTTAGTTATCTGTGTTAGAGTCACCTATATTGTCTGCATTTATCTTTTTGACCTGTATTCAGGAATTTCTTTTTACTATATCTGCAAATCTGTGACTCTAATAGCATTTCAGGCATGACTCTGAAATAGTTTGAGTGAACAAAGGCAATAGAGTAATGCCAGTTTTCTAGGCATGTTGCTTGAGTGCTGTGTATGTGATAATAAGAAATAATGAGTAGTTCAATATACCCTACACTGTTTGATATTTACCTATCCGGTATTTCGATGTGCTTCTGTTTCCCAAAGGACTGTATATAATAATTAGACTTGTGATGAAGCACATATTCCTAAGTGACTATTCTGATTCTTATAAAGGGTAGAGCTCAAAAGTGTTCTGATAAAAAAAATAATATTAAATATGATATTAATGGCCTGAAGTTGTATACTTCCCTTGAGAGTCCTTTTAATAACCTCCAGTATCATAGATAAAACTGAGGCAGTAATCATTACTGAAATGGATTTTCTGGCAGAATTAGATATCACCTCCAAGAATCCATAATCATTTGAAGCTAACAGGGTGATTAAATGACCTCCTTTTCATTTTGCCTCATGTTGAGTTGCTTTTTAATCTTGATTTAGAGTCACACTGCTAGAAACAAAGATAAACTGGGGACTTAGAACATTAGGGCAGCAACGTGAGGCCTTTTTTTATAAAGGTTAAAGGCTTATTTCCTTCAATCAAGGCATTTCTAGCCAATCAATTTCCTTTCCTATTTCTAAAGGAAAAACTGAACACTCTAGGTGCAGACTGTATGAATACCACCACCTAAGGATGCTTCTTCTTTTTAAAGATCTGCACCATTAGCTTTGCTATGGCAGGTGCTGTATGTTTTATTTTTTTTTTAATTTACTAATTTACCATGCCAGTGATTCTGGGAGATATCTTTGTATTGACTGGTAATGTTGTCCTTAATTCTTTTCATCTGTGTAGTTTATCCCTCCCATCTATTTATAGTCCAAAAAAGAACTGCTTCAAGTAGGCAGGAAGATAATTCTGCCAGCCAAATATTTTCTATCACATGTAGGAAATGCTGTCAATTACCAAGTAGAGTTTGACATTTGCATTGTCAACTACTATATTAACCAAAGGGTTATTTAATACATATTCTAATAATATACACATGGAAATATGGAAATGAAAATTGTTAGTGTGTTCACATGTAAGAAATAAGTAAAATTTGAAAAATATAAAATTGTGAAATTCCATAAAATTCAAAGCAAAAATTGTTTGATCTCTTATCCAAAGGAAAGTAGACAGATAGATATAGTGGGCACATATGTGCACATCCCCACATGTATATAAGGGAAAAACAGGAGACAGGGAGAGGGATAAAAATAAAGATAAAATATGTTTATTAGATCTTTAGGCAGGATATAATAATATATTATTATTAACCTAATATCCTTACTTTTCTGATCTGAATATAGTGAGTTTTTATTTACAGCTACTGCTATCTTAAGCTTTGGTTTCTTCATAGATCAAACATGCTTTGTTTCTTTAAAATATATATTTCATGTTTGAAATAATAAATATAAATTAATAAGATTATAACATAACAAGTTAGATACTAACAATTATCATTCATTTTCTCTGCAAAAGTTTTCAAATATAAAATCTAATTAATAATGAACTAATAAGCCTCACTTCCAAAGAGTTTTCAAATAATTATCTGATAACAAGGAGATCATTTCAGATGTTGGACCTGGATACCATGAGCTTTAAAATTTTTTGCTACTGCCATGATAGCCATTTAGGGAAAAATACTAGTCTCTCTAAAAAAAATAGGTTTTTTATGAAGGGACAAAATGACAGAGTAGGAAGATCCTGGGCTTGTCTCCTTCCATAGACACACCAAAACCATAACTACATATAGAGCAACTATCTATGAGGACAACCTGAAGATCAGCAGAAAAGATTTTCCACAACTAAGGATATAAAGAACAAGCCACACTGAGATAGGTAGGAGTTGCAAAGACATGGTCTGGCCAGGCCTCACACCCTGGTGCAGCAACCCAGAGGTGGGAGGGATATCACAGCTGTGAGGTCCTTGCTGAGGATCAAGGGATCCAAACTCCACATTGGACTCCCCAGTCTGGGAGACCTACACCAGAACGATGAGTCACAGTAAAGTCTGGCTTTGAAAATGGGCTGGGCTTATGTGGAGGAGAGCCAGAGGGTTGTAGGAAACTGAGACTCTGCTTTTAAAGAGTGTGCACAAAAAATCACTCACTCTGAGTCCCAGCACAGAGTGCTCACAACTACCAAGGACGGGCCTTACACCCAGCCACATATGGGGCAGCCCCACACACTAGTTCACCAGCAGCAGTTGAGGACCAGATGCAAAAGGAGAGCTCATGCAAATCACATGGTACACTCTTGGAGTACCTGACTCTGCTGACCAAAGGTAACCATGATACTGGGTCCCACAGGACACTTTCTACATAAAGCTGCTCCTTCTAGATGAGAAGTAGCTGATCTACCCAATACATAGAAATAGACACAGAGAGCTAGGCAAAATAAGGAGACAAAGGAATATGTTCCAAATGAAAAAATAAGTCAGGGCTTCCCTGGTGGCGCAGTGGTTGAGAGTCCGCCTGCTGATGCAGGGGACACGGGTTCGTGCCCCGGTCTGGGAAGATCCCACATGCCGTGGAGCGGCTGGGCCTATGAGCCATGGCCGCTGGGCCTGCGCATCCAGAGCCTGTGCTCCGCAACGGGAGAGACCACAGCAGTGAGAGGCCCGCGTACCGCAAAAAAAAAAAAAAAAAAAAAAAAAAAAAATAAGTCAAAACCTCAGAAAAAGGACTAAGCAAAGTGGAGAGAGGCAATCTACCACATAAAGAATTCAGAGTAATGATTATAAAAAGACTAACCAAACAAAGGAGAAGAATGGAGGAACACAGTAAGAACTTAAGCAAAGAGATGGAAAATATAAAAAAGAACCAATCAAATAATATCCAAAATATATAAACAGCTTATATAACTCAACAGCCAAAAAAACACTTAATTAAAAAAATTGGTAGAAGACCTAAACAGACATTTTTCCAAGGAAGATATACATATGGCCAAAAGGAACATGGAAAAATGCTTAACATCACTAATCATCAGAGAAATGCAAATCAAAACCAAAATGAGATGTGACCTCACAGCTGTCAGAATTGTTGTCATCAAAAAGCTTACAAATACCAAATGTTGGCAAGGATGTGCAGAAAAAGGAACCCTAGTACACTGTTGGTGGGAATGTAAATTGGTATAGCCACTATGAAAACAGAATGGAGGTTCCTCAAAGAGAACTACTATATGATCCAACAGTTCCACCACTGGAGATATATATATATATATATAGATAGATAGATAGATAGATAGATATAGATATATATATAGATAGATAGATATAGATATAGATATAGATAGATAGATAGATAGATGTACAGTAAGACCCCTACATATGAACAAGTTCCATTCTGAGAGTGCATTTGTAAATCCAGTTTGTCCATAAGTCCAACAAAGTTAGCCTAGGTACCCAAGTAACACAATCAGCTACATAATACTGTACTGTAATAGGTTTATAATACTTTTCACACAAATAATACATAAAGAACAAACACAAAAAATAAAACATTTTTAATCTTACAGTACAATGCCTTGAAAAGTACAGTAATACAGTACAACAGCTGACATTCAGGGACTGGCATCAAGTGAACAGGTGAGAAGAGTTACTAACTGGAGGAGGGAGAGGAGGTGGTAGATGGTAGAGCTGAAGGATCATCAGCAATAGGAGATGGAGGGCAAGCTGCAATTTCACTCACACCTGATGCTGATGGCACAGGTTCTGGTTCCTTGCTGGATTCAATCCTATCTGCCCTCTTGAAAAAACGATCCAGTGATGTCTGGGTAGTAGCTCTTTTTTTCTCATCATAGATGACATGGTAGCACTGGATTGTATTCTGAATGGCCGCTGCAGCCTCCGTGTACTGTTCTACATTTGGGTCCTGTGTCTCAAATAAAGAAAATCCCTTTGCCATCTCCTGCATTGTGAATCTCTTCGGTTCTTCAGTTACTTCTTCATCCTCTTGTCTCTCTTCATCCCTTCTCTGGGCCTCCAATTCCATCAGGTTTTCATTAGTAAGCACCTAGTGTAGCACAGCAAGGAGTTCAATGAAGTCGTCCTCTTGCAGCTCCAGCTTCTCACTGACGGTCACTAAGTTGTAAAGACCTCTTTGGACTCCTCATCCACCTTCTCAAATCCACGAAAACTGTGAACAAACTGTGGGCAAAGGTTCTTTCAAACCCCATTTATGGCGAATCATTATTGCTTGGAGCTTCTTAGCAGTACCAGCTACATCACTGCTGCTTTTATGCTTGCTTCTTGACATCTTGGGCTTGAAATAAAGATACTGTACTACTGTACTCTATACAGTACTGTACAGTAAAGTACACAAAAGCACAACCACTTGCAGAGGGTTCACACACATGACAATGTATGCCAGACATGTGAACTAACTTATGTGACTGGACATGCGAATGCGTATTCATATCTTTGAAAATTTGCAACTTGAACGTTCGTATGTAGGGGATTTACTGTATATGAAGAAAATGAAAATACTAATTCAAAAATCTACATGACTCCAAAGTTCATAGCAGCATTATTTATAATAGCCAAGATGTGGAAGCAACTTTAGTATACATCAACAGATGAATAGATAAAGAATTTGTGGTGTGTACATAGTGGAGAATTAGCCATAAAGAAGAATGAAATTCTGCCATTGGCAACAACATTGAAGGACCTAGAGGGTACTATGCTTAGTGAAATAAGTCAGACAGAGAAACACAAATGCTGTGTTATCACTTATGTGTGAATATAAAAAATTTTTTAAATGAATGAATATAACAACACAGAAACAGACTCACAGATGTAGCAAACAAACTAGTGGTTACCAACAGGGAGAGGGAGGACAGGGGGGCAAGATATAGGTAGGGGATTAAGAGGTGCAAACTACTATGTATAAAATAAATATTTTACAAGGATATATTGTACAACACAGGGAAATATAGCCATTATTTTATAATAACATTAAATGGAGTGTACTCTATAAAATTATTGAATTACTATGTGTACACCTGAAACTAACATAATATTGTAAATCAACTATACTTGAATTTTAAAAAATTCTAGATTAAAAAAGGACAAGAGCTGAAGAATACAATACCTGAGATGAAAGTTACACCAGAGGAAGTCAACAGCAGATTAAAGGATGCAGAAGAACAGATAAGTAATGTGGAAAGCAGCGTGGTAGAAATCATCCAGTTGGAATGACAGAAAGAAAACAGAATTTTAAAAAAATGAGGATAGTTTAAGGGACCGCTTGGAAAACATCAAGCATGCTAACATTTACAGTATAAAGTTTCCAGTAAAGATGGGAGAGAGAAAGGACAGAAAATCTATTTGAAGGAATGATTGCTGAAAATTTTTCTAACAAGGTGAAGGAAATGGAAATCCAAGTTCAGGGAGCACAGAGTCCCAAACAAAATGAACCCAAAGAGATCCACACCAACACAATATAATTAACATGTCAAAAGATAAAGAAAGACTATTAAAAGCAGCAAGAGGAAAACAACTAGTTACATGTAGGGGAGCCTCCATAAGATTACAGGCTGACTTTTCAGCAGAAACTTGAAAGGCATGACATATTTAAAGTAGTAAAAGGAAATTACTTACACCCAAGAATACCCTGCCCTGTAAGATTATCATTCATAACTGAAAGAGAGGTAAAGAGTTTCTGAGAAAAGCAAAAGCTAAAGGAGTTTATCACAACTCAAGCAACCTTACAAAAAATGTTAAAGGGACTTATTTAAACAGAAAAGACCTTAATTAGAAATATATAAATTATGAGAGGAGAAGTCTCATTAGTAGAGGCAAACATACAGTAAAGGTAGTAGATAAACCACTTACATAGCTATCCATAGTATGAAGGTTAAAAGACAAAAGTAGTAAAATCATCTATATCTAAAATAATTAGTTAATGGATACACAAAATTTTAAAATGTAAAATATGACATCAAAAAGGGTGGAGGAGAGTAAAAATATAGTGCTTTTAGAATATGCTGAAATACAAGTGATCATAAACTTAAAACAGTCTGCTATATACATAGGTTTTTATATAAAAACCTCTTGGTAATCACAAACCAAAAACATAATAGATAAACAAAAAGTAAAGACAGAAGTACATACATAACACTAAGGAAAGACATAAAATTACAAGGGAAGAGAGCAAGAGTAGAAAAAAGGAAGAAAAAGGAACTGTGAAAACAACCAGAATACAATTAACAAAATGACTATAAGGACATACCTATCAATAATTACTTTAAATGTAAATGGGCTAAACACTCCAATCAAAAGACAGTGTGGCTGAATGGATAAAAAAAAAAAAAAAAAGACCAAAACATATGCTGTCTACTTGAGACTCACTTCAGACCTAAAGGCACACAGAGATTGAAAGTGAACAGGTGGAAAAAGATATTTGATGCAAATGGACATGGAAAGAAAGTTGAGGCAGCAATAATTATGTCAGATAACATAGTCTTTAAAACAAAAACTATACCAAGATACAAAGGGCACTGCATAATGAAAAAGGATCAATCCAACAACAAGATATAACACTTGTAAATATATATGTATCCAACACAGGAGCAGCTAAATACATAAAGTAAATGACATAAAGGGAGAAATTGACAGTAATATAATGATAGTAGGGGACTGTAACACCCACTTGCATTAATAAATAGATAATCCAGATGGAAAATTAATACGGAAATTTTGCCTTAAATGACACATTAGACCAGTTAGACTTAATGGATATACACAGCACTTTCCATCCAAAAACAGCAGAATGCACATTCTTTTCAAGTGTATGTGGAATATTCACCAAGATAGAGCATATATTAGGGCACAAAACAAGTCTCAGTAAATTTAAGAAGTTTGAAATCATATCAAACATATTTTTCAACCATAGTGATATGAGACTAGAAATCAACAACAAGAAAAAAACTGAGAAAAACACAAACACATGAAGTCTAAACAGCATGCTATTAAACAACCAATGGGTCATTAAAAAATTCAAAGAGGAAATTAAAAAAATAAACCTTGAGGCAAATAAAAAAGGGAAATACAATGATCCAAAATCTGTGTAACACACCAAAAGCAGTTTGAAGAGGGAAGTTTATATAGAGAGAAGCCTACCTCAGGAAGCAAGAAAAATCTCAAAAAAAAAAAAATATTCTTACACCTAAAGGGACTAGAGAAAGGGGAGAACAAGGAAAACCCAAAGTGAGTAAAAGGAAAGAAATAATAAAGATAAGAACAGAAATAAATGTAAGAGAGACAAAAAACAGAAAAGGTCAGTGGAAATAAAAGCTGGTTCATTGAAAAGATAAATAAAATTTGATAAACCTTTAGCCAGATTCATCAAGAAAAAATGAGGGCCCAAATAAATAAAATAAGAAATGAAAGAGGAGAAGTTATAATAGACACCACAGAAATATAAAGGATAGGGGCTTCCCTGGTGGCGCAGTGGTTGAGAGTCCGCCTGCTGATGCAGGGGACACGGGTTTGTGCCCTGGTCCGGAAAGATTGCACATGCCGCGGAGCTGCTAGGCCCGTGAGCCATGGCTGCTGAGCCTGCGCATCTGGAGCCTGTGTTCCGCAACGGGAGAGGCCAAAACAGTGAGAGGCCTGCATACCGCCAAAAAAAAAAAAAGAAATACAAAGAGTAATAAGAGACTACTATGAACAATTATATGAAAAAATTGGATAGCCCAGAAAAAATGGATAAATTCCTAGAAACATACAATCTTCCAACACTAAGGAAGAAATAGAAAAGCTGAACAGATCAATTACTAGTATTGAAACTAAATCAATGATAATAATAATAATAAAACCCCCAACAAAGTCCAGGAACAAATGGCTTCACATCTGAATTCTACGAAACATTTAAAGAGAACTTAATACCTTTCCTTTTCAAACTATTCAAAAAATTGAAGAGAAAGGAATACTTCCAAAGTCATTATAGAAGGCCAGCATTATCCTGATACCAAAACCAAAGACACTACAATAAAAGACAATTACAGGGCAACATCTCTTATAAACAAAGATGCAAAAATCCTCAATCAAATATTAGCAAATCAAATTCAGCAAGATATTAAAATGATCATACTTCATAATCCTGTGGGATTTATCCCAGGAATGCAGGGATGATTCAATATTCACAAATTAATCAACATGATACAACACATTAACAAAATGAAGAATAAAAATCATATGATTATCTCAATGGATGCAAGAAAAAGAAAAGCTTTTGACAAAATTCTGCATCTATTTATGATAAAAAGTCTCATTGAAGAGGGTATAGAGGAAACACACCTCAACAGAATAAAGGCTATATATGACAAATTCACTGCTAACATAATGGTGAAAATCTGAAAGTATTTCCTCTAAGATCAGGAACAAGACAAGGATACCTACTCTTGCCACTTTTATTTAACATGATGTGGGAAGTCCTAGCCACAGCAATCAAATGTAAATCACAGCAATCAAATTTAAAACTCTTTGCAGATGGCATGATACTATACATGGAAAATCCTAAAGATGCCATCAAAAAACAAATAGATCTCATTAATGAATTCAGTAAAGTTGCAGGATACAAAATTAACATACAGAAATCTGTTTAGTTTCTATACGCTAGAAAGGAACTATCAGAAAGAAAACTTAAGAAAACAAACCCACTTACAATTGCATCAAAATAATAAAATACCTAGGGATAAATCTAACTAAGGAGGTAAAAGACTTGAACTTGGAAAACTATAAGATGTTGATGAAAGAAATTTAAGAAAACACAAATAAGTGTAAAGATATACTATGCTCATGGATTGGAAGAATGAATATTGTTAAAATATCCTTACTATTCCAATCAATCGGGGCTTCCCTGGTGGTGCAGTGGTTGAGAGTCTGCCTGCTGATGCAGGGGACATGTGTTCGTGCCCCGGTCCAGGAAGATCCCACATGCCGTGGAGCGGCTGGGCCCGTGAGCCATGGCCGCTGGGCCTGAGTGTCCAGAGCCTGTGTTCTGTGGTGGGAGAGGCCACAGCAGTGAGGCCTGTGTACCGCAAAAAAAAAAAAAAAGCCATGGCATTTTTCACAGAAATAAAACAAATAATCCTAAAATGTGTATGGAACCACAAAACACCCCAAATAGATAAAGCAATCTTTAGAAAGGAGAACAAATCTGGAGGTATCATGCTTCCTGATTTCAAATAATACTACAAAGCTATAGTAATCAAAGCAGTATGGTACTGGCACAAAAACAGACACATAGAACAATGGAACAGTAGAGAGCCTAGAAATAAACCCACACATATATGGTCAACTAATCTATGCCAAAGGAGGCAAGAATATACAATGGGGAAAAGAGAACCTCTTCAATGGATGGTGTTGAAAAAACTGAACAGCTACATGCTGAAGGGAACTAGACTCCAAATGGATTAAAGATTTAAATGTAAGTCCTGAAACCATAAAATTTCTAGAAGAGAACATGCTCTTTGACATTGATGTTAATGATATTTTTCATGGTTTGTCTCCTCAGTTAAGAGCAACAAGAGCAAAAATAAACAAATAGGACTACCTCAAACTAAAAAACTTTTGGACTTTGAAAAAAAATCAACAAAATGAAAAGGCATCCTGCTAAATGTGAGAAGATATTTGCAAATGATATATCTCATAAAGGGTTAATATAAAAACATATAAAGAACACTTGCAACTCAGTATTTTAAAAATCTGATGAAAGAAAGGGCTAAGGACCTGAACAGATGTTTTTCCAAAGAAGATATACAGATGGCCAACAGACCCATGAAAAGATGCTCAACATCCCTAATCACGAGGAAAATGCAAATCAAAACCAGAATGAGATATTACCTCGCATCTATAAGAATGACTATCATCAGAAAGACAACAAATGAAAAGTGTTGGCAAGGATGTGGATCAAAGGGAACCCTTGTGCACTGCTGGTGGGAATGTCAGTTGATATAGCCACTATGGAAAACACTATGGCGGGTCCTTAAAAAATTAACAATAGAACTACCATATAACTCAGCAATTCTGCTTCTGGCTATTTACCTGAAGAAAACAAAAACAGTAATTCAAAAAGATATATGGATACCTATGTTCATTGCAGCATGATTTATAATAGCCAATATCTGGCAGCAATCTAAGTGTCCATCCATGGATGAATGGATAGAGAAGATGCAGTATATATGCAATAGGATATAACTGACCCATAAAAAGAATGAAATCTGTCCATTTGTGAAAACATGGATGCAACTAGAGGCTATTAGGCTAAGTGAAATATGTCAGAGAATGACAGATACCATATGATTTCATTTATATGTGGAATCTATAAAACAAAAACATGAACAAACAAAACAGAAGAGAAACAACTCAGATTCAGGGAACAAACAGGTGGTTGTCAGAGGTGAAGTTGGTAGTGGACGGCTGGGCAAAACAGATGAAGGAAATTGAGGTACAAACTTCGAGTGATAAATGTTACCGGGATTGTATGTATGCTATAAAGAACATAGTCAATAATTATGTAATAACTTTGCATGGTAATATATTTGCATGGTAACTAGAGTTACCCTGGTGATCACTTTGTAATGTATTTGAACACCAAGTCACTATGTTGTACAAACACCTGAAACTAACATAATATTGCATGCCAACCATATTTCAATTTTAAAAAGTAATAATAATAAGGAAACAGATTTTTAAAAATATTGTTCTATCATTATATATTGTTCTATTGTTCCTCTTCATGTACAACATGTGATTTCATTTAATTTTAGACAATAGACATTTAGAAATAGAAATATTCATCTGATAATTTAAAAAATTCCATTTATTTTCACATCCATTCACAAATCTTTAATACTGTGCAGTTTTGATAATAACAGAAAGGTACTCTATACTTCTTAGAGCACCTTATCAAGAGATACGTGGTGTGATGCCTGATCATATCTGTTTTTGTTAGGTTAATTTTGATCACTGTGTCTAGATGCTCTCAGTTTGATCCATCCGTATAAAATTCATTGTCATTCTTTCACCCAAGTGCTTTAGCTGCCATTGATAATGATTGTCTACTTCCATTATTTCTTTAGAGGTGGAAAAGTGTAGGTATTTTACTTCTACCACATCTTCCTCATTCATTATCTGGAATTCTTGACACTATTCTAGGTATCATGAAGTGTAATTCACATGGGAAATGCAAAATAAATTTTTGAATTGTTCTCATATTTACCAATTATTTAGAATAATAATTACTTCCCAAGCATGTAATAAATGTAACAAACATGTATTTTAATATAACTATTAATCCAACAATATTAGCATATTTGTTGTGTTTCAGTCTACTGCAGTTATTATTTTTGATGCTCATATTGTCCCATCTTTGACTGAAGGTGTCTATTAAAGTTTTGTTTTGCTTTGTTTTGTTTATTATAATCCCCTTAGTCTTTATAGCTTCCATGATTTTTATATAATAAGATGTTCCACGCTCCTCCTGTACATATTCTACTACCAATCTGGAGTTAGCTATTTCTCCAAGGAGCTTTGATTCCTTCTAATGAACTGTTATTAAAGATCACAATCTGGGCACTAGAGTTTCTCATTACTGTTGAGTTGTTCACTGTTTCTAGATTTTTCAGTGGGCACAGCTAGGAACAGACATGAATGTGTGTGTATTTTTTCCCACCGTTGCTGACTTCAGGCTACTAAAGTGGTGTCACTAAAAGCAGAGTTGAGAAATGATGCATTGTCCCACAATAGTATATAATATTTTCACTGTACAGATACAATATATGTAAATGACCTCAAGATCATAGATGTTAGAAAAATGAAGTAAAATAATTAGGAAGCAAAGAGATGAGTTTTTAGTATTTCTTACCTTCATTTTAAATACATTTAATTGTATGGTTATATAATTTAATTTTTAATAATGGCTGTATTTCACACTGAGCTCACGAAATTATTGAAAATACAACAGGCTCCTACGAGGCGTTATAATCTGGCTCAAGCACACCACTGTTTTATGTGTACATTAAAAAAATGAGACCGTTGAGGACATTTGAGTATTACTTTTGATTTTTTGATATTTGGTAATTATTTTAAACCTTTTATAAGTGTAACAGTGATATTTTAGGTAGTGTTTAAAAAAAGAGGCATTGTCTTTAGAGATACACACTGAAATTTTATATGTTTATAGATATTGGTGGTTATGAGTCATGTGTATATGGGGACTCACAATACTATTTGGACTAATTTCATTTACTCAAAAATTTTTCCATAAAAAGTGAAAAATATATTAATTTCCCAAACTCCAGAGATAGAAAAAAAGTACAAAATGAGGTCACCATCCTCAAGAGTCTTATTATACTGGTATCGTTTTTAAGCCTGTAAATATTTGTTATACTTTTGATAAAAAGTTTTGAATGTGCTATGATTGTAAAGAGTGGTGAATTTGGTGGATGATAAGTGGAGATAAGAACATTTCACACAATAATCCTTATATGCAGAAAATGGAGTTTTGAAAATATATGACATATTGGAGAATAGTAAAGGAACAGTTTAACTTATTGTTTCTTCCAGATTATATCTTTTTTGAAAATAAGTTTTCATTACATTATCATTTAGTATAATTTTTCATTTTATTTAATTGCTATATGTCAAGTTTAAATTTTGGCCTTTATTGTTAAAATTATCAAGTATTTTTATTTGAAACAGATTGTTATCTTAAAAGTGGATGGGATAAATCAGCTGTCATTGTACAAAACGCTAGCTACTGAAATGGCTTTCTGTGAATTAAATTATTTAAAGCCCCAGTTGAGATGTAAGGTATGTGTTTCAATAATAGAAATGAACTTATAGATCCTATTATTGGGTTACTGACTGAGGAATATTTTAGTCTTGCTGTCCAAAGGATCTTCAATCATGCTGCTAAGAGCATTTCATAATTTGAGCATAAAGTTTAATTTAACAAAAGGATGAGACCTAAAAAAGTCCATAATGAGGTATAGTCTAAAACACTATTAGAACCATCTATAGATACTAATCAAAGTATAGGACTCTAGGGATTCTTGTCCAAATGAGAATATGAGGGTAGGTATAATTTGAAAATGTTCCCCTGGTAATTTTAATAAACTTTCCCCATATTACACTTTGAATTCTTTGAGGACCATAGAACCAATGTAAGTAAAAGAGGCACATCCAAAACTATTAAAATATTTTGGGGAAGCTACAGGTAATGAAACATGTTCCAACTTTTGATACTTTTTTGATAAAAACTTATGATATTAGGGGAGTAGAAAAAATAAGGCAAGGATAATTAAAGAGATAAAAAAATCAATATTATATAGTAAATAGGAAAGAAAAATATGGAAGGGAGTCCAGGAAAAGGAAAAAAGAGAAATCAGAAGGAACAACATTAGGACCAGAGGAAGAGGAATAGTCATAGCCATGGAAGTAGTCACCCTCCTTCCACTACTTTTTATATTTATCTTTATCATTCTTTTGTCATTTGCTCTAAAAAATTAGTTTTATTCTAGATCTTACACCTAATACCTTTTAAAAAACAAATAATTCTATGAGATTTATAATGAAAACCAGTTTTCTTACATATCACTGTTTCCCCAGCTTTGGTTTCTGATTTACTGAAGCAATGAGTTTATAGTATTTTTCTTAAAAATAAAATGTTTTTCTTCTATTTCTTGATTTTCTACCCTATTCATGCCATACTATTAGCTTTTTTTTATAATCTTACTTTAAGATCTATAAACTTCCTAAGATGAAATAGGAAAATCCACCTTTCTTTCAACCTCTTCTCATACACCAATATTGCTTTCTTCAATCTTTGCCAGATTATTAATATAGATTAATAGCATTTTTTCAATTATTAATGGTGACTATGAGAATATTATTCAAGCTGAGACATGTAGTGTACTGTGATTATGTTTCCTCATTAACGTTTGCTTGCCTAGTTTTCTTCATATGGAACAATAACTTGTCCTCCAACTCACTGGAAGTGTAAATCGACATTCATCTTCCAGCAACCCTCCAACATTCTGCTCCTGCCAGGGTTTGCTTTTCTCCAGGCTTGGCTGTAATCCTAGAGTCTCCCTTTGTCAGTGTCCTGAGGATTCTTTTCATCTTTTCTCTTAGTTGGATAACAGTTTCTTTCCTTTCCTTTCTCCTTTTTTTTTTATGACCATGTTATTCTTCATCTTGATGAGGAAGATTCTATATAAGAGAAAGTTTCAGGATGTTGTGTATCTGAAATTGTCTTTAGTCTACTTTCTATCTGAATCTTAATTTACCTGAACATAAAATTTTTAGGGAAAAAAGATTTTTCCTCAGATTTTTTAAGGTATTTCTCAACTGTTCTCTACCTTCTAATCCTGATACTGTTAGAAATCCAATGTCATTGTAATTCTTGAGTTTTTATACATGGCCTTTTAGTATTCTTTCAGCATGTTGTTGAGAGTGTTTTTTTTTATCCCTAGAGTTCTAAAATTTCATAATGCTATATCTTCATGGGGGCATTTTAAACTTCCTTTTCCCAGTCAATCAGTAAGCCCTTTCAATCTGGCCATTTCAGTCTTCCTATCTTATAAATCTTTACTGACTAATTTCCTTCACAAGGAAAGACATTCTTTATCTTTGCCACCCCTACTACTCTAAAGGATGACAGCTTGACTGCTGGGATTGATCCTCAAATATTCGTGGAAGGCAGCAATGTTCACTACTGTACCACCAATGCTGCTTATCCTCCAATATTCTTTCCTCTCCTCTTTTCTTGGCTGCTTTTGTGATTTCTTTCTTTTTATGATGTTTTTTTAGGTCTTACCTTCAAAAATTTATATTTAATTTTAATGTCTCTCTCTAGATACATAGATGGATAGCTAGCTAGCTAGCTAGATCTCTGTCTATGTCTATCTCCATCTCTATCTATATGGGCTGAGAGAGAAAAAGAGAGAAGACTAGGCTTCAACATGCAATAGTTTGTGTTTTTGCTTCTCCACCTCTGTTGGTCTTTGAGGACTTAGGCCTAGTGTCAGTATAATGGGATTTCAAGGAAGAGTGAATGCAAAGACACATATTCAATCTATCATTTTTCAACAAAGGTCACTCTCATATTTAATAATTTCTAATCCATTTTCCATATTTCTACTCAAGACCACTGTTATACTCCCTCATTCTGCTTTTCTTACTGTGTATCCCTTTCACTTCTCATCTTTTATTTTACTGACTCTTATTTTTACTGTGACATATGTTACACATACAAAATTTTTAAATGTGTACAATTTAAATAAAATGGATAAGCACCCTCCACAATAATAAATAGAATGCTTGCAAGTACTGTAAAACCTATTGTGCTGCCTCCCAAAATATCCCATTCTCTCTACTCCCCAGAAGATACCACTATTATAATTGTGCATTTATACTCCTTTGCTAAAAATAAAACATTTAGTTCAATCTGTTTTTTATATGAATCAAATAATAATAGGTGTGTTCTTTTGTGACTCGATCTGCTCACTCAATATAATGTTTTTGAGATCTACTCAAGCTGTTGCATTTAGTTAAATTTTATTCAATATTTGTTGCTGAAAGTATTCTATTTTATGTGCACACCACAATTTAGTAATTCATTATTAGATTATTATTATTAGATTGATGGATACTTGTATTTCCAGGTTTTTACTATTATGTAAAATATAACTATAAATATTTCTTTTTGTGTCTCTGGCTGTTATATTCAAGAATTTTGATAGAGTATATACAAATAGGTAAATAAGAATATGTGAAGCTTCTTGCATTTAGAGAAATGGCTGATGATAAGATCATGTGAATTTTCAAGTTAATAGGTAATTACAAACTTACCAAAGTAGTTGCAGCAACTTGCATCTTCATCAGCTGTATGACATTACATTGATCAACCTTTTCCAGAAAATTTGATATTAATAGAAGTTTATTGATGGCATTGGCGCTTGGGGTCTCAGGTTTTTGCAAACTCTGTAAAACTCATTAATGGCATGGTAGGTTGGGAAGAACAGAGGTCTAGCCTTTATCTCTTATTCCGCATGCCTGATGTTGGGCTCTGCAGAACCTCCCTAGTGAAAGCCAGTTTTGTACATGCTCATTTGCCAGACTTTCTGATTTCACTTCTATTTTCACATGAGCAGAAATTTAAACTATTTTTCTTAGCTATTTATTTAGCATGTAATTCTTCACTCTAGACGGTCTTTCAGAATATGGTCTGCTATATTGTGAGAAGTAGAAATTCACTGCTTTGTGTTTTAAATAGGATCAGGAAACAAAACAAATGACTCTGGCAAAAGAAGCCATTGGAATTGAAAAGTTTTCATTTTTTTCCCCGTTCTTTTTTTATTGGTTGTTGTATTATCCAGCCTTACAGTAAAACTAATAAAACAACAATAATAAAAGTTTTATCAAATTTTAAATATGCACATCCTTAAGCTTTCTGTGCCTCGTTTTCTTTGTCTGTATATGGATGTAGTAATATTATTAACCTTGTAAGATTTTAGAAAAGTGCCTACTACTATTTTTGTTACTGAATCCATCATATGCTAGGATGAAAAGCACAGAAATTGAAATATATGACAACAAATGTCTAAAAGCAGCTATTGAGAAAACTCTTTCTCTCTCAACCTCTCCCTCTCACAGTCACTGTTCTTATAAACACACACACAACACACACACACACACACACACACAACACACAGTAGAAATGTTTTAGAATTCATGGAAAAGGAAACTGAATTTCATAAATAAATCTTGAAAATGGTATAAAATAACAGCAAAAATATGTGGCAGTGTTGGAATATATTTAAAGAATTAAATTCCTGTATAGCTGATCAACATTTGCAGAGGTTAAAAGGATGCGTCCCTCAGAATTAGAAAATAAGAGATTACATTTGGAATACACAAGCTGAGATGTAGCCAAGCACTGGGTTTTAAACAAAACAAAACACAACCTTAACATCTTTAGAAGATTCTTATAATGGAAGTCTTTATGCTAATGCTTATTCTTAATTCTAGCCTTGCTCTTTAAATGTTAACAGGACAATTCATCATTCAAAAGCCTATTGAGTGCCTACTATGTGCCCAGCATGAGGGCAGCAGAAGCAGGCACCTCTGACATTTTGATTGTTTGATCTGATTTTCTGTCACCTGTCTTTCAGTCTCCCCCAGAGAGAGAAAACCTGGAAGTAGCAGGCTCTATCCCCTCAGGGAAATCTTAATGAGACCTAGCAGTTCAGACTGACATCCTAAAATCAGACCTGATTTTTACTGCATTTCTTTTAGAATGAGCATTGGTCTTTTCTTGATAAGTCCTTTATCTTCAGCCATTTCATTTTTATATGTTTTTACTTGAAAAAATTAATGAAAACTTTGATTTTCTCAGATGAACTATTGTAGTACATCCTGACCTCAATTAATAATACAAACAAAGCTGTTACCTCTCAAACTGAAATCCAAACTTAAAATTTTCTGTCTTCTTCACCATTGAAATACTAATAGGGAAAAATCTAAAATAATTTGCATACTTGTATTTACAAGTATTCTTTCAGTTTTCATTCTTCAATTCCTTCAGACTTAAACTTACAATTTATAAAACTGATTTTTAATGTACTTTTCCTTTAATTGAATTTTTCCTCAAGTCATCTGATTTTGCTTAATTTATCTGGTCTAATGATAAATTCTTCATTCTTATATATTTGTGCTACTAGGTTACTTTTCTTTCTTCGATATTATTAATGTTTTTCAATTTATCATTACCTTGCCCATATGGTTTTGAGAATCAAGCTAGAATTCAGATCAGGTATTGCAATTGGCAACCACAAAATAAAAATCTCTTTACTTATAGTTGAGCCCAAAGTAGATATCCAGGTCTAAGGTCTGAGATTTCAAGCTTTGTGTTCAAGAATACAAAGGAAGATTACCAGATTGAATGACTCTAGAAGGTTGGGGTGGGGATCTACATATTAGAAACAATATGGATGTCTAATCATCCCCTATACTTTCTTGGCAAGGAAAGATCTAGATTTTGTAGTACCTGAAGCCTATAAAATTTGAGGCTCTTTAGAAAAAGAAAAATATATTAGTCATATAAAAATTTGGGGCCCCTTTCAAGGCCTTGGAAGGGCACCACACTAATTAGAGACCCCAAAGCTTAAGTTTCATTGGATTAGTGATAAATCCACCTCTGCTCTCGGATGACATTTCTAATGAGGGTAATTTTAGATAGATTATATTGTGTATGTGTTTAACATTGCTTAATAAAAGCACTTGATAAGAAAGCTATCTCAGTACTAAAACACATCGTGTGCTGAGACTTCTGAGAATTGTTCCAAAACCACAGATTATGGTGAGCACCTGCATTGTATTAAATTTACAGGTGATAAAATTGGAATATTTCGTTGTGTGGGACTAGGGAAAGAGCTGAGCTAGGAGAAATGAGATAAGAAATGGAAAGTAGGATTGTTAATGGTAAGACGAGATAGTGAATGTGATGCTCAGAGAAGAAACACCGTAGAAAAATAATGGTGGTTTTATATAAAATGTGTAAATAAATTCAGGAACTATTTAATAGATAAAAATAACATTTGTATAAGGGAGGCAAAAACTTCCAAGTGCAAAAAATAGTAGCAAAAGTACTGTCATTTTCAAACATAATAATAATATGTTAAATGGCTTAGATTTAATGAGAAATTATTCATTTTATTATCAGATGAATGTCTTAAGGGAAAGCTGAAGAATATTTTTCTATAGGTCTCTTCTTTGGCCTATATTTGACCTGCTCCTTTTTTAAAAAATTCAAATGTCACATTTTTTCACCCTTAGAAATGACAGATTCATCTTTTAATGGCTTAATCCGAGGTTTAGTAATTCTACATAGAAGCATAAGTCCATGATGATAGAAAAATAATCAAGGAAAAAGAGATTTGTAAAAAAGAAATAATTGGTATTATAGAAGTTATTCAAAAAAGTGTGTGTATATCTAAGGACCAAATAATTCTGTACCATGTCATGCAGTGAAGTGAAGTAACAGTATTATAAAAGTGATTATGCTTCTTGAGATAACATTTACCTGATTATAAACTGGCTTGAATATTATATTATCATTAGAAAAGCACTTTATATTAAAATATGTAAGAACTAGTCTTGGGAATAGACTGGCTGGGAATTTTAAAGTGTCAAGTCAAAATAAGAAATTATTATGTATTTATACTAAAGTTTTAAAAAATCATGCCTAAGTCAAATAACAGATGTATCACGACAACAGATGGAAAATTTATTTCACCAATTGAATACCAAGAGGCCACAAGCAACCACTTGGAAAAGCAGGGTACACTGATCTGATTCAACAACTAAATTATTTATTGTATATAATAGAATGGGGAACATTTCTTTATGGTGGAAATTAAGAAAAAAGAGACAAAAATAAAATATTGTAATGAAATAATTAAAATTGATTCATAAAACCAAATTGTTAAAAAACTACCAGAAATTTAGCAGTTTCTACCTATTTATTCTATTTACCCATTTTAGATTAATTTGCTAGAAGTAGTGAATGTTTATATGTGCTGTTGTTTACTTAGTATAGCTATCATAAATGCAAGTATAAAAATATGTAAGTAATAGTTTATAACTAGGCTGATCACTAATGAATACAGTTATATAAATTTAGACGGATGCTGTGGGACTATTTGCCCATGTTTTAGGTCCAAATATCAGTAAATGGAATATTTCTTTTGCTTTTGAACCTCATGTTAAAGCGACAAAAGGAGATAGGAAATTGTGAAATATTTTAAATTATTATACTAGTATAAAATACAAATATGTCAAAATTTACCCCAAAGAGATTATTTTAAATGTCTAGTTTGTTGCAGTAGTTATATATTTCTTTAAAGTAGCATCCTATCACCTCTCAAAAAAAAAAAATAAGGGAAAAAACAGCTTTGAAAAATATACTATTCTGATTAAAATTTTAATATAGCTATAAAAGTTTAGAGTAATACTTGATTAGCAGCAATCCAGTTTGGGATAGACAGTACGGATAGGAAGCCTGATGTTGAATTGCACCAACACTCTAGTCCCAATTTTGTTACAAGTGGGCACCCAAGGGAGCTACTGCCCTTGAAAGACTTATGTTTCTTTTCTGCAACATGTCAATGGCCTGTATGGTCTTATTTGATGTCTATTTTATGATCTGTGTGTCATTTTTATTCCTATAATGTTACAGTTTAGTATAATGGAAATACAACAGTAATGAAAAAGCAATAAAAAGTAGTATCAGGAGTCAAAAGAATACCAAGGATTTGCCTGCTTTCCTAGTGACAGCCTATTCTCTGTGGAATTTGTTTGCATTTTGACGTGTGCCAATCAACCCTCATTTTCAAAGGAATCAAGTGACAGCTTCTTCCTCTAGTGATAATTCAGGTTATAGATATGATTTGATTTTTCAGCTATATAAGCTATGATGATAATATATAATAATTGAAGCCCAATACATTTCTTAAAGAATAATTGAGGAACAAGACCAAACAACTTATCTACAAAATAATTATGCAGAGTAAACTCAGTGTATGTGTGTGTGTATGTGTGTGTGTGTGTGTATATATATATATACACACACACACATATATATAATATATATACATTCATACACGTAGACACACATTCACATCAACAAAGTAACTATACATTTTAGTATTTACTCTTGCAAAGTTTATTATGAAATCCCCTATTTGATGAATAGAATGGAGGAGGAACCCAAACAGGATTTTTTTAAAGTATATATTTTATGCTAACCTTTGGAAAATAATGACTAAAAATAATAAATTAACAAAAAAAGTTACTGAAAGAGATATCTCTGATAGG
Source organism: Monodon monoceros (assembly GCF_005190385.1). NCBI lineage: Eukaryota > Metazoa > Chordata > Mammalia > Artiodactyla > Monodontidae > Monodon > Monodon monoceros. The sequence goes on from NW_021703771.1 coordinate 26,899,605, forward strand.
GATGTTCATATTCAGTGGATAAGTGGTAAAATTTAAGTTACAGAACTGTAAAGAGAAGATTAATTCAGGAGACAGGAAATAAAGGTGTTCTTGTTTCTTCCCACTTGAGTCATAATTTCTCATTGGGGCCAAATTATCAGGGGGTAATTCTTTGTGCTAACTGGGAACAGAATTCGATGATTGTCATTGCGGTGGTGGGGGGACGGGGGGAGCAGGTAAATAAAGGAAAAAAGCAAGAGGGGGCAATTTTACTTCACCCAAATTATTTAGAACACAATTATAGTAGAGAGAATACACAGGGCTCTACCTAGAAAAAGTGAAAATATTTATACAGGTATTTTTTAAATACCAGAATAGACTGGAAATCTCTGTAGAAAGCCAATGATAGAGATTTCTCATTAATATTGAATTTTGAGCAATTGAAGAAACAGATCTTGAGAAATTCCCACAGATATTAATAATAAAATGAGCCTAGGGTAAGGAACCATCTATGCGTGCATAGGTAGAAAAGAATATCAAAAGGGATTAGCAAAGAAGAAAAGAAAAACAGAATGAATCTGAGCACAGACCATTACTTTGTCACCTCTTGTTATTGACTTTTGCAGTTCTTTAATGAGTAGGGAATTGGAAATCATTATTGATACACGTATTGCTTATTGGATTAAATTTATTATTTACTAATAGTTTCAGTAAATTTTAGAGTAAAATGTATGGAGTTCTCTTTTAATAGTGAGTGCCTCCTTCTTCTTAATTGTTTGTTTTGTTTTGGTCAAGATAAAAGCAGACCTTGACAGCTGGGAGCTATTCTGGAACTATCAGCTCCATGGGCTTAATTTTGCTGACTTAGCCCTGACCTTATAGCTGATGGACATAAACCATTTCACAGAACACCAACATCAGATAAGGCCACTCTGTGACTGTGATTGATCAAGATAAAAATAAGACTACTCTGCAATCATGTTTGAGCAAAACAGAAACAAGAACATTGTCTAAACCACAAATATACCAAGCATCTCCCTATCCTAGAATCCTATGAATGACTGGTGTATCTGTATACACACTTCTGCTTCTTCTTGACCAGATAGAATCCAAAACAAAGCCTTTCTTTCCTTGACTCCACCCCTAAATAACCTAACACGAACTTAAATCCTAGAAGTCCTTTCTAACACCCCCATCCCCCTTAGTGTGAGGTCTCCATGTGTGATGCAATAAGCCAAATTTGAGTACAGATAACATTCCTACTGGTATTTAGCTAGAGGGCATTGACCAACATCGTAAAGATAAAGTCATTAAAAGTTTTCACTCCTCAACTTGATGTAATAGATAGATGTCTGGATTGGGAATATTTTACCTCTTCATTATAGTCAAGAGTCTGGTCCTAGTGGTTTATCTAGTTGTTCTACACATTATATCTACCAATTCATGGATGCACAAGCTGTGGTGCTAATATGCAGATATTTGCAACTTGTTCAACACCTACTATCCTCATATATGAATGTATACTCATCCAAGTAAAGCTTTCCTATGTTCTTGGAGAGATCATAATCACTGATTTTTTTGTAAAAAGCTTCCAAAAGAAATTTGAGGCTTTTGAAGAGAAATGAAACAAATATCAATAAGTTCTGATGCAATACATTTTTCTTTTTGCCTCAAAATGGCTCAATAGTAGAACTGATAGAGCCTGTGTATGATTCCTGCCCATGTCTTTTAATGACTTATTTATGGTAATTATTTTAAAAGCCCATGCAGAGATTTTGAAACACTGTGACTTGTATTTTTCCACCCACTTATCAGGTTATTTTTTGATTTCATAAATTATTTACAATTTCACTTTTGTAAAGTTCAGAGTAGAAGTGAAGCATAGCAAAAATACAACCTGGCTTCACAGTTAGGGGCATGTAACCTGGATTAAGACTGCCTGGGTTTGAATGACTCATCTACCATGAGCAATAAATGTAACCTCGTCAAAGCTATTTTTCATCTTTGTGCCTTAATTCCTTTTCAATATGAAGATAATTATAGTATCTACCTTTTATGGTTTCTTTGAAAATTAAATGAGTTAATATGTGTAAAGCTATAGAACAGTGCTAGCACACAGCAGGTACTGAGTTAATATTGTTAAATATTTATAGAAAGCCTAAAGTTCCCTTTGACCACCAGTGCCAATCACAATATGCTTAGAATTATATATTTATTTAGTATATTTCTGAACTATACCATGTGTTTACACATATTCATGTGTATAGAATATATTACTGTAAAAAACTGAAGGACATCATACTGTTGTTATATACTTTTAGTCAGGTTTATTGAAAGCGTAATTTATACACAGTAAATTTAATCTGTATGCAGCGTGAAGTATAGATCAAGGTTCATTTTTGTTTTGCATATGAATATTTGATTGTTTCTATACCTTTTGTTAAAAAAACCAAACAAACGACTATCCTCTTTCCATTGAAATGCTTTGCTCCTTTGTCACAATTGGCCATATTTCTGTAAATCTTTCACTAGACTGTTTATTCTAATCAACAGGTAGATAAATTTTCCATTAACCATAGTGTCTTAATTGCTATAACTAAATGCTAAGTCTTAAAATCAGGTGGGGTGAACACTGTAATATTGTTCTTTTTCAGTTTTTTAAAATTAGGCTAACTCATATAACTTTTAAAATCATCTTGTCAATATCTACAGAAATTCTTCCTGGGAGATGAATGAATGAATGAATTTTAATTAATTTTCTTCTTTTCTAACGTACTTTTTTAGTGTTTGATTTTTTATTGAAGTATAGTTGATTTACAATGTTGTGTTTATTTCTGCTGTACAGCAAAGTGATTTATATATATACTTTTTTTATGTATTCTTTTCCATTATGGTTTATCGCAGGATACTGAATATAGTTCTCTCTGCTATACAGCAGGATCTTGTTGTTTATCCATTCCATATATAACACCTTATATCTGCTCACCCCAACCTCCCACTCTTACTTCTAATGTAAGTATTGAATGCCACTGCTTTTCTGAACCCACAAGTGAAATTGCATTAAATCTAAAGATTAGTTAGTGGAAAACTGACATCTAAAAATTTTGGGTTTCCAATTCATAAAGACTGTGTCTCCGATTTAAAAAAAACAAAATTAAATTTTATTTCCTTAGTATTTGTAGTTTTCCACGTATATATCCTAGAAATGTTTTGTTAGTATTATGCCTAAATATTTTATTTGTTAAGGTATTATAAATTGTATTATTTAAAAATTTTAGTTTCAAATGTCTATTGATAATATATAAAGTATAATTGTTATTTATATGGTGACCTTAATCTTTCAACCTTGACAAGTTCACTTTTTAGTTCTAGGATCTGTTTTTTAGAATCCTTGGGATTTTCTATGTAGACAATCATGCCCTCTATGAATAGGGACAGTTATATATTTCTTCCTTTTCAATCTTTACCTTTTTAAAATGATCTTTTAAAAATGTCTTACTTTAATGCACTGGTTAAGACTCACAGTAAGATATTAAATAGGTATGATGTTGGGAATTCCCTTGCTGTCCAGTGGTTAGGACTCTGCACTTCCATTGCAGGGGGCATGGGTTTGATCCCTGGTCAGGGAACTAAGATCCCACAAGCCATGCAGTGCAGCCAATAAATAAATAAATAAATAGGTACTGTAAGAATAGATATCCTTGCCTTACTCCTAAGCTAAGGTGAGAAGCATTCAATCTTTTACCATTAAGTATGATGTTAGCCTTAGTTTTTTGTTTGTTTTATAAGAATGGATGTATAATTTTGTCAGTCTTTTTTTTGCCTCAATTCCTATAATCACATATTTACCCTTTTTTTTTTTTTTACTAATATGGTGGATTACATTAATTCCGTTTTGAATGTTGAAACAGCCTGGCATTACTCTGATAACCCATATTTTTGGTCATGCATCATTCTTTTTGTATTTTGTTGGATTTAGTTTGCTATCATTTTGTTGAAAATTTTTTATCTGTGTTCATAAAGGATATTACTCTGCAATTTTCTTTAATACTCTGCCTTATCTTTTTCTGGTTTTAGTATTAAGGTAATGCTGGCCTCAAATAATAAGTGAGAAATATTTCCTTCATTTCTATTTTTTAGAAGAGATTATGTAGAATTCATATTACTACTTTCTTAAACGTTTTATAAAATTCTTGAGAGTAACCATGCAGGCAGACTTTTAGAAGGTGAAATATAAATTCAGTTCCTTTAATAGAAAATAATATTCTGGCTATATATTTCATGTTGATGAACGTTGGTTATTTGTGTTTCATATAAATTTTGAATTGTATCTATGTTGGTGAACTGACTTGCATAGACTTGTTTACAGTATCCATTTATTATTATTTTCATGGCTCTCATGCCTAAAAGTCAGTAATGACTTATTCCTAATATTGGTCATTTTGTATTTTCTCTCTTTTTTTTTTTTTTTTTTTTTTTTGGGGGGTACGGGGGCCTCTCACTGTTGTGGCTTCTCCCGTTGTGGAGCACAGGCTCCGGACGCGCAGGCTCAGCGGCCATGGCTCACGGGCCCAGCCGCTCCGCGGCATGTGGGATCTTCCCGGACCGGGGCACGAACCCGTGTCCTCTGCATCAGCAGGCGGACTCTCAACCACTGCGCCACCAGGGAAGCCCGTATTTTCTTTTTTATTCTTGTCAGTTTTACTAGAGTTTTATGGACTTTTTTGATCTTTTCAAAGACATATCTTTTGATATTGTTGATTTTTGCAGGGTTTTTTTCTGTTTCATTTCATTCATTTCTGCTCCTATGTTTATTATTTTAATAATTCTAATTGATTTTAATTTATTTTGCCCTATTTCTACTGTTTTCTTTAAAAGGGTAATGTAGGTGATTGATTTGAGATTTTGCTTCTTTTCTAATATAAATACTGAATGCAGTAAATTTTCCTATTAGCATTGTTGTACCTGATCCCATAATCTTTAACATACTGTATTTGTATTTTTATTTGCATTTACTTCAAATTGTTTTCTCTTTTCCTTGTGACTTCATATTTGACCCATAAATTTCTTGCTATTTTATCCAATCTAACAATCTCTTCTTATATTTGGGGTGCTTAAACTATTTACATGGTTTAATTTGAATTTCCTCTATTGATAGTTGCTTTGTTTTTAATCCATCTATTCTTTGTTACTTTATTCCTATTTTCCTGCCAATCGTTGAGGATTTTTATTTTCTAAAATAACATAAAATATATGGGCTTGTTTATCTTCACTGTTAGCTTATTAGTTAGAACTCAATTTAGTGTTTACTTAAAAGTTTAATATATTTCTTGAATTTATAAGACTCTGCCTTCATATATTATTATACTACTTCATGTTCAGTGTCAGAAGCTTTCTATTTCTCACCTCCCATACAGTTTTCATACATTATTCTGTATATATTATAATCCCCAAAACACATTGTTACTATTTTTGTTTTAGGAAATCGGTTATTCTTTAAAGAAATTTTTAAAATGTATTTTACATTTATCCTCATTTTTCACATTGATGTTTCCTTTAGTTATTGTACTTATTAGTTGGATGGATCAAAATTCACACTTTATATCATACTCCTTCCTTTAGTATTTCTTATAGGGCAGTTCTGCTGAAGATGCATTCTCTAGCTTTTGTTCACCTGAAATGTTTTTATTTGGCTTCAGTTTTGAAATATATTTTCATTGGATACAAAATTTGGGGTTGTCATTTATTTTTAAAGAATTTTTAATGTGCCACTCCATTATCCTCTGGTTTTCACTTGCATTTTCTTTTTAACAGAAGACTGTCCTAATTTGTGTACTTTGTATTTTTTTCTCAGATTTCAATATTTTCTCTTTATTGTTGGTGTCAGCAGTTTGACTAAGATTGACTAAGTGTATGTTTGTGTGTTTACACCATTATCTCTTTAAATATTTCTTCTGCCCTCTCCCTCACTCCTTTTCTACTGAGACTTCAATTATACATATGTAGGGACGTTTAATATTGCCCCATAGCTCTCAGGTGCTGTGTTCTGAATCATTTTAAATCACTTTCTTTTTTTGTATCTCAATTTGGATAATTTCTCTTGATTACAATTCCTTTTTCTATTGTGTCCAGTCAGTTGAAAATACTATCAAAGGAATATTTGTATTTGAAAGATAAATATATACTATATATAATATACTATATATGTATATAATACCATTTCCATGTGACTCTTTCCTTTTTTCCATTTTTCTAGCAAAATTCTTCTTCTGTATTTTCATGTTGTACTTTTTCGAAGTAGCTCATTTAAAACATTTGTCATAGTCTTTAGAAAGTCCTTGTATGATAGTTCTAACAACTTGGTGGTCTCTAGGCCTGGTTCTGTGAACCATGTCTTTTCCTGACAATTTGTTGTTTCTTCTTGATTTGATTTTTTTAGTGAATTATTTTTTTACTGAATAGTAGGCATTTTGTGATATAAAACATTAGAAACCATGGTAAACAGTGATGCCTCTTCCTTTCTCAGGCTTTTGGTATGGAGATTAAATTCAGTCAATGGTTTTGAATATTGTTATTATATAATTACCTCAACATACCACAAACTTCAACTTCCTTTAGAGGCAGGATGCTACTAACCCATTCTTAATCTCTCACCCTCTGCTTCTGTAAGGCCTGTAGGCCTGCATCACAGTATTCTTCTTCCACATTCTTGTCCCTCCCCCAGCTGTAGATTGCTCTGAAGTTTCACTAAATAGGTGAATAGTATTGGGGACAGGGTAGTTTTCAATTTTCCTGGCATAGCTGCAGGCCTTGGGCCCCAAGGCCAGAGCTTTCTTAGTGTCCCCATTCCTCCTTCTCATGGCAGCCAAGGTCTTCCTTATATCTGTGGAAGATCTTGGGTTGGAATGGAGTTTACATATGCTCTCAGGGTAGTAATCAAACTCTTTTATTAGTATAGCATCTTCAGCCCAAGATGTTCTACCTCTTCCTTGGTACTAAACCACTTGTTTTTTTCCTTCTCCAAGGTAGTACATAATCCTCTAGGCTCTTTTGTGGTACGCGGGCCTCTCACTGTTGTGGCCTCTCCCGTTGCGGAGCACAGGCTCCGGACGCGCAGGCTCAGCGGCCATGGCTCACGGGCCCAGCCGCTCCGCGGCATGTGGGATCTTCCTGGACTGGGGCACGAACCCTCATCTCCTGCATTGGCAGGCGGACTCTCAACCACTGCGCCACCAGAGAACCCCCTCTAGGCTCTTTAATTGGGAGAGTTTCCTGCTACTTCTTTAGCAGCTGAAGAATGTATTTAATAAGAGAGTAGGGTCTGGAATATTGTGAGATTGTATGTACTGCTGTAGGGGCTTAATCAGTTTTCCTGTTCTGCCTCCAATATTTCTTGAGAACATCTGCTGTTGAGCCATGTTAACAAGCTAGTAAGAGTTGGAAGACAATTCCCTTTGTCTAGGAAACATGTTAGGGAGTCATTAATTATCTTTTGTCTTTCATAACTGCCTGTGAAGGCTTCTTCCAGAAGGAAAATGTCAGGGTGCTGTTCTCCCAAACCAGTGCAACTGTCTTAGACTCCCTGGCTGCTGGACCTTCTATCTTCCACCCTGGTTTGATCTATTAGAGACACCATCCTCTTGGGCCTTCTCCACTTCATCCCTGTGGGACTTCAGGGGCAAGGAGAACTAGTGTGAACATGAGGCTTATTCTGCATCTTGAGCCACGAATAATAAAATCTGTCTCTGAACCAGGCAGGAGTCTTGTGTCTTCTGCCAGCATCCATGAAGCTATGGCAGGCTAAAAGTTTAGCTTGAAAGTAGGGTAAAATCAGACCCTTCATTGTTCTTAACAGCAAAAACTTGTACCACCTTGTGTCTAGTTCTCTCAGGGATTGTGAACTCTCATAGCGGTCATTTAAGAAGTCATTCAAATTTTTAACTCCTTCTTACCCACTTATTTCTTCCCATGATCTGCTCAAAGTGAAGCAGTTTATAATACTATTTCTCTTTGGAGTTACCTGTCACTCTTTGGAATTCAGTTCACCTGATAAAGTCAAGTAATTTTATGAATTTACAGATACTCTAGTTTTTGTCATTGTTGGATAACACTGCAATTCTCTTTTGGCTTAGTACATTCTAAGCTTGTACTCAAAATGTTGCTGGTTTTGTTGTTCAACAATTTGCCAATATGCCTTAAAAATTTTATTTAATACCAATTTATGTAGATCCACCTCAGTCTTTTTAACTGTTTTAGTATGTCAAAGTATGAATCACACAGTATTTTCCCTAATGATGAGCACTTCATCTGTGTCTGATGATTCCTGATTCCAACTGGGGTAGCCCTATTAGATCCCTTCTTGTGCATGTGTGCAAGTGTCTTTCTGAGTAGGTATCAAAAGAGGGATTTCCATTACTGTGCTGGTACATGTTAAATGTTAACAGATGAAAATGTCCTATCTGGGGATTTATCAATTCCTTTCCATGCAGCAGAACAGAAGAGTATCAATTTTTCTATACTTTTACTAATATTGATACTTAACACTATTAAACTTCTTAATTTTGGCAATATGATGAATGAAAAAGGTATTTTGTGTCTTTAATATGGGTTTTTCTAATAATAATGACATTGATCAACTTTTTTATATATTTATTTGTCACTTCTACCTCCCATTCTCAATTTCTGCTGTTGATTTGTTAAAATTATTAATTTTAAGTATTAATCCTTTTATGTGTATGCAGCAAATATTTTCTTCCTTTAGTCTACTTATATGTTAACTTTAATAATGATGCTTTGCTTATAGAAAAAGGTTTACTAATATTTTCCTTCATGACTTTTGTCTTGGTTAAATATGACTTTCTTTCTCAAGGTGTAAAAGATATTCTCCTATATTCTCTTCTGAAACTAGAGAAGTACACAGATGTGTTTACTAATTTTGCAGTCAATATTATTGTCTTTTTTTTTAAGTTTAGATCCTTTTATTATGAGATTCTTTATTGTAGATGGTATTAATTTCTTCCAAATTGGGAGTCATTTTTATACATAATATTTTTCCCAACACATGAATCCTTTGTAAATGCTGTTCTATTAATCTAATAATTTATTATTGATTACCTTGCTATTTTATTAGTACTTCCTATGTAATTTGATACATTATAGGGTAAGGTCTATTTCTTGTTCTGCTTTTTCAAATTTATCTTCACTCTTCTTTCATGTTAACTTTGCTGGATGAAATTGAAAGTTTGACAAGTTTTATAATCATTGTATTAGAATTTTAGTGGGATTAGATTATATTTATGAATTAGTTTGGAGTGTCTGTCATTTTTACACTGTTGACTCTCTCTGTCTTTATGTCAGTTTATATCATATATCATTTATTCATGTTTTTATTACTGTGTTTATAAAAAGTTTCAGTATTTTCTTCTGAAATGTCACAGATTCTTCTGAGATTTATTCCTAAGTACTTTGTAGTTTACAGTTGCAATTGATATTGAACTTCTTATTAATATATTCCTTAATTGGCCATGACTGAACTAGAAGAGGCAGTAAAACTTGGAGGTTCAATCCATGGGCTTCAGAGCCACACTGAAGCCTTGTTTTGTCACTTACTAGCTACATGACAGTGGAGAAACTAATTATAATTTTCCTCCTTTTTAAAGTAGAGATAATGATAGCATTTATTTTGAAAAGTTGTCAGATTTAAAAGTTAAAATAAAATGAGGTAATACATGTAAAGATCCTCTGATACTACTTGACATATTTAATGTAATCAATCAATGTTAGCTGATATTATGAGGACACAATTTTTATGGCTCTCATTTGATTCACCTGGATGTGTTAGGGGTACAACCATATCATCTAGAAATAATGAATTTTATTTCTTCCTTTCAACACTAATTCCATTTATTTATTTATTTACATTGGCTGCAACTTCCTGTACAAAGTTAATATCAGTGTGAGAACCAGAATCTAGTCTGTTTCTTATAAAAGTATTTCTAACATTTAGATATCATATATTATCTTTGCTATTTACTTTGGCAGACACTTTCTCTGTGTAAGAAGGTTTGTCCTCTTTTTAGTTTACTATAATATTTAATTAAAATTTATATTTCTTTTTAAAACCTATTGAATTTAATTTATTGAATACATGTTTCATGGTCTATTGGGATAATTGTGTTATGCCTTTTTCCTTTCCCCTATTTATAGAATAGGTGTCATTGCATATAACATGTTTTTAAGTGTTAAACTATACCTGAACTTTTGAATAAACCCAATATGGTCAGGTTTCTACTTTTTACTTAATATACTTATGATTTTGATATTATCTTTCTCAGTCTCTCTGTTTGTATACAAAATGGATCTAAAGGTCTATTTTCTGGTCTGTTTTCATTATAATGTCTTATTTAAGCTCATAAAGTAAAATGAACAAGTGAGATTATTCAATTTAAATTAGTATTCCTTGGTTTTTCCACTTAGTATCATTTTTAAATTAGTCCATATTGATAATTTTAGAACTATATCATTCTTTTTATTGGCTCCCTAGTATTTATTGTGTGAATGTAAGGTTACTCAATCATTTATTCACTGATTTAAGACATGTCTATTGAGTACCTACATTATATTTAATATTCTCAGGGCCCATTCTATAGCAGTGAACAAAACAAAATTTCTGATCTAATGGAGCTGATATACTTTTCGACTGAGACAAATAATAGACTACTTGATGAGTAAATATGGAATTCCTGGCAGTGATACTTATTTCAGAAATAGTTTTAATAAGCAGAGCAATGGGATATAGGATGACAAAATGTGCTGTCTTAGGACAATCAAGCACAAACATAGCAGAGAGGTAACATTTGAACAGAAAAGTGAGCGAACATTAAAAATGACTAACTGGGCTTCCCTGGTGGCGCAGTGGTTGAGAGTCCGCCTGCCGATGCAGGGGGCACGGGTTCGTGCCCTGGTCTGGGAAGATCCCACATGCCACGGAGCGGCTGGGCCCGTGAGCCTGCGTGTCCAGAGCCTGCGCTCCACAACGGGAGAGGCCACAAGAGTGAGAGGCCCGCGTACCGGAAAAAAAAAAAAAAAAAAAAAAAAATATATATATATATATATGACTAACTATTCATATTTTCAGTTTTCTCCTGATATATGTTTTCCCTACCACTTTCTAAGTTGGCATTATTTGGGATTTTATTCTGTACCATTATATATTTTCTTTAATAAATGTGTATCTAATATTTATTTAGACTTAATAAGTGTGCTAACTTCTGCTTTTTCTATACAAACAACTTGCTTAGCTTACCATTTTCTCTTGATTACATGCTCATTTTAGTGGGATAAATTCTCTAATAATTTTTTCATAGAAGATCTGAGGAAGTAAATTGTCTAATGCCATTTTCTGTTGTTGTTTAAAAGTATACTTGTATTGCCTTTTATATACTAAGGAAGCACTGGCTATAGAATCCTAGTGGTAATGTTGATTTCCTTAGAGATTTAAAAATATTATTCCATTTTATTGTTATTAACAATAGTAACTGTAAGAGTTGTACTAGTAAAAGTAGTTTGTTTTGCCAATGGGAAATCTGAGATAAATCTCATTTTTATTGATTAGTGGATAATCTTAAATTTTTTCCCTGTCTATTAAACCTTAACAATGCTTTTGGATAGTAACAGTTGTTGTTATTTTATTCTCATTAATTTTTCTTACTCAGTGGGTCAGTCCTCACTGGGCACTTTAAATCTGTGTTGTTTTTTTTAACCCCTATTTTTGGAAACTTTGTATGAATTCTTTGAAGATTACTTTCATCTAGTCTAGTCATTCATTTCGGAATTTCTTTTAAAAGGTGGAAGAAACATTAGATCTATATTCTACTTTAATTAACCTTTATTTCTTGCTCTCCTAATTTTTAGATAATATCTTATATCACAAGTATCCTCTTCAGCCATGTCTATGATTACTTTTATCTTTTGTATTGTTTATTTTAATTTCAGTGATCAAAAATTTAATTTCCATGTTATCTTTTGGAATTATGGTGTAAAACTCAAGTTTGTGTGTCCCATGCATGGAGAGGCTGAACAAACCAAAACATTGGAGTTTGGAGCAGAGAAAGGTTTATTGAAAGGCCAAGCAAGGACAGTGGGTGAATTGTGCTCAAAAAGCCCAAACTCCTTGATGGGTTTCAGGGAAGAGTTTTTTAAGACAAATTGAGGGTAAGGGATGCAGGGTGTGTGGTTCTCTTTTGATTGGTTGATGGTGAGGTAACAGGGTGGTGTTCCAGGAATCTCAGTCACCAGACTTCTGATTCCAACCAGCCTGGGGTCCACGTGCTCGTGCTCAGCTTGTAGTTACCATCAGCCACCTGGGTGGGGGCCTTAGTTCCTGTAGAAGAACTCAGAGATGTGTAGCAGATTGTTATGTACATCCCTTCAGGAAGAACTAGGAGTCCTGTAACTCTATTGTTTTAATCACAAACTGTATGAGTCTGCCCTTTGCAATTCAGGGAAGGCCTAGGAGGCTGAAGCCCTTTTCCTACAAAAAAGAAATGAGGGACATGGAAAGGCTTTTGCACCCAGGAGGGCCCTGCAGCGTCCTGCTCAGTTTCATTCCTTGTATGTATTCTGTACCTTAATACATCTCCCTGAGGGTATTAAATATATTGCCCCTATATTTCTCTTTTGTTTGGTCAGTTACCACTACTACTTTTGTTATAAGTTATTTCTGTTTATTTATTGTCATATCTTTCCTTTGTGTGGTAGGTTGTCCTCAATTATTTATATAAATATATATACTTTTATATTATCTATATACATATATATTCACACATGTATATAGCCACTGTGTGTGTATGAGTGTATAATGTTTGTGCTTGTTTACTTGTTAGACTTTGCTAAGTCCGCTTGCACAGTTTGAATGTAAATGTTGGATTGGACAGGACTTGCTTCAGAAGTTAGAACGGTGGCTTGCATAAACAGAGACCAACTGAAGGACATCCAGTCTTTTTTTTTTTTGTGGTACACGGGCCTCTCACTGTTGTGGCCTCTCCCGTTGCGGAGCACAGGCTCCGGACGCACAGGCTCAGCGGCCATGGCTCACAGGCCCAGCCACTCCGCGGCATGTGGGATCCTCCCAGACCGGGGCACGAACCCATGTCCCCTGCATCGGCAGGCGGACTCTCAATCACTGCGCCACCAGGGAAGCCCAGGACATCCAGTCTTGTTGGGTGGAGTGTTTCCCTAACCAGCATTATGAATGTGAAAGGCACAGTTCCTCCTGGTCCACCTGGTACCATCTTGTTACCACTAACAGTGAAGAGAAAAACACCACTGTTGCCACCTGTCCCAAGTGTATGAAGCACGTTCGTAGATGAAGGCTCTTGCTCTGTGACCTCCATCCCTAGTGACCTAGATAGTGACCTCTTGGCACACTCCTGCCTTTCAGACCCCCACCTCCATGCATCACACTTACGAGTTATCTCACCGTCTCAAGTAATCTTTTCTGCTTATGGTTTTCTTCATGAATCCCATCCTGTCTGCTTGCCTGATTTCAAAGGCTCTTCATGGTTTCTGGTAGATAATCAGTACTTATTTTTATTTTCAAAATTGTGTTTATATATTTCTTTATTTGGTTTAGTGAGTTCAATAATTTCTAAAATATTGCTAGAAAAGGGAAGCTACAACATGGGTGTGATTCTCAATCTTTGCCTGAAACAGCCTGACTTGTAACGTGGTCTTTGTGTTACCTCAGGAATTATTGGTTATACATTTTTATAGAGATATTTAAATCTATTAATATTAAATCGTAGAATTAGAGACTTTTATGAAGTAGAATGCTAAATGTATATTATTCTCCAAAAATATGGGCCTAATATGAAGGGACTTTATTGGATGAAGGCAGATTTTATAGCTACATTAATTAATTGATTTAATATGTCATTCATACTAAAAATATATTTATAGAGCAGCTCTTCAATGTGTAGTTAATTGCATTCAGTGGAATAAAAATTCATGGAGTGCCTATTTGTGCTGGCCTAATATAGTTTTATAAGAAGGATTTTATTTTCCCAAAAGGTTTTTGTGTAATAAATTCCATCTGTCAGTGGAAAAATTGCAACCAAGTAGCTACTTTAGAATTACATGTCATTATTGCTACATCAGAAGTATGCCAGGCAAAAATATATTGCTTTCTTTCTTTTTTTTTTTTTATTGGAGTATAGTTGCTTTACAATGTTGTGTTAGTTTCTGCTGTACAATAAGGTGAATCAGCTATATGTATACATATATCTCCTCCCTCCCACCCCCCACCCTGTCCATCTAGGTCATCACAGAGCACCAAGCTGAACTCCCTGTGTTATACAGCAGGTTCCCACTAGCTATATATTTTACACATGGCAGTGTATACATGTCAATCTAAATCTCCCAATTCATCCCACTCCCCTCTTCACCCCCGTGTCCACAGGCCCGTTCTCTACATCTGCGTCTCTATTCCTGTCCTGCAAATATGAACATCTGTACCATTTTTCTAGATTCCACATATATGCGTTAATATACAATGTTTGTTTTTCTTTTTCTGACTTACTTCACTCTATATGACAGAGTCTATGTCCATCCACATCTCTACAAATGACCCAATTTTGCTCCTTTTTATGGCTGAGTAATATTCCAGTGTATATATATATACCTCATGTCTTTTATCCATTCATCTGTTGATGGACATTTAGGTTGGTTCCCTGTCCTGGCTATTGTAAATAGTGCTGCAATGAACATTGGGGTGCATGTGTCTTTTCGAATTATGGTTTTCTCAGGATATATGCTCAGTAGTGGGATTGCTGGGTCATATGGTAGTTCTGTTTTTAGTTTTTTAAGGAACCGCCATACTGTTCTCCATAGTGGCTGTATCAATTTACATTCCCACCAGGAGTGCAAGAGGGCTCCCTTTTCTCCACACCCTCTCCAGCATTTACTGTTTGTAGATTTTTCATGATGGCCATTCTGACTGGCATAGGATGATACCTCATTGTAGTTTTGATTTGCATTTCTCTAATGATTAGTGATGCTGAGCATCCTTTCATGTGTTTGTTGGCAATCTGTATATCTTCTTTGGAGAAATGTCTGTTTAGGTCTTCTGCCCATTTTTAGATTGGGTTTTTTTTTTATATTGAGCAGCATGGGCTGTCTGTATATTTTGGAGATGAATCCTTTGTCAGTTGCTTCATTTGCATTGCTTTCTTAATATCAGTGGAGGATATCACTACGTGCTAGGGGTGGACAAAATTTCTTTGTGGGCCATAAGATCTCTGTTGCAACAACTTAATTCTGCTGTTTTTCTCTAAGCCATGTGTATTGTCAGGCCACTCAGGGTGGCTGTTCTCTTGCTCTCCATACAATACTTGCTCAACCAGTGCTTGCTTTACCTGTACCCTACTCACATGGCTGACCTTCCTATAGCCTTGCCCCAGGCCCCAGCTAGTGATTTTTTGTATCAAAGGGGCTGTGAGGGGCGTGCCCCTCTGCTAGTTTCCCTGGTAACCCATGCGCCGACCTGACCTCAATTCCCTGTATAACCACAATCTCCCCTTTCCCCTAGAAGCAAAGACCCCTGCCATCCACTGCACATGGTGCAGCATTGCTCCAGGACCTTGCTTCAGACATGTAAACTCTCCCTATCCATTAAATCATTGATAGCT
The DNA here is from genome assembly GCF_005190385.1 of Monodon monoceros. Taxonomy (NCBI): domain Eukaryota; kingdom Metazoa; phylum Chordata; class Mammalia; order Artiodactyla; family Monodontidae; genus Monodon; species Monodon monoceros. Next base: position 26,915,270 of record NW_021703771.1, read on the forward strand.
CTCTTGCTGACTTAGAGCTCTTTTTTCTCTTTTGAAGCTGGGCAAGTACAGGCCTTACAGGTCTTAGGGATGCAGCCCAACACCATGAATAACATATAAATGAGTAAACGTGTTATGTTCCAATGAAACTTTAGTTACAAAGACAGACAGTGGGCAAGACTTGGCCTTCAGGACATAGTTTAACAACTCCAATGAGATAATATAAAAGCTTAAGGGATTTCAATCTACTATTAAACATAATGTTTGGAAAAAAAAATTCCACTGCTTCTTCTCAGAATACTGTTTCAAATTCTTCAAGAGAAAATGATAATTTTTACCTTCATCAATTTAACAAAAAGATCATCACATTTAAAAAGGAATGTGTGTTAATAAATGCAACTCCAGGGTAAAGAGTAATTCAGAATATTTTTAAGTTCATATATGTTATTTTTCTCTAATGCTGCAAAGTTCCAGAAGATAAAAAAGGAAGCTCCAATCTCAAATTCCTGAACAAGATGAAAAATGACTCAAAACTACACACTCTGCTGTAAATATGAAAATAAAATCTGTAGTGTATAATTGTTATACAAAATTCCATAATATATGTTTAAACTAGAGCAAAGAAATGTATATTTGGTGTTCATACACAAAATGAATTCTTCATTAAAGCTTTGGAAAATGCTTATGATAAAAACCCTTAACCTATAGTGATACAAGACGTATTAGATAAGATTAAAAGGCACTAAGGAATTATTTGCTTTTAGAAAAACATTTTGTGAGCCTTTAAAAATATCAATATTGTGGATTGTTGTCATATCAGTAAACAAAGAATCTTGCGGCCATCAAGCCATCAGTCACTGCGGCTGCTCCCAACGGTGCACCCTGAGGAGATCAGGATGGAGAAAAGCAGGATAGTGGCCCTAGAGAGTTAAGGTGCATGCCAAAGGAGTGATTTCAATGAGTGCAGACTCTTACATCTTCCTGTTTATGGAAAAGTGAAAAATTCTTTAACTTGAGATGTCTGGTTTTCTTTAATTAACAGTAATCTTTTGATGTTGCAACTACCTGGTTTTTGTTGCAAAAACTCCTATATATCCTGGTTTCTCCTTTACCTTTTTGGAATAGTAGTACCTCAGAACCATCTGAAGGGCTCTCTTCCAAGCGTATGTCTTCAGAAAGTCCTCTGAATAAAACATAACTCTTAACTTTCAGGTTGTGCATTTTTTTTCAGTAGACAGTATATTCAACTACAGCATCTTTCATTAATTAAGGTAGGTTTAATTTATAGTTTTTAAGATTATTATGTTATTTTCCCTAGGCTTCACCCCCTTGGTGGCAGATTTATTCTTTGTAAATGAGTCCTCTCAGTTGAATTACCACAACTTGCTTTCCTTTCCTCTGATAGTGCCCTAGGATGTCACGTATGTTTTCTTGATAGAGAATCAATAGTGACACTTTCACTGCTTTACACCTTGCTCTTGCAGGCTGGTCATTGTCAATTCAGTTTGCAGGGCTGTATGCTCTCTGTATTGTCACCACTGACTTTAGTCATTATTATCTCTCTACTCCAGTGATCACTTTTGCACAGGAAGGTATATGCTGGATTTTCCCTTCTCCAGATTCATTCCTCATCCTTCTCCATTCCTGATTTGTGCCCTGGGAGTTTGAGCTCTGTCCACTGCAACACCAGGGCTTTCTTGCTAGCTGGCTTTTAGTTAGGTTTAACCAATGGGAAAAACCAGAAGTTTGGAGATTGGGGTATAAGACAGGTCAGACGGTTTCTTCTCTGCCTTCTATTTCTTTTAGCAGTGTGCTTCTTGCAGGACCACATCTCACCTGGCTGATCACTCCCATAGGCTTCCAGTTCTCACTGGGCACTAGCGGCACTGTTTCATCCCTTTGTTCCTTCATTCCTAACAGCCAGGAAGCCTTGTTGCTCTAACTGGTTTCTAGTTGCCTCACCTTACATGTTTGCTCCTTTTTTGCTGCCCTTCACACACCTATAAGTCGTCCCTTCCTTACATCAATGAAAAATTAATCAGGCAATCTAAGAAAGAAATGGAAAATTTTATTCAAGTCCAATTTGAAGATTGTAACCCAGGAAGAGCATCTCAGAAAGCTCTGAGAACTGTCTTGCCCATTAGAAGTCGAGGCACAGTTATATAAGTTTTTTGAGATGGGGAAGGTTTGGTTGATGCATAATGCAGATACACAATGCACAGTTTAGGGAGAGGAATCCAAAGGGCAGAGAAGAATCTTTTATGTTTAAATTTTTCTTGCCTTGCCATAAAATACGAATTGTATTTCACACTTAAAATCCCTTCATTTTAAATATCTGTAAACTCTCTTTCTTGTTGGACCCTGTTGTAAGGAGTAAGTTAATTTCCAAATTACTTTCTCTCTTTCTTGTTGGACCCTGTTGTAAGGAGTAAATTAATTTCCAAATTACTTTCTCTATTTGTATTATTTCTGCAGTTTTTTAACCATCCCAGATCTACAACTCATTTCCAGGAAATTAGGATAAAAATTTCTAAGATAAGCATGTATTTTTTAATTCAGTGATAAGGAATTAATGATAAAGTACAAGCATAAATAGATATCAGATGTGTGATGTTGTAATTTATAATGAGAAATACATATTTGGTCTTTATCCCCAGTTTTGGCAAAGAGCTTATAATTTCCTAAGTGACAAGAGTAACCAAGGTATTTTTGTTATGTTAATGAGGTGACTTTGGGTCCCACCTAAGGATGGGGGCTGGTTGCCAGGAGAACAAAATCTTGTGATTAGAAGGCTGAAACTTTCAGTCCCACTCCCTGACCTCTGGAGAGGGGAGGGTGGCTGGAGATTGAGCTCAAACACAAATAACCAGTGATTTAATCAATCATGCCTATGTAATAAAGCCTCCATAAACCCCCTATAAGACAGAGTTCAGAGAGCTTTCAGGTTGGTAAACACATGGATATTTGGGGAGAATGGTGCACCTAGAAAGGACGTGGAAGCTCTGCTCCCCTTCCTGTATACCTTGCTATATGCATCTCTTCATCTGGCGGTTCCTGAGTTGTATCCTTTTGTTACCGGAGGATGGATTCTTGCCTATCACAGAAAGAATTCAGAGAGGAAACATGGAGGTCAAGAAAGCAAATGGGGATTTATTAAGTGATAGTATACTCTTAAGGGGAGAGTGGGCAGACTTAATTGAGTAGCTGCCCTGAGATTCTTTTAGTAACCTTGTTATATGGGGTGTAGAAATGAATGGGTGGGATATTCATTGAGAAGGGAGGGGCTTTGGGTGGTATTTCCTGATTTTCATCCCAGCTCCACCTTCCCAAGGGGAAGAGGGATTTTTGTCCTTATTTGGTCTTGATTAGAAATGTCATAGCATTGGTGCATGATGGGTACTTCCTATCTGAAGGCTAATTTAATTGTAATGAGGGCATAATGAGCAAAAGGTTACATTCCAGATATTCCTGCCTTTTCCCACCTTTCTTTGTCTTCCCAAGGACCCCTATTATTTACAAGATGTATGGTTTCTTGCCACCTGCTCCTTGCCCCCCTTACTCTGCTCATATCTAGCTATCTGCCTGCTCTAATACTTTTATAATAAATTGGTAATCTAGTTTCCTGAGTTCTGTGAACTGCTCTAGCAAATTAATTAAATGCAAGGAGGGGATTGTGGAAACCTCTGATTTATAGCCAGACTACAGGGCGATCAGGAGTACAGGTAACAACCTGGACTTCCCACTGGTGTGTGAAGGTGGGAGGGAGACAGTCTTCTAAGACTGCACCCATAACCTGTGGAATCTCATGCTATCTCCTTGTAAATAGGTATCAGAATTGAGTTGAATTCTTTGACACCCTACTGACATCTGAGAATTGCTTATTGATGTGGGGGAACCCAGCCCCCCCAAAAACCACACACACACCAACACTAAAATTGGGTACTAGAAGCCAAAAGATGATGTTTATGGAATGAGAAGTCTAGAGGATTACATGATTTAGATGATAATAATAATAATGATAATAATTATTATTATTATTTTCGTATAGCAACTCCCCAAATATTTTTTTTTCTTTTTCACCATTCATTAACCAGTATTTTTATATTTAGTCCTATGCAATTTGATGCTCTTCTCAGGTTGAATTCCTCGGCCATCTTGCACTCCTCAAATGTTTGGATTTAGCTTTTATTTCTCCACCTTGAATTGTTCTGCCACATATTAAAAAACATATCGGTTGTAATAAATATACTAACAATTTATTATAGAATGATATGTTTGGACGTTTCAGAATAGATTATTGTTGGCACACCTAGAATTCCACAACTGGTGAGCCACTTTCTTCAAAGTGATGAACAATTATGATATTATCACTAAACAATACCACACTATCCCACAACTCTGCATATATAACATTTTTGTTTTTAGCAAAATATCAAAGAAATTATTGAAACTTTAGGAGTCTTTCTACTTTAGTCTGTAATATTTTTTGAGTGTATTTTTATATAGATAAAAATATATACTACATATTATTGACTGAGAGCTTAAGGAAGTGTTTAGAGCTCTTCATGTAAAATTTAGAGTTCTTCATCAAAGTAGAATATTACTTTTATTAAAAGTCACTGTTGTCATACTTGTGTTTCATTAAGTTCCTATCAAATGGAAATGTTTTTACACCAAGAGATTATGTTGTATGTAAAACCTAGAAGAAATCATTTATTTGTTGAATGATTTAGCAGTTTGTCAACATTATAATAGCTGAGTGCAACTTGAAAAACCCTGAAATAGATTGCATTGTTTTCTTTTTCCACAATTCTTTCATCACTCTCCATTTTTGCTATTATACAATATAAGTAAAATATACATTCTTACCCCTATAGACAGAAGAATATTAGAAGCAGCCTCAGTGTACTTGCATGGTTTTTCTTGTCTACTTGTGTTTCTGCCATTCAGCATGATAAAAGCTTGCCTCCCATAACTGCTTCTCCCAGAATGAGAAACACATGGCGCTGTTCTGAAATAGACCTGCTGCCTTAAACAGAGCTGTCCATGCTAACTCACAGACTTGTGTAAAAGAAAAGTAAGTGCTACTTCTTAAAAGCCATTGGAATTTTGGGCTTGTTTGTTACACAGCAAGAGTCACAGCCATAGATGAATAGTACAAATCCATTAGCAGAGAAATAATCAAGGCAATTCTAAAGGATATAGACTGTCTTCATGATGGGAGGACAGACCCCTACATAGTTTTTCAAAACGCATATATTCATAAATTAGTTTATACCAGAAGCCATTAATTTCTACCATTTTCTCTGACAATAGAAAAGAAAAGAAAGATAAAATTGGGGTTCTTCTGGCCTTGGATAAAATGTGTGTTTGGTGTAATGGGAAAACAAATCTCTGCTGCTTATAATGCAATTTTGAAGGAGATTCAAACAGTGCTGTTTGTCTCCAGGATTAGTTTAGTCAAATAGTAAAATTAGTTTAATAAAATGTTATCATATTTTGCTTGGTGCTTTTCTGTAAAGCCTTCTGTCTCCCTGTAATGAAGATTTGAGAATGTGCTGGGATTCAAGTGACAGCCACTATGCTACACTCAGATTGTCCTTAAAGTGACTCAAATTCTCTTACTGGGTTATTTCTTTGCTTTGAAATGATTAACAAGGAAAGCTGTTAGGGACATGAGCAAAATATTATGTATATATACATATATATATACACATATATATATATGTATATATATGTGTGTATATATATGTGTATATATATATATATATATATATATATATATATATATATATATGTAACAGGAAAAAATATATATGTAACAGGAGGTCGTGGTAGCATCTGTCATGGGGCATTGGAACCAAGTGTGGTGAGAGTATGTGGAGTGGGAAGTGGCAGCAACTTGGTAAGGGTGCTGAAGCCTGAGCAGGTTGAAATTATCTCCAGTGTTTTAAGACATTATTCAGGGTTTTCTCTGCATAATGGCAGATCCTCTTAACACTTTGTAAAGGCTCAGGCAAAATATTATTTTTCTAATGGACTCATGCAGCTTTGTCATAATATTCCTTTTTTGTGTGTCAAACTGCTATTTGTTGTTACTATTGTTTTTTCCTTAGTAAAACCTGCCCAAATTGAAGAGTTTTGGGGGTTGGCACCAGCAACCTTTAAAAACAAACAAAAAAACAAAAAATAAATCATAGAAAAACCCCACTAAAGTTTGATTTAAAGTTAATTTACAGAATCATCCTATGACTGCTTTTATTAGCAGAAATCAGCATAGAAAAAGACTCCATAATGATAAAACAATTTGTTATATTTCATTATAAAAATAAATATATAAAAATAGACTTGCAAAGATATTTAAACAATTATACTGAGAAATTTATGTGCAGAACAGATAAATGGAGGCGATTTAAAAGAAAAGTGAAAGAAGGCATTTACTTTACATTCAAATTACTTATGAATGAAAAATCCTTTGCAGAACTTAATTGCAAATCTCAAATACTGAATCCATAATTCCTTGAAGATGACTATAATCTGAGAAAGCCGTTAGCATAACCAATCTAGATATTACTTCATTTTATTTCCACACCAATGGCTGTGGCAACAGTAGCCTCATGTGATGTTTGTGGGAAATGGGTAGCAAGGTCAGGAACAATGCTTTTATCTCTTCTTCCCCCAGGGTTCCCTTACAGGGAGCTATGTCAATTATGGGGAATTTACTCTCAGGGGAATACATTTTTCTTCCATACAAGCCAAGACCATCACCCACACCTACCCTTGTACTCTTGACTGCCTATGCTCTACTTATGCTCGTGGTACGTTCCCAGTGACTGCTGAAAATAATAGCTAACTGTGTCAGAATAGTGAATGAATGCTGTTAAAGAGAAAACCATAGCTTTATGTTATTTTATTGACAAGTTTGTTATGCGCCTCAAGAAACACATACTTGTAATACAAAATAAGCTGAAAGCAAATGTTCCTCTGATATTTTATTTGACCCTTTGTCTTTTATCATTGCCTTCAGAGTTCTTTATAGTGTACTTCTTAAATTCATTTTTGCTTCTTCAGTTCTATTTTGCACTTGACTTGCCAGACCATTTGGATTTTGAAGTTTTTCTCATTTAGGGAATATATATTTTTTAATTTCAGAAGAGTTTTTTCCCTCTCCTATTAATATGTCTTTATCAATTAGAAATAGAAGAGTTTTATGCAAATTTCTGGCATATATTTTCTCCTTAAGGTATCATTAGATATTTTTAACCAGATTTTTATCCTTTTATTTCTCTTTGTGCCTACAGTTGGCATAATTCCCTATTCTAAAACTGAGAAATAATGATTACCACTAAATTTATCTACAGTGAAGACATTGTGCTAACATTTTCTATCCAGGACCTCATTAAATCTTTGCAACACTCCATGAAGTAGGAATCATTAATAATGTCATTATGCAAATGGGAAACTGGAATTCTGAGAAGTCAGTAGCTTGCCCAAGAGCCCCTAAAATGGCAGGACCCGAATTTGGACAGAGACTGTCTGATTCCAGAGCTTAAGCTTGGCACCATCTCACCAAGAATTTGCTAATGATTTTCTTTGACTTTTCACTTTTATCAGAAGTTCAAATTTAACTGTCCTGTGATTACTGTCTCATTGTAGGCTCCTGACAAATATCCCTAACATTTTTTTTCATAATCACCACAGATAAAAAACAATGTTTAAAAAAAAATATAGAAACAGAATAGGAGATATGTAGATATAGATAGATATAAATATAGGTAGAACTGTATTGATATATATGATCTATCTGTATAGCTATAGCTATATGTGTATAGATATAGATTTATTTTATTTTAAGGAATTGGCTCACAAGATTATGGGGACTGGCATGTCCAGAATCTATTGAACAGGATGACAGGCCAAAAACTCAGGTAAGAGTTACTGCTGTGGTCTTGGGGCATAATTTCTTCTTCAGGAAACCTCAGATTTTGCTCTTAGGCCTTCAGCTGACTTGATGAGGCCCACCCATTTTATTGAGTGTAGTTCCCCTTACTTAAAGTCAATTTACTGTAGATGTTAATCACATCTATAAAATAGCTTTATTTTTATTTTTATTTTTGTTTTGTTGTACGCCTCTCCCGTTGCGGAGCACAGGCTCCGGACGCGCAGGCTCAGCGGCCATGGCTCATGGGCCCAGCCACTCTGCGGCATGTGGGATCTTCCTGGACCAGGACACAAACCCGTGTCCCCTGTATTGGCAGGCGGACTCTCAACCACTGCGCCACCAGGGAAGCCCTATAAAATACCTTTATAGTAATACTAGCTTAATGTCTGATTAGATAACTGGGTGCTACAGCCTAGTCAAGTTGACACCAAAAACTAGCCTTCACCCTACCTATGGTAGGAAGCTAGCATTTTTTCATCAAATATTGTAATAACTCAAATTAATTTTGTAATTTACCAATCTACATGTGGAAAAAACAGAACTTACAATATAGTGTTGCTTCAAAGATTTGTAAATTTCCTAATTTCAATTTAAAATGTTGGATTAGTTGCTCAGTCCTGGTCAGAATACCAAACTCTATTTATGAATTTTAATTAGTTAAGTAAGGGATGTTGAATCACAGTGATTCTGAAGAACTTTCATTCTCAAGAAATTTATTTTTATCATTGCTGTTCACTTTAGCCTTGATACACAGCTATGTGTATCCACATCATCTGTCCCCATCATCACATTACCCCATCAGTTAAATTGTCTCCAAAATTTTCTGACAATATATTGCATTAAAGTCCTTGATATTTACTACCAAGTGCTATAATTGCATGATCAATTTTTTTTCTTTGTAGCATAATTATAGAGTATGTAGGTTGGCTTTCATTTTATATACTTCCACATCTGTTGGGCACTCTCTTGCACTGTTTCTTGCTCTAAAGGAAACTTGCTGTCATGTTGTGAGCTATTCTGTCAAGAAACCCAAGTCACAAACAACTGAAGGTGACTCTTTATCCTTAATACTTTTCAAAATAAAAATATAGTACAACTAAACATTTATTGAGGGACTTCCTGGTGGTGCAGTGGTTAAGAATCTACCTGCCAATGCAGGGGACATGTGTTCTATCCCTAGTCTTGGCAGATCCCATATTCTGTGGAGCAACTAAGCCCGTGTGCCATACCTACTGAGCCTGCGCTCTAGATCCTGCAAGCCACAACTACTGAGCCCACGTGCTGCAACTACTGAAGCCTGCACACCTAAGAGCCTGTGATCCACAACAAGAGAAGCCACTGCAATGAGAAGCCCACGTCCTGCAATGAAGAATAGCCTCCACTCGCTGCAACTAGAGAAAGCCTGCATGCAGCAATGAAGACCCAACACAGCAAAATAAAAAAAAGAAAAAAAAAATTATTGACACTTTGAAAACACTTGGACTACCTCTCACAAATATGCAGTACCACACATTTAAGATTAAGCACTGTAGTGGGTTGAATGGCAGTCCCCCCAAAAGTATGTCCATGTCCTGATCCTTGGAACCTGTAAACGTTACCTTATTAAGAAAAAGAATCTTTGCAGATGTAATTAAGTTATGGATCCAAAGATGAGGAGATCATCATGGATTATCCTGGTGTGTCTTAAATCCAATGACTAGTATTGCTATGTAAGTTAGATAGAGGGAGATTAGAGGGACAGAAGATGAGGAGGCAACAGGACCATAGATGCAGAAATTGAAGTGATGCATTCATAAGCCCAAGAATGCTGGTGTAGCCACCAGAAGCTAGAAAAGGCAAAGAACTTGTTCTCCCCAAGAGGCCCCAGAGGGAGATGCCCCTACTGGACTTTGGACTTCTAGCCTCCAAAACTGAGAGAATAGATTTCTCTCATTTCAAGCAACCCAGTCTGTGACAATTTGTGACAGCAGCCACAAGAAACTGATACAAACACTGAGCTAAGATTTAGAAAGATTGTGTCTGAAAAAACAAACACAGTTCTTGAGTTTATAGTAACATGGTCTATGGGGAGGAGAAACAATAAACAAATCATTATAGATCATTAAGTACAGAATGACAAGTATGCCAAGTGCTGCCAAAGAGGAGTCAGGGAGGTAATGGAAGATAGAATAAGAGGGCCTAATTGATCTGGGGGCCCCAGGAAGATTTACCTAAGAAAGTGATATTTAACCTGGGAAGGATCACTGAGTGTATGTAAATGAAGGGATGATATGTGGATAAAGAGCTCTAAGCAGAGAGAAATGCATAAGTGAAAGCTGAAAGAAAATTTTAAAACACTGTTTAAGGAACTGGGAGAAGTTCACCATGGTTGGAGCAGGGAGAAAGTGGTGTAAGGTAAAATTACTAATACTACATTATTCTTCCAAGACAATCGTGTAAATGCAAGACTCAGAGATATGTATACTGTAAACCCCTTAAAGGCTATGGAATAGTTGATACCTAGTATCTCTGACAATAAGATTTAAGATAAGTCTAAAATAGTACTGAATAAATACGTGTTTAAGAAGCAGAACCTTAGGTCTCCTCTTTCACTCTGAGAAATAGGTGACTGGTCTTCTCTCATCCCAGAAGAAAACTGGAGAAGAAAAAATAAATCTCTAACTCTGGGACACCTGACACAGTTGAAGGTAGACTTAAACAAAGTTCTAAAATACTGAATCTGAAACACACAGCATCTTCCCATAGAACCAATATGCTCTAGGTAGGATACTGCAAGAAATTCCCTGCCTAAAATGGTGTTTCACTGAGACCCAGGGTGTGGATGGCTTCTTGGCTTCTTCGTTGGGTCTGTTCCCTGGAACCAGGCTTTGAAGAGTGAGGGGGTGAGATATAGAACAATGTGTCTCTGTTTGTTCTCTTGCCTTGTGCCTGTCAAATGTTAATGGTGTGCCTGCTCAGTAAAGTGGTGCAAGGAGATTCCAGGATGACAATTGTTCACCAGATAAAAAGGGTTCAGATTGGAGCAGGTCTAGCAGAGATTTCATCAAGAAAGTAAAATTGGTAGGATACTTGACATTGGGAACATATAGAGGAGAGATTTACAAAGTCAGCTAAGAGTTTGGTGTTGAATTAGTGATAAGTACATAGAAAACTAAGGGAAAGAAATTACAAGGCAATTATTTACAGCAAAGCAAACAAAATATTGTGCAAGAAAGCAAAAATAATCACAAACTTTATAGCATTGTTGAAGACTCTTCTTATCTGAGTATCGATTTAATAAAAAAAACTCTAAATAATGGTACCAATGTGTAGGATTTTGTGAATGTAAATACTTTGGGTGGTGGCTGTGAGCTTTCATTGTGTAAGGTGAATAGATGATGCCTCCCACTAAACAATCAACACATAGAAGCACACACTGTTATTTAGAGAAATGAAGGAAAATTAAGAAAAATAGCTAAATCAGTTGGAAGTAGTTATTTTTGGAAATCAGCAGTAGGTGAGGGGAGTGTGAAGAACTTACAGAACTCTTTAACTGAATATTTTTAACATTAAGTACATATAAGTTTGCTTATAATGAAAAACGTAATTAAAAGATGCGGGGGAAACGTTTTCATGCATAACTTTCCTAGAATCCATGAATTTGGAAAATTAAATCAATTTCAATCTCAAAGCCATGTAGATATTTTTCTAATATATTGTGCTTTACTGCAAAGATAATGTACTTGAACTACCATTCAGTCTTATACTTTATTAATTTTAAACTAAAAGTTTTGGGAAACTATTGAGTATGTTTACAGGGTACTGTGGACATTATGTGGGCATTATATTATTAAAACAAATCTTACTGATCTATTTAGTTATGTATGCTATGACTTCTTATTGTAAGCAATCTGAAAAAATTGATAATAATTTATAAAATATTTAGGGATTAAGTATAGGCCATTGCCTAATGGAGGGTCAAGGTAGGATTGAGTAGGAATAAAACAAAATTTGATTCTATTACTATACTAGTAAAGTTATTTTTAATACTTGTTATAAGAACACTAAATAAAGTATTGTTTAAATAGAATATTCATAAATTGAGAAAAAGCTGTAAGAAAAAACATATGAACTGTCATAAGCACACTGATCAAATCAGGACAAATCTTTCTCTTTGATAACTAGCATATAGAATTATAAAAGCAACGTAAATGATAGAATGAATATATTCCACCAAAACAAATACAAGTTACAAAGGCAGAATTATATACTTAAAATTTATATTCCATCAATCTAAGATTAAATTTCTTTTACAAGCAAATAACATCACCAAGGGCCTAGTTATCATCTTTAAGTGGAATGGAGTATAAACACTATTTATCCAACTCAAAATAACATTATACAAGAGAACAACCCAAATAGAAAAAATATATAACTACAGACTGATTAAATAATGTTGAGAAAATGCATTTGCATTTTTAAGTGTGCATATCACAATACCTTTTACATATTGAGAGATTAAGAAGATTTTGAGACTATGGTCAGCTATATGTAATATTTATACTTATAAGTAAGGAGTATTTATAATTTTATCCATGAAATATAATATGTCAACTATATATAATATGTTAATTAGAGGAAAAGAAACTTTTTTAAAGAACTGAGTTGTATTTTTTTTGCTGCCAATGTTTTTGTTAAAATGTCATGATAAATACTAAATTGTTAAATGTATAGAGATAGATACTGTGAATAAGAAGATTTTAAAATATTTTAAATGAATATATTATGAAAAATATAACTTTCCATCAGGGTTAAATTTGTCTATGTTATGTAGATTTTAAACCTACAACATCCCACCTCCATCCTGCCCCACAGCAACAGGATTTTCTAGGTATACATTGAACTAGTTAGGACTAAATTCAATTATGAGCAAAAGAGTTCTCAAAAGTAGCAATGAAAACAAAATAGAAATTCATTTCTTTTGTATAAGTCAGATATAGAGAGTCTTTGAGTGTCAGCTGTCATGTGGAATCTAGGCTACCTCTGATTTTGTGCTAAATTATTCTTAGGGTATGCCTTCCATCTTTAAGGTTCAAGATGGAGTTTCGGTAACTTCATCCACATTCTAATCAACAGGATAGAGGGCAGGGTAAAAAAAGGGCAAAGGCCTCTCGAGTTCTTTTGTAAAGAAGATTGTCAGAAGTTTCCTTAGTCTCGTGCCACTGCTGCCTGAGAAAAAGGCTGGAGAATGTGGTATTTATTCTGGGACACTATCAACCGGATAAAAATCCTATTGCCATACAAAGGCTCAAGTAGATATTGAAGGATATAATCTTCTGGATTAACTCTGCTACCTGGGTAATCACGTTTTGAAAAAACCTGCAAAACACAATTAAACTTTCCTTGTTAATCCCATGAATTAGTTACTTCATCAAACTTTTTGTTTTCAATTCACATGGAAGTTTAAGATTATGGTTTATGTAAATTTAAATATAAAATACTTTAAAATTTAGCCAAGTTTAGTGCCAAAATATTCATTATGCAATAAGAATTGATACTTTAAGGGACACTCACAATCAAGAACAGAAGATGCCAAATTGACATTTAGTCATTTATAAAGATTCTTGTGTTGAATTATGATTTGGAATTTTATGTTATTTCTTTTTATTCTTTGTGCTAATGTGATAGGTATATTGGTCCATTTGCTAAGCAATTTTAAGGCATAATTCCTGGACACTTAACAATTGCCAACAATATATCAAGTAAGAACATTTTTCTTACTTCCTTTTTATTGTTTTCCTCTAATTTTTTTTTCCCAGCACAAATATATCAGAATTTGGGTGCTTGGGAATATAATTCCATATATAATCATTCCAAATTGTTGTGCAAATGACCATGTAGCCATTAAACTATAAAACTTATTTTCTGGCCAGAAATATAAACAAGTAAACATCCTTGATACTTCTAGTGAAGACCTTAGGAGTCCATAGAATTTCACTCTAATCAACCTGAACTTGAGAAATATCTTATCATTTAAGTGAGTTGGTCAACTAAGCAAAGTATAGGTCATAACTACCTTAAATGTTTTAATCTACTGAATTAGACTCAGTATTATTTGGAAAACCTAGACACCATATGACTTTAACACAGCTGTCACTATGAGTTCGTTTAGAGCATTTATACTATATATTTTCTGAGGCATTTCCACTCAGTTTGCATACCAATCATCTAATTTTTAAATAAAAATGGATTAATACTTTCCTTAGGACATTAATATTTGGTCATGTTTTGAGTTATAAGCCAGATGATATAAAGAAAACCTGCATAACAGAAAAATATTTTTATTGAGAGGCTATTGTAAATTGTAAATCAAGGGCTATTACTAAACTACTTATCTTTGTAATATTACCCTCTTTGTAATAATACTTATGGTCCAGGGTACAACCTCAAAATTATATTCTTTATGTTACTTTAGATTTTTTTTAAAGCGGTCCCCCCACCCCCCAAGCAGAAATTATCCAGAGCTATCTTTCTGTGCTTCATGAATTGATGATAATATGTTTTTATTTGAATTCCAATAGTATAAATCTCCTAGAGGACTCAGACATGTGAAGGCTATCATGAACTTAATTCTTAAAACCTTTTCCACCTATTTACATGATTCCATTACAACAAAACTCTTTAGGAAGCCCATGGATGTGATTCAATCTCATCATAGTAATTTGCTCTGCTTACTTTATAACTAGTGCAGGGAGGCGGGGAGAGGCATATAGGGCCACACAGGGCCACCCCAGAGTTGCACTTTAGAAGGGGTTGTACAGCTGGGGCTGTGGAAGGCAGGCACTGTAGTATCAAGAGGATTAGGTGTCCCCTAGTTCCCATGGGTGGTTGTTTGAATGTTTCTGCAGGCTGGCAAGGAACCAAAACTGGCCTGCACTTGCTTCTCTTCAGTTTGAGAAGTAGGTTTCTTGTTGAGGGGACCTTAAGTTGAGCCACAAGCCACAACCTGTGGCTAGGCCATCTGTGGTTCTCCTGGTTTCCCCTATTTGTCTAGTCAGCACATATATTGGCCCTTAATTTTAGGCCTTGCCTAACAAGGAATCCGTGTTGGCATGGACTGTTTGAGAGAAAAGAATGCTGGACCATATCTAAGAAAGCCTACGTGTTAGCCCCAATTCTAATATAGATCAGCTGCATGACTTCAGAAAAGTAATCTCACTCTCTGAATTTGATTTCCTCAAGGAAAATAATTATTGACATGTCTCTCGTGGGTCCTTTTTCTAAAGGTTTATTTTGAAAGATTTTTTGTAGATCCACATGCACTTGTAAGGAATACTACAGTGATAGCACTTGTATACCTTACCCAGTTTCCTGCAGTGGTAATGTCTTGCAATACAATATAAATTTTGTACAACCGGGATATTGACATTTATGCTGTCAAGAATCAGGACATTTGATCATCACAGAGATCCCTTCTGTTGCCGTTTTATAGCCACACTGCTACTCCTCCACATTTCCTGTTCCTGAACCCTGGCAACCATTAATCTGTTCTCCATTTCCATAATATTTTTGTAGCAAGAATATTTTATAAAATAAACCATACCGTATTACGCTTCTAGATTAATTTTTTTCACTCAGTGCAATTCCCTGGAGATTTATTCCGTATCAATAGTCCATTCCTGTATACTACAGAGTAATCTTACAAAATATGGGTTGCCACAGTTTTTTTAACCATTTACACATTTGATGGACATCTGGGTTAATTTCAGTTTCTGGCTATTTATGAATAAAGCTGCTATGAACATGTATGCATAGATTTTGTGTGAACATAAAGTTCTTGTTTCTCTGAGATAAAAGCCCAATGATAGTTTATGAGAAACTGCCAGACTGTTTTCTGGAGTGGCTGTGACAGTTTACATGCCCACCAGCAATATATGAGTAATCCAGTAACATTACATCATCGCCAGCATTTGATGTTTTCACTATTTTTTATTGTAACCATTCTGATATAGTAATATTGTGGTTTAAATTGGCATTTACCTGATGGTTAATGATGTTGATATTTTATTTTCTTAATGTTATTTTTATGTTCTCATTTGCCATCTGTATGACCTCTTCTGTGAAATGTATGTTTATGTCTTTTGCCCATTTTCAAATTGGATTGATTTTGGGGTTATGGGTTGGTTTTTTGTTTTTTACTGTTGAATTCTGAGAGTTCATTATATATCCTACATATGAGTCCTTTGTCTGATATGCGGTTTCCAAAAATTTTCTCCCAGTCTAACTTGTTGTCTTTTCATCTTCTTAACAGGGTCTTTTTTAAATTTTTATGAGGTTTTAAATTTTAATGAGGTTTGGTTTATCCATTTATTCTTCTAAGTATCATCATTTTGCTATCAGATTTAAGAACTCTTTCTCTAGCCCTAGATTCCAAATATTTTATCCTATGCTTTTTCTAAAAGTTTTATAACTTTTTTATTGAAGTATAGTTGATTTATAATATCATCTTAGTTTCAGGTGTACAGCACAGCAATTCAGTTTTATATATGTATATAGTCTACTTCAGATTCTCTTCCCTTATAGGTTACTACAAAATATTGAGTATAGTGTGATAGAGTAGGTCCCTGTGTGATACAGTAGGTCCTGTCAGTTATCTATCTTATATATAGCAGTATGTGTACGTTAATCCCAGCCTCCTAATTTATCCCTCCCCCTACCCCCTTTCCCCCTTTGGTAACCATAAGTTTGCTTTCTATGTGAGTCTATTTCTGTTTTGGAAATAAGTTCATTTGTATCTTTCTTTCTTTTTTTTTTTTTTTTTAGATTCCACATATAAGTGATATCATATAATATTTGTCTTTCTCTGTCTGGCTCACTTCATTTAGTATGATAATCTCTAGGTCCATCCATGCTGCTGTAAATGGCATTAGTGCATTGTTTTCTATGGCTGAGTAATATTCCATTGTGTGTGTGCATGTATATATACCACGTCTTCTTTATCCATTCATGTGTCAATGGACATTTAGGTTGCTTCCATGTCTGGCTATTGTAAATAGAGCTGCAGTGAACACTGGGGTGCATGTATCTTTTTGAATTATGGTTTTCTCCAGATACATGCCCAGGAGTGGGATTTCAGAATCATATGGCAGCTCTATTTTTAGTTTTTTAAGGAACCTCCATACTGTTCTCCATAGTGGCTATACCAAATTACATTCCCACCAACAGTGTAGGAATATTCAAAAGTTTTATATTATTATGTGTTATATTTAAGTTCATAAACATATTTTTGTATATATAATATGCATTACTTTAAGGCTCATAGTTTTGTCTATAGATGCCCAGTTACTCCAGCACTATTTGTTGAAAAGGCTATCTTTCCTCCAATAATTGCTTTTGAACATTTGTCAAAATCAGTTGAATATATTTGTGAGGATCTGTTTCTGGGTTCTTTGTTTTGTCCATCTGATCAATGTGTCTATTCCTCTTCTAATTCCATACTCTTGATCAGGGGTACCCAACCCCCAGGAAACTTCATCTGCCACTCCCCATCACTCCCATTACCGCCTGAACCCTCACCCCCAGTCCGTGGAAAAATTGTCTTCCACGAAACTGGTCGCTGGTGCCAAAAATGTTGGGGACCGCTGCTCTTGATTATCATAGCTGTATAGTAAGCCTTAACAATAGGTAGAGTGATATCCTCCAACTTATTTTTTTGGTGAAGATTTTTTAGCCTTTCTGTGGCTTCTGTGTTTTCTTATAATAAGCTTATCTGTATCTACAAAAAATCATGCAGAAATCTTGATAAGAATTGCATTAACTCTATAGATAAATTTGGGGGAAATTGACACCTTTACTATGTTGAGTCTTTCATCCCATGAACACAAGTATGTCTCCCCATTTACTTAGGTCTTTAATTTCTTTTATCAGCATATTTTAATTTTCTGGATACACACCCTGTACAAGCTTTCTTTAAGTTTTATGTACTTTATTTTATTTTGGATAAAAGTGATATTGTACTTAATTTGATTTCTACAGTTCATTTTTAGTATGTAGAAATGAGAATTGTTTTTACATATTGAACTTGTACCCTGAAATCTTGGTAAGCTCAAAGTCTGTTCGAGGAAGTTTTTGTATTTTAATAGATTCCTTGAGATTTTCTATTAATACATAGACAACCATGTCATCTGAAAATAGGGACAGTTTTATTTCTTCATTTCCAAACTGTATACTTTTTTACCTCTTTTTTCTTGACTTAATACAGTATCTAGAACTTTCATACTGTTTTGAATCAGTGTGGTGAGAGCTGAAATTCCCTAAGGTGATCCTAGGGAGAAAGTATTATCTTTCATTATTAAGTATAATGTTAGCTATAGGTGTTTTATGGATGATTTTTATCAAGTTGATAAGGTTTCTTTATATTCCTAGTTTGTTGAGAGTTTTTGTCATGATTAAATGTTGAATTTTATCCCGTGCTCTTCTGTATCAATTAATATAATTATATGCTTTTTCTACTTTGGCCTGTTGATATGATTGATTACATTGATTAATTCTCAAATGGTGAACCTGATTAGCATACATGAAAAAATCCCACTGTAGAATTGTTAGAATTCTTCATGGTGTAGAATTCTTTTTATTCTTTGCTAGACTTGATTTGTTAATATTTTGATAAGAATTTTGGGATCTAAGTTCATGAGAGAATGAGAGATTTTGGTCTGTTCTCTTTCTTTTTTTCTTTTCTTATGTAATGGAAAAGAAAGTGTTCCTTTGTCTTCTATTTTCTGGAGAAGATTGTGTACAGTTGGTGTTAATTCTTCTTTAAATGTGTAGTAAAATTCAACAGTGAAGACTTGTGGGGCTAGAGATTTATTTCTAAATAAACAGAAACTTTATTTCTGAACAGTTTAATTAGAAATTCAATTTCTTTAAATGATTATAAGACTGGTATCAATTTTATCTTGGTTCAGTTTTGGTATTTTGCACTTTTTTGAGAAATCAGTTTATTCTTCTAAGTTACTAAATTTGTGACTATAAAGTTGTTTATAGGATTCTCTTATTATCCTTTGAGTAACTGAAGAATCTATAAAGACTTCCCCTGTTTTATTTCTGATATTGGTAATTTGTATCTTTTGTCTTTTAAGCTTTATCAGTCTTTCTAGGGGTTTATCAATTTCATTGATATTTTTGAAAAAGAAGCATTTGCTTTATTGATCTTTATTGTTTTCCTATATTGATTTCATTGTTTTATGTTCTTATTTCATCAAGTACTTTTTTTTCTTCTGCTTGGTTTAGCTTTATTTTGCTTTTTCTCTAGTTCTTAAAATAGAAACTTAGATTATTGATTTGTCACCTTTCTTCTTTCTGATGGAAGCATTTAATGGTATAAATTTCATTCTCTGCATTGTTTTAGGTGAATCTCACATGTTTTGATGCATTGTGTTAATTTCATTTAATTCTATGTATTTTTTGTTTCCTTTGAGACGTCCTCTTTTGTCCATGAATTGTTTAGAAATGTGTTGTTTAATTGCCAAATATTTTAAGCTTTCTATATTTTTATTAATTTCTAGTTTGATTCCATTATGGTTGGAGAACATACTCTATATGATTTCGATTTATTTTAATTTTTTGAAAACTGTTTTATGACCCCAGATACAATCTATATTGATGAGTGTTCCATAGGCATTTATGTGCATTCTGCTTTTGTTGAGTGAAGAATTGCATATGTGACAATAGATCCCATTTGTTGACAGTTTTGTTCAGTTCTTCTGTATCTTTGCCAACTTTCTATTAATTCTATCAATTACTGCAAGTAGGGTGTTGAAGTTCTCAGCTATAACTGTAAATATCTCTATTTTACCATGTAACTCTATCCATTTTTATTTCATGTGTTTCAAAGGTCTGTTTTGTGATGTATGTATGTTAATGATCACTTCAGAACTGTATTACTTTGCTAGGGCTGCCATAATGAAATACCACAGACTGGATGCTTTTAAACAACAAAAAAAATTTTCTCACTGTTCTGGAGGCTAGGTGTCCAAGATCAAACTGACAGCATTTTTGGTTTCTCCTGTGGCCTCTCTCCTTGGGCTTGCAGATAGCTAACTTCTCACTGTGTCTTCACCTGGCTTTTCCTCTGTGCATTTGCATTCATAGTATCTCTTCTTCCTACAGGACACTTGTAATATTGGATTAAGGCCTCAGCCTCATTTAGCCTTAATTACCTCCTTAAAGGCCCCATCTTCCAACAGTCACATTGGGAGAAAAAGCTTCAACATAAGAATTTTGGTGTAGCACAATTCCATAAAACTTAGAGTATTGATCCTTTTATCATTATGTAATGTCTTTCTTTATCTCTAGTAATTTTCTTTGCTCTGAGGTCTACTTTTTCTGATACTAAAATAGTCACTCTTACTTTTTTTAAATTGATGTTGACATCATTCCCGGTGAATTTAAGGTTATTCCTTCATTGCAAAAGACTTTGGAGACAAAGTGATAGGTAAGAATTAGATTTATTTAGAGAGCAGCACACTCCACAGACAGAGTGTGGGCCATCTCAGAAGATGAGAGAGAGCTTGGGAGAAACACTCAACAGACAGAGTGTGGGCCATCTCGTAAGGCAAGAGGCCTCAAAACATAGCATGGTTAATTTTTATGGGCTGGGTAATTTCATAGGCTAATGAGTGGGAGGATTATTCCAACTATTTCGAGGAAGGGGTGGGGATTTCCAGGAATTGGGCCACCGCCCACTTTTTGACCTTTTATGGTTGGCCTCAAAACTGTCATGGCACTGGTAGGTGTGTCATTTTGTGTGCTAATATATTACAATGAGCGTATAATGAGGCTCAAGGTCCATTGGAAGTCAAATCTTCTGCCATCTTGGACCTAGTTGGTTCTCACTTGTTTTCGTCATGTACTATGGCTATGTCATCCTTTTAAAGGTTGTGCCCTGCCCCCTTCCCTCCTGTTTCAACATGATAGATCTTTTTCCATTCTTTTAGTTTCAGCCTACTTATGACATGTTTGAAGTGAATTTCTTACAGACAGTGTATAGTTGGATCATGATTTGTTTTTAGTCCACTCTACCAATCTCTGTCTTTTAATTAGCCTACTTAGATTATTTATATTTAATGTAGATTTTGGTATAGTAGTATATAAGTCTGTGATTTTATTTGTTTACTGTCTATTTCCTCTGTTTCTCATTCCTCATTTTTCCTTTTCTTCCTTTCCTTTGAAGTACATGAACATTTTGTAGAATTCCAAACTTTTAGTGGTTTTAAAAGTATCACTCTGTATATATTTAGTGGTTGCTCTCTATAGTGTAATATACATACCTAAATTATCACAATCAACTGTTATTGCCATTTAGCACTTCAAGTGAATTATTGAAACTTTTATTCTCTTTATGTCTGTTTCTCCCGATTTTCGCAATTTGTGTCATAATTATTTCCTCTGCAAACATTAAGCACCAGATAATTTTTGCCTCAACCATCTGATTTAAAAACTATAAGGAGAAAAAAAAGCCTATTATTTTTCCCTATTCTGTTTTTTTTTTTTTACTTTTGAAATTCCAAAACTTCTCTTATTTTCTTTCTATTTGAAAAGGCTTCTTTAGTCATTCTTTAAGAATAAGTTGCTAGCAACAAATTATCTTAATGGTCCTTTGTCTGAGAATGGCTTTATTTCCCTTTTATTACTGAAGAATAGCTTTGCCAAATATAGAGCTTGAAGTTGGTAGTTCTTTTCTTTTGGAACTTAAAAAATATTGTGCCTCTTTTTTCTGGCTTTCATGGTTTCAAATGGGAAATCCACTTTCATTTGAGTTGGTATTCTCCTAGAGGTAATGCATCATTTTTCTCTGACTGCCTTTAGGACATATCTCTTTATCTTTCATTTTCAGAAGTTTAATTATCATGAGTCATAAAGTGGATTTCTTTAGGTTTATCCTATATGGGTTTCACTCAGCTTCATGAATCTTTAAATTTATATTTTTCACCAAATTTAGGAAATTTCAGTGATTATTTCTTTGAATACTTTTTCAGGCCTATATTCTTTCTCCCTTGCCTTGGGATTCCAATATTACAAATGTTTAATATTTAGTTTTGTCCCTCACATCCCTGAAACTATGTTCAGGTTTGTTTGTTTGTTTGTTTTATCAGTCTAGATGCTATAGTTCAGATTGAATAAATTCCCCTTGATCTCTTCTCAAATTTACTGATTCTGTCTTCTATCATCTCCTCTTTATTATCAAGCTCATCTAGCAAGTTTTTTCTTCTGATTTTTTTGTATTTTTCAATTCTATAATTTCCTTGTGGTTCTTATTTATAACTTTATAACTTCCATTCCTCTGCTGACATTTTAATTGTTTTTTGTTTAAAGAGAATTTGTAATTCATTGTTGAAATATTTTAATGATGGCTATTTTGATATCTTTGTCAGATAACTCCAATATCTGCTTAACCTCTGTGTTGGCATCAGTGTGTTGTCATTTTTGGTTCGAGTTGTGATTTTCCTCGTCCTTGATATAATGAGTGATTGTTTTTACTGCCTCCTAGACATTTTAGAACTTATGCTAGGAGACTTGATTCTTTGAAGATCTTCTCCTTTAGCAGGCAGCCACCCTGTTTAGGTTTATCATGTAGGTCCTGGCCTATTTTTGCAGGCTGTAATTTCAATGGCAATTTGTTTTCTGAGCCCTCACAATACTGTTCTGGTCTGTTTTCTTCTTCTCATTCTGTGTGGGCTCTGGCTGATTGCTGGTTCCCTGTTGGTGTTGCTAGCAGAGGTGGAAAGTATCCCTAGGGCCCTTAGATGGGGGACACTGAACCCTTACAATGCAGAGCCTTTCACCCAGTGCCATTAGACTTCCCTTTATATCTCTGGAGGTGGCATGGGAGGAGGGAAATACCTACCCAGACTGCCTCCTCCCACTGGATGGAGGGCTAAGAGATTCTTGGCCTAGGTTTCTTTCTGCCACTGGAGTTGAGGGTCAGGAATGTGCCTCTCCATCACTGGGTAGAAGACGGAGAGACACCAGGCCTGTTGGCACTGCCCGTACAAGTGGAGGAGCCCACCTATTGCCAGTGGATGCAGGACATGAGTTGAGTGGGCCTGCCAGGTATATTACTGAGTGGGGCCCTAAGGCAGGGTGTGGGCTGGTACAGAACCTGTTGCTGCTGCTGCTCCCCTGTCAGGGATGTAGGGTCAGGGAAGATAGGCAGATCTGGTTGCTGTGGCCACTAGATATGGGTCTTCCAGTTAGGTCCCTACTGGACTTCCCTGTTTCTGATTTCTTGGCCAAAAAGACCAGGTTTTCATGTGGTTTAATTGTTGGGGTTTTGCGTGTGTTTTGTTTTATTGTGTTTTTCTTGTTTGTTTGTTTTGTTTTGTTTCTATGATTGTTACCAACTGAGGGTGGGAATTTTTTGTAGTACTCATCCAGGATATATAGGAAATAACAAAGAAAGGCCAGAAAACTACCTGAGTGTTATACAGATCTTGACATCTCTAGCTACTCTAGCAGCTTCCTTTCACCTTACAGAATTCTTTTATGTTTGTGGAATTATTTCCAGGGTATGCATTCATATTTAGAGGAGATAAACCGAGACAAGTGAACGTAAGCCACTTTGTCCTAGTAACAGAAATCACAGGTTGTTTTCAACATTTAAAAAATACTGTTGCAAGCTCATTCTTTTGGTGATCAATTATGAACAAGACACAGTGTCTACTCTTGTTAGGATCAAACGATATGATAATGTAAAAGCAAATATTAAGGTGAAAAACAATTGAACTTGTATTAATATTGTTAGTATCACCATGGAATTAAACAAACGTATTTACATTTTATAAAATAAAACACTAACTTCTAGTATCCATCACCCTTCACTGTAGGTATATTCATTAATATGGACAGCGTATCATCTAGATTTTGTGATTTTTACATTGATACATAAAATTAATATTATCTCTTTTACATATATCTGTGAAAAAATTAAAATGTATCATAACTATTTTCTGATATAGCCTGTGATAGAGAACTGGTTTCAAATATATGTTCAAGTATTTTAAAAATTATTTTTATTTAGCTGTCAGAACATATTGCTTCTTTATAATTAGGTTGACTTGGCTTGCTTGTTTGTTGACATTCCATGTAATTTGTGGTATTTCTTACACAAAAGGTTGCATTTTGGGTGCATTTTAATTTTCATTTTATGCTTCTTACTTGTGGAAGATAATTTATCCTTGAATATATGATCTGCTAAATTCCAGGTTCTGTTTAAGACAAAATTTGATTTCTCTATTGATTTTGTTTTAATATGTTTTCTTGATTAAATTTCCTATATAGTATTTTATTTTATTTTAATATTCTGGCCAAAATGGTTCCTATATGATCATCATCTTTGGTAATTTTATTTTCATTTTAGTTAAAATTAAAAACTAAAAAATATACATTCAGTTGGGATCCTGAGTAAAAGTCCATATAGATATATATGTATCCCTGAGGTTTAGTTACCTAAATAGTAGGGACTGACAGAAGCAACATTTTTATGTTTTCAGATACTATTAGTTATATTTAAACTTAACTAATAATCTTTAATAACTATATAAGAGACACTCTCATCATTCTAAAATTACCACCTTGGCAATCTGATTGAATAGATATTCATTACAATAGTTCACATAATTGTTGGACTATTGCAATAAGGAGACCCCAGAATACAATAGCTTTGCTAAGAGAAGTGACTTCTCTCTCATGGAACAGTCTGCTCTACTGTGATCCGACCACCTATGGCAGTGTTCTTGGCTTGTGATACTAGATTGCTGTCCCATCCATGTTTCAGCTTGTGGGTAGGGAAAAAGAGATGCGGGAAGTCCAGGACAAGGAATTTTCTAAGAAGCTGGTCAGATGTAAGTTTTATTTATTCCTTTCATATCATTTTGGTAATCACCTAATTGCATGGCCAGACCTTGCCATAAGGCAGCCTGGAGAATATAGCGACTGGGCATTCATATAGGCTAAGGAAAAATTGAGAATAGATATGGGAGACAAACTGCAACTTTCTACAATATCTTAAAATTTTACTCTAGGTTTCTCTTCAATAAACCGAAAACTTGACTATCTTATCTTAATAAACAGTAGGAGAAACATGGAGTATTCTGCTATTAATCTCAACAAATAACTCATTTTGTCATACTTGATTCTTTAAGGTAATCTTCAAAAATCTTTAAAATTTTTAGGGTATCTTTAAAAAATACTTCCATGGGTGGTAAATAAATACATAAATAATATAGCATAGTTATTGCCTGCACAATGCCTTCTGTTTCTTTAAAGTTTTGTAATCTGAGGAAAGAATAAATGTCCTTTGCTAAGACGGTGGAGGCCTGCTTAACTTCTAGTGAGTTTCTGTAAATTTTAATTTTCCTTTAAATGAAAGTTTGGGTGATTATAATTGCACAGCTATGTGATAAATCATTAATCAGACAACCAGTGAAAATGTAATAAGAGGACTTGGACCTCAGGAGTGTCCCCAGGCCTCTATGAACATGTGCAGATGCATTTGGTTATCCTAACTGCCACCAACCAAATGCTTACTTCACTACAATTGGAAACCAATTTGGAAACTTGAATACAAATACGGAAGCCAAATTTTCTTCTGAAAGAAATGTTTTCAACTGAAACAAATGCTTGGGTTGTTCACATGTGCCCAAACCAAATATTTTCTTGTAATAATAAATATGCTTCCAAGCCATCCATACTCTGCATCATTTGTTAACTAAACAGGACTTGATAATCCCATTCTACTTCATTTTGAAAAAATGATGAAATACCTACTGACAATGAAATGGTATACTTTGTTATGGAAACAATATCTGAGGAATAGAGCTTTCACATACACTGTATCCTCTGCCTGGAATACTTAGCATAACCTCTGCTTAACTCCTATTATTTAATCAGTTTTCATCTCAATTATAACTTCTTCAAGAAAACCTTCCTTGTCTAAGATAAATCCCACAAACATTCTATATTTTTTCTTGTGGTTTTTGTTTAATATGCATATCTTCCACTACACTGTATGTGAAATAAGGGCAGCAACTCTGTGTGACATATAAAAGACAAGCAATTCTTGTTGGCTAAATAAATGGGGATATAATATCAAACTCACAGTTTGGATTTGAGAATTAAATGCATTATTGCATGTAAAATTCCCAGTGTCTAGCACATTAAAAGCAATTAATTTTTCCCTCCAATAAAATGTAAGCTCAATGAAGTCACAATTTTTCCACACTCATACATTCATGAAACTTAGAACAGTGTCTAGGATATATACATTTTCAGTAAGTAAATAATGAACTACTGAAAAAAAGAATAGCACCCAAAGAATACAAGCATCTTAAATTTATTTGTGGGCTTATGACAATTTGTAAATAAAATTTATATATATATATTTTTAATTAACTATCCTTGATTCATATAATAACTCCAGAGGGAATATGAAAACAAAGATAAGCAGATGAAGCTTGAGGTTGTTTGGGCTAGAAATTTTCAGATGGAAGGACTATACATACTTCTAAAACTTATAGAGCCATTTGATGAGGGTCAGTCTTGAATCTATCATATTTCTATATGATTTAATTAAGATTCACTTGCTTTGTGAAATATCTGGGATGAAAATGTTGTGACTGGAATCAATTAAGAAAATCTCTAAACCTGAAAAAGATAACTAGAACATACCAATCCTTGATTGACATCACTCATTAGTACAGGTAAATGTGCTTAAAATAGCTTTTGATTTAGGGTGGAACATAATTATAAACACAACGAATTATAACAGTGTGTGTCACCAATAAAAATGATATTAAGAAAAAAAAAGAGAAAAATAATGAAAAAGAAAGAAGAGAGAGACAGAAAGAAAAAACTATATTACTGAAAATACTGCAAAAAGTACCAAAAAAACCCCAAAACATTATAAAAATGCACAGGAGACTGTAAACTAGGGTCCATTCCTGGCATTCTGAGCTATGGTGGAGCTTTGCCCTGGCATGGTATTGGTGAAAAGGTGATGGTTTGGTAAGGGAAGCACAGTACTTAACTATATTTAACGTTGGTTGCTCACTTTCTTTACCACAATAATGGATACTGAAGTCCTTTTTAGATAACTCCTTTCATAATGGAGGCAGGAGGAATGTGTATACTCTCCTGATGACAGTTGAAGAAAGGAAAGGCCCATGCTGAAATTCACCCTCTACCTGATGCCAAATGCTACGAAGCTGGCGGTGCTTTACTGTACAAGCATGTTGATGCATTTGTATGGCTTCAGCCACGGACTCAGTTCCAAAAATGTTTAGCAGAAATTTGCCTAGTTTTCAGAAAGGTGATTTGAGGCTCCAGTCAAAAATTTAAGCCAGTTTGAAAAGACAGCTCTCAAGTCATTCTTTAGATATCAAGGGATATAGGTTTTTCTTTTGTTTTGTTTTTATCTAAACAAATTTTTATTTCTTTTTTCTTATTTTCCATAGTGTACATGCTGCATGTATTATGTTAGTATTCCTTGTATTTCAAATATGGCTTCTTGATACTTGTCTCTTTAAGAAAAGAAATATGTATCATATGTTTCTATAGAGGGTTTTTTTATCATAAGGTTTTTATAAATGGCTTACAAATTTTGTCCATATCCTGTATTATTCAATATTGAAACTGGTGTGTTTTTGTCAAGATCACTTATGTAGGAGAACATCCTCAAAAATTCAGATTCCGATTTTTCAGTGATAAAAGATAGAGTCACAAGATTTAAACACTTTAAAAATTTTAGAGACAATTATATATGCTCTGATTCATTCAGATAAGAATGTGCAACAGCTTATACATTCATATATGGATTATGGAGCAAAGTTAAGATATACCAGTTTCAGGAATTAAAAGGAAAATAAGTGCTGGAAAATAATGTAAAATATAGGGTAAATATATAAAGATCTTACTGTAAAATTCTTATTTGGTGACCAAAGTTTGGCCATACCTAAGTTCAGTGAGGCCTTAAAGCCAGAAATAAAGATTCAGAGCTAAGTTAAACATTGTCACAAGAGTTTCCCAAGTCCACACCATTAATTAGGCATCGTTTATTAAGGAAATAAATGTTTTTAAGCTTAGTGCTGACACAAATTTTTTCATTAGTCCTGATGAGAGAATAATGTATGATGTAGTGAATGCTGTATTTAAGAAAGTCTGAACTATGAATACCCTGAATATATCATAATAGTTTCCTCTTATCATGTAACAGTAAAGTCCAGTGTCACAGTTTCAGTTCACATGTCAGGAAAAGAAGCCTAGAATGTACTCAAAATGTTGCCCAAATACAGAATGTAGTTAAAATGTTGTGCAATTACAAATGATCTCGTCTGATTAGAGTTATGACAGCCTAGTTAAAATGTCTTTAGTGAAAAATAATTTTATGACTATTTGATATAGTTTTTCTTTTTATCATGGAGCATGAAAGACAATTGTTAAGTAATGAAAGATGCAAGAGATTATTTACATTCATATATTTATATATATATATAACATATTTAATCATATAGTCTAATACCCATTATTAGCCAAGCTATATAAGAAATAAAATACGTATTTTTATTACTTTGAAATACCTTATGTGACTTTTTCCCATCCCATCTTATTTTCTTTAAGGAGGTAAATTATTTCCTGAATTTCATGTTTATCATTTCCCTGCTTTTATTTATTATTCTACTAAAGTTAATTTTACCCTTAGTAAATTATTTTTCAGTTTTTCTTGTTTTCTAAATTTATATAAATTGAAACAAATCTATACATGTCTCTGCAATTTGTTTTTGGTGCCTTATATTTCATTCCTGAGCTTCAACCATGTTATTTGTTATAGTTCTCATTTATTCATTTTTACTGATGTATGGACTTTCTTCATACATCATCATTTATTTATGGATGTTACTGCTGATGGACAATTGTTTCCTATTTTTGGCTAAGACAAATAGCGCTGCCATGGACATTCTGCTACATGTCTCCAGGGACATTCTGCTATATGTCTCTAGGTACACATCTTTCTCTAGGGTGAATACCAAGGAAAGTATTTGCTGCGTCATCGACGTCCTCAGCTTTATGAGATCATGACAATATTTTTTTTCTAAAGTGGTTTTACTAATTTTGACTCACCAACAGTATAACAACATTCCAGTTTTTCCATAGCTTTATCTTTACTTCCTATTGTCAAAACTTTAAAAAACTTTTCTTCAAAAGTCCCGAGTGAGAAATTGCATTTCATTGGTATTAAATTGTATTTCCCTAATTTTTAAATAGTTCTAGAATATCTGCATGTCCCTGGGTCACTTTTCATATGATTATTCAGGACTTTTGACTATCTTTTGAATAGTCATTTTCTTTTATTCATCATAATTTGTGGGGAGAGCTGCTACATGTGTTGCAAATATTCTTGCTGCTTCTACCTTGTCATTTTATTTTCTATTTGATATTTTGAACAATAGAAATTTTAAATATTAGTATTGCCAAATTAATCCCTATTTTACTTTTACTATTTGATTTTTAATAAGTTAGTTTCTACTGAGGTCACAAAGTCTTCAATTATATTGTCTTCTAAAAGTTTAATTCTTTTTCCTTTTATAGTAAAGTTTTTTTTAATCCACATGGAAATTATTTTTGTGTATAGTATAAGATAAAACTCCAGCTTTACTTATATCCATATAAGTGAACATAACCAATCATACCAGCATCATTTATTTAAAAGTTTATCAGTTTACGAAGAACCAAAGCCAGCTTTGTGATAAATCAAAAATCCATGTATTTGTGGATTGTTTCTGGGTTTTCTAGTCTACTTCTTGATGTTTTCTTAGTTCATAAACCAATACCACTGTCCATTTACTGTAGGTCTGTAATAATTTATAGTATCTCATGAGGCAATTTCTCTTTCCTTATTCTTCACAGGAAATTTTGGCATTTTTTCTCACATATATACTTTAGAGTCATCTGCATAAGATCCACAAAATAAACTGTAGGGATTTTGATGTAAAATGTGTCAAATCTATAAATCATTTCGGGGAGCATTGACATTTACATGTAATAGAATCTTTCCATCTATGAATTTAGTATATGTCTTAATTTATTAGACTTCTTTAGTGTCTTCTGATGAAACATTTTAACTTTTTTCATAAATAGCATGTTAATATTCTTCTAGGCACTTTATTTCTTATGTACCACAAGTGGCATACTTTTAAAATTACTTTAACGGGTTTTTTGATTGTTGTTGCCAGTGTATAGAAATTCAACTAAGTTTTATATTAAGATTTTAATACAACAAACTCAGTAGAATCTTTTGTTAGAAATCATGGCTTATTTGTATATTTTTGTTTTTTTCTATGTAGATAATTATGCCATCTGTGAATAATTACACCTCAACCTTTTGCATATAAATGAAAGGGCAAAAGAAAAACTGACACCCTGTCTGTCGCATTCAGCGCTATTAACCTTGCAACTACAGCAAATTAAAGTTTTTTTCTTAATGATAAAATAAAACACCCTAACTTCTAATATTCTATGCCCAAGAATGGATTTTTAAAAATAAAAATAAAACTTGAGCATGCTGGTAAACCAATTACATCACTAATTCTAAGACCTCCAATGCTAAACGTAGTCTAATTGTATTTACCATAATTTGTTTTACAATTTAATGATACATTTGGAATACTTGTACAATAAATATTTTGTGTGTTATGTTCTTCTTTCTTTTAGTCCCTTCAAAAACTGCTAATTTTAACACAAGTCCTAAGATTAGAAAATAATATCATATACTATCTTGGTACTTTACATTTTTCAGAGAACATTTAAATCCATTATGTCAATTGATCCCATGGATTCTACAAAATGAAGTATTATTGGATTATTTTACAGGGGAACAATTTAGTGAATTTTATTAAAAATAGGAAAAAATGTTGTTGGAAGCCTATATCATATTTATTCCAGTATTACACTGTTAAATTATAACAGTGATATTTTTAAAGAATAAAGATGTCTTCCTAATGGAAAGGAACAGCAGCAAAAACATTTTTTTCTTCCTCATGCCCCATCTCACATTCTCTATGACTGAGTAATTTCAGAAGTATTAGATGTTCCTTTAAAACAAACTTCTCTCCTAAATAAATATGGACTATATTGACCAATACTAAGTAGGAGGTAAGTTGACAAGAGGTATTTATTGTTGATCTAAATCCTCATAAATATATAACTACAACTATATTGGCCAATGCACAGTAGGAAATAAACTTTAAAAGACATACAGTGTTAATTCATTCATATTTCCTTACCTGCAACAAATAGTGATATTTAGGGACCACAGACCACAGTTAGAAAACGTGCAACTGAATGATTCACAGGGAGTTTGACCTCATTACCTTAGCTTTTAAAACATATTTGTTTTTATATTGTTACTGAGCTAACTGCTGTGGGTCACTTTTCGCCTTTTACGTGGTTATCCATCCAGTGCATACAGTATTTCCCTTGTAATAGCATTTTGTGAGTGCTCTTGAAAATCACTAACCTTGAATGCTGTGTGTGGCAAGTCTGCCAACTCCGTCAGACAGGGAGGGAGAGGAGAATTAAGATATTGCATTTTAGGCATGTGTATTAACTCACCATCTAACAGGGAAAAAATAATGAGTGTAACCCTCACAATGGTGGAGTATAGGGAGCTTTTAAATAGGGAGTTTAATCTCTTTTAGAGCAAAGCCACACTCTCGGTTACCCTAGGTTTTTGGCAAGATTCCCAGAAGCTGCAGTCATTCATGAGCCACACACTCTGTTCTTAGGAAAACTGCACTGGGATCTTCACACAGTGCAAGCAATGGTCCCGTTTAGGACGTTTCATCTGTAAAAAAAAATCTCACACATGTATGTACACGTGCATGTTACTTAACTCAGCCACCACTGAAGAATGGAGCACTACTGAGATTTGAACCTGTAGTCTCAGGAAGTCCAAGGATCTCAAACCTTATGTGTCGACTATGAAACCATTCCCTCTGACTGATTATTCTGGAATTAAAGTGTAGTTTATGTTAAGCAAGCTTGGAAAATTCCCAAATCAAATAAGCTTGTTGAGAGAGGTTAGTTCTACTCTCTTTGCAAATGTTGAAGCCACAGCTTTATTCTCCCTTGGTCCTCTTTGACTTCTGTAATGTTTTCCATGCTCTCATTCACACTCAACTACATAATCTGAATACGATTTTTCTGTGAGATATCTTTATTGTGACTATAAAATATAATATACTACATAATATGCATTTATGTATTTAAATTATTGAGCTATGAAAATTACATGTATATTTCATTTTTGAAGCAAGGGACAATCTCTTTTACTACTTATTGTTTGTTTAACAGAATAGGGCTTGAGATTATATCTTAACTGGATAAACTGAAATGGCTGGTGAGACCAATATGTATATCTTTTCCTTATGTGATATTCTTTGTGTCTATGTATATTTGATGTTTTACATTAATTGAAGTTGTCAATTTCAATAGTTTCAGCTGCACTACGTTTTTGTTCATATACTCCATTTCGAAAAATCTAATTATAAATAAATTTCCTAAATTTTAAAATGCCCAGTAGGAATCCTAGATTCCTACTAGTAGATCAGCTTTTAGCTATATGCAATTTCCTAAATACATATATTGTAACTATCATTAAACACAAATGGCAAAATAGAATATAACATCTGCTACCACCACCACCAACAGCAAAAGCAAAAGACAATGTTTATTCTACCTCTTCATAACATACAATTTTGCTAATAATTTAAATGAAAATAAACAGATTCATTTTAAGCTTTAGCCAAAAATATTTATAGCAATTAAGCTATTTAGTTATTGATGTTGTATAATCCTCAGACAGCATTAACTGGCAAACCCAAAGCTCTAGGTTTGCATGCAGAAAAGTCAGATACTCTAAAATACTGCTTTCTTTGAACACACACTGGTTGTTTTGTTAACCTCTTGCAAATATTTGTAGTATCTTTGTTAAAAGGCATTTTCTTTGCTATCATCATGTCAGATTTCCTCAGGTCATTACCCTCTCCTTGTCCTCAGGTCTCAGTGTGTTTTTGCAAAACTGATTTCATTAATTCTAACATTTCTGTAATTTAAAATAAAAGTGGCATAGAGGGCAGGTGGTGTTCTCTTGTCACTTGATAAATGGAGAAACTGAGGTATTCAGAAGATTAAGGAGATGGCAGATGGTTTCACAGCAGGTAAAGGGTGGAGCGGAATCTCCTGCCTGTGGCGTTAAGTATTTGGTCTGTTCCCAGGCAATAACACATTTTGCTTTATTTTAAGAAAACAAAATGTAAATAAATTATAAGCAAAAATTTAGCAAGCTCTCATACCTGGTTTCTTTTTTCCTTATATTTTGTACATACATGTATTACTTGGCTGCATTTGCAACTTACATACTTAAACTGAAGATGGCTTGCTGTCTCCAGGATTTGTACATTTTTCTAAACATTTTGGACATTTTTGAAAATAACAAAACCTAGAGCCAAATTCTGTGTAGCCTGGTTCAGTTGTCCCCAGCAGGGTCAACTTGGTGTTTTCTGCTGTATTGATGATTGACTACAGGGCTATGAATTAGAACACATGGGTAGAGATAGAGGGTTTCTATTAAGACATCTCAATTTTTATGTAAATGCAGAAAGACTGTATAGAAATTAAAATATATATTCTATAAATATTCATCTATTTTAAAAAATATATTTATTTGCCTCATTAATATTTGCAACCAAGGAACAATAATAAAAATCAGTTAATTGGAAAATATAGAATGCTGTATATGTGCCAAAAACATGCTTCTATCAACAAAGATTTTAATACCATGTAAGATCCTAAACATGATAATAAAAAGTAATCTAGAATATAGTTCCTCCTGTCCAATTATACAGACCTTTGACACAATTTCTTTCAACAAAATGGTTAAGAAAATGTAAAAAAATCCAGTTCTTACTAATACTCTAATAATTCATCTATTTAAATGTCAAAATTGGAAATTTACACAAACAGAACTTCACAAGAAAACAGAATTGTTTTAATTTTAGTAAATAAAGACTAAGAAGGAGAAATCATCATTTAACAGCAATCTTTCACTTTCTGGTTATTCTGTTGAGGTTTATAAATTGTAAGTTAAGACTTTCTCTAGCCACTATGTCGTCAAGATCACTTAAACAAGCAAATTAAATCAGATCTGTTTTGGAATTGACAAGTTCTTTTTAGCTTGTCTCATGATGTTATATTTGTTTTTCTGAAATAAATTTATCAAACTTTTAAAGCCATATAAAAATGGACTCATATATTTGATAGTCTAAGCTTATGTATTTTTATATCATGTGTATGACTGAAAACATTTACTTTAAAAATATATTGAAGCCACATAGTGTTAATTTTACTGTTAAAAAATGTTGCCACATAATTCAACTTTCTTAGGTGGAATACTGGAGGCATTGAAATCTGATTAGAACTTTCTTCTAAAATGTCATTTTTTTATCTTATACGGCAAAGACTCCTTTGTCTTGCTCATCCTTTGGCAGACATATTATAAGTTAAGGGGATAACAGACATATTTAAGTTACTACAAGTATTATTTGTTTCCACAATTGCCATAAAAGCAGGTTTTTACATATTACCTAAGCACTTTTCTATCGATTAAAACATGTAATATTTAATCTTAGAAAAACATATTAACATTGGAGTAAAACTTAACATATGTTGTAAATACAGTTATTTTGAAGATTTAGTGTGAATTTATTAAAATTATAACTGTGATGTAAAATTGAAATAGGAAAATTGTGGTTAAAGAATCAAATAGAAGAAACCTAGAGTAAGAGATTAAATTTATGAATAATTTCTTAATCATAGAAGACATTATTAGAAACTAAATTTGTGATGAAATCTGTGTGAAAAAATCGGAAATAAAGTAAAATGCATTACATAAAAATAAATGCTCATTCAAAAGTGATTGCTAAAAAGCATATTGGCATTATAGAGAAAATAAACCTGAAAGAACAGCTCCAATTCTCTCATCTATTCAGACATTTTGCAAAGTTTTGACATTGAAACATTCACATTTAAAAACAGAGGTGAACCTCACTGCATAGAAAAAAGTCATAGAGATTTCAATTTATTAGACAGTCTGACCATGCATCTGCAAGATTTTTTTATATTTGACATGTGTAAGAGAAGCAGATATCTGAATTTTTTATGCCAGGTTGCATTGCACAAAGAACAATCAGTTTCGTGTTCATCTCACATGTGTGGCAGGCCTCAGTGAAGACAACTGGAGCTAGAATAAGAGATTTCCAGCATTTCTTGAAACAAAGCAAAGTAAGAAAGCTCAAAGCTTATGCAGAAAATGTGACATATGCCTCAAGTTAATGACCTCACTCCCTGTGTAGCTATAAATAATAACAACAATAACAAAAAGAGCATGACTATTACAATGACATCCTTATGTGCTTTTTCTTGGAAAAAACAATTCAATTGAAAGTGAATTTTTTTTTTCCAGAAATCACCCAAAAAACATATAAAAAAAAAATCAAGAATTTAATCTTTGGAGATGTTTACTCAAGTTTAAAGAGCCATGTATTGGGGGAATCTTTGTTATTTCCTAAGACAGTTTTTACCTTTCTTCCTGTGTGATTTAGATGCAGGTTAAAAAGAAAAAAATCAACAGCTTGAACAGTGCTAATTAGAACCAATTATAATTTCATTGACCTACCACGGCTCACTATGTCCTGGTGAAAAAAAAAGATCATTTTGCTTTATGCTCATGTCTGATTGGGGAAGCTTAATATTCAACACATGTGCAAGAAGTAATCAATTAAACAGCAGTCTAAAGGGGACAATAATCCGTGCAATTCCTTTTTGTTAATTTCTAGTTAATATGATTATTAAAAAATACAATCGTATTTCAAATGGGACCACTTAATTCATCAAGCTAGTAGCTATCTAACTGGTATGTAAAATTGGTTTTCATGTCAATAAAAGGATAGAAAAAAGTTTCTATATTATTTATTCCTCATGAAATCATAAAGATGACTCCGCTAGCAATGAAGAAGAAAGTTCCTTTGAATCAGTTCGGTTCTCCAGGAAAGTAATTCAATTTTAATGTAACCTACACTAGTTAACAAAAGGTATTTCATGGGCTTTGGTTAGAAATGCAATACTGTAACCCAGAATTACCTTACATCTAAGTTTAGCAGCTGCCATTTTCATACTGTGCTTTATGCAGCTTAAAAAGTTGTCTACTCCCATCTAGTGGTCATATGGTTAAATGTCCTTTCAAAAATTAGCAGCGTGAATGGTCTGTATTAAGGCAAGTGGAACTGCTGTTTTATTGTCAGAATTAAATAATTAATGCAGTTAACAACATCTGCATAGATTAAGTAATTCAGGCTCATGGGCTCTGTTGATAGAAGTAATTTTAAAAGCAGCATAAAATGGTTTTAATCTGATTTATGGAGCATGGCTCATGCTGCCAGAGCCGCATGGAGCTCATTGACTGAAAAACTCCCAGTATCACTCAAGAGAATTGCCATAGTTCTATAGTCAACAATTTCTTATGAATATTTTATAAAAATATCTATGTATAGAGGGAAGGAAATTTCAAGCAGTGCGGTCCTCCGTGTACAGCAGAATTCCAGAATATAAAAATAGATGATTCATCTCTTGAAGTCCTTGTAAAAAAAGTTGACTGTCAGATTTCAAAATAAGAAGTACTGTAAAATTTTTATACTGTAATCTTGATTTTCTTGTACCAAAATACAGATTAGAATAGCATTTCTTGTATTGGTGATATCTGCCTTTCCAAAAACCAAAAAGTAAAAGCCAAAAAGAGAAAGCAAATTGCCTTTCATTTTTTATGTGTTTAAAAAACAAAATCTTACACTAACCTAGCAGCTTGTGGCTTGGTGCTGATTTAATGATGTACATTCACACATGTTAGGTTAGTTGGGACCAAGTAGAGTTCAGCTACCTGCGATTCTGAAGACACAAAAAGACAATTCAGGTGTCTTCTTTGGCATGGAAGTGGGGCCGGAAAGGATTGACACAGTGGGGAAAGATTGCTCTATTTCAAATGACCAGATCAAATCTTTGTAGTATCTATGCAATTTCTACAGGATAGCCCCTCACTCTGCTTTAGTAAGTATAGAGATGTGACTGATTATGAGCTAATTACCCAGCAGAACTGATCGGCTTATTTTGACTCACTAAAACATATTGAGCATTTATATACAAATACTGAATTAGTTTTTCTACAAAAATCCAGTGTCTGTGTCTCCAGAGAAAGAAGAGAAGCATGTATCACAACTCCAAACAAAGGAATGGTTGAGTCATAACACAGGGTAGGAATTCAGAGAAAAGTAAGGGACCACAGCGGTCGAGAAGGCTTCCTGGGAGTGGAAGGATTTGATCTGGGGCTTAAAGAATGAGTATGATTTGTGTAAGAAGCCAGAGCATAATGGCTTCAATAGCAACAAAGCTGTAAAGTTTAAAGTGAATTAGATATGTTTGAGGAAGCGCTGGTAGATTATTCTCTTAAGAATGAAGAGAATTCATGCCCCATGCCCAGGAACAGTGGGAGAAAGGGTTAGAAAAGTCATCTGGGACAGACTAGAAAGGGTCCTGAATGCCTTGTGACCCCAGAAAGCTGAATAGGTTGAGGCTGATGTACAACTTAAATAGGAGAAAAAAGCAATACATGAATCCTTGCAAGATGGCATATTAAAGAGAAAATATTAGCAACATGTTTACTCATATTAAAACCGTGAAAGTTGTCCCCGTGGTTAGTTGATCAAGATTAACTGAAAACTTATATTAGGGAATTTACTTATTGATCTATTCATATATGCATCAGATGTTTTTTTAGCACCTACTATGTGTCAGGCACTGATATGAATATTTCTGTAAGGTTTATATTTAAGCGCTATTTATCGAAAAGATTTATGTTAGAAACTGTGTATTAATGGCAACATGCAATTTTTTTTTCTCATTTCTAGAAGGCAATTTAAATACTTAAATAAGTATTTTAGTAGTTTTAGGACTAAGTACTAAACCTAATGTAGATTTCTTATATATAATTTATAAAATTCTTTTTTCACACTATTTTCAGTAGGTTGCCTGCTAAATAGAACTACCACCCAAAACAAAGAAACCTAGAACAATTATAAAGACCTGAGATAATAGAAGGAACAATGAGTATAAATCATTTTGAAAGCAACCAAATTGTCTCACAACTTGGATAACTATGTCAACCAGTGACTCCTAACAGCACAGCTAAGATGAATAATCAAGCTTTAAAAAAAAATACAGTACAAAAAAAAATAAAGTACAAATGGATCATTTGTAACTTTTTGCATTTCAGACTGTTCCTCCACTGCCATAGATAAATAAGAAATATAAGAAATATTTTTAAATAGCCCTTACATATAAACTTTGTATAAATGGTCATATATATGTCACATATCACAATGCATAGATAGATGAATAAGAGATAAATATAAAGAGAGATAAAATTGATATATTTATATAGGTATATGAAATTTCACTAAAATATGTATAAATATATAAAATATAATTTTAAACCATATCCTTTGGGAAGAAGAACTGAATTTTTCAGTTTCCAGTTTGTAAATTATAATAGTATAGAATTTTTATTGACAAGCATATTTTGTAAAATAAAATATTAGGTAAGTTTCACCAGGATAATAGCTTACATTTTTTGTCTGAATGATCTTACTAAGCTCCTGAAAGGCATAACCGTTTTCTTTTGCTGATCAGTCAAGAGATATAGGATTATTCAAGGACTTTGATGTGCTTTTATCAAGCTACATCAAGCCTAAAATCAACTCCATCAAACAGAAAGATTTTTTTAAATTTTGTTTTCTTAGGATAAAAAGAAAGCATATGACTTTGGATTAAGAAAAATAAGACAAAACCAAAACAGGGAAGTTAGCCTGCAACAGACAGGTGAGTCAGAAAAGTGAGGTCCTGCACGGTGAATCATTCAGAGTGGCATTTTATTTAGCTGTTCTATTTCAGCCTTATGTCCCGCCCCGCTTTTTTAATATCTTACCAAAGAACAAAGGCGATCAAAAGGAAAAACAATACAGTCATTAAGTGGTAACTGATAGAAGAGGCTTTGGGGTTAAAATTAATAAAACCAGCATGGTGTACATTAAGACTGTATAAATATTTAAGGAACTACAGCCTACTTGGAGATGTAAACCGATTAGCAAAACTACTTAACCTAGAGATGCAAATGTTTCAGGTAGATAAAATAAACACAGACTGCTTGTTGGAAACATGATCAGTTTTCATTCTGGGAGTGCTTTATTTCATTAAAGTTTTAATTGTTAAAATAACGTTCTTTTGATGTTTTGTGTAAAAGGTTTTATGTTGCAGCTAATGCAATTTAGGAAATAGAATCACAAATAAAATCATTGCACATGTTTTTCTTTTCTTGTCAGGTCCTGTATTACAGTGCAAGTTTGGCTTTTCACATTGAAATTAAAGGAAAACTATGATACAAGGAACAAAAGATTCATCCTTCAGGATTATCTTTGCTAGTGATATTAATACACAAAAACTTGTCTACAGGAAGGCATGTATTTAAAGGTAAAATATTTATTTATAGCATTTCAAATGATATACAAAGTAATTTAAAAAGTATTTAATGAAAATAGTTCTAAATCACTATTGTTTAATCCATTTTCTCTCTCTCAAAAAACCTAGTACACA
Organism: Monodon monoceros; assembly: GCF_005190385.1. Taxonomy (NCBI): domain Eukaryota; kingdom Metazoa; phylum Chordata; class Mammalia; order Artiodactyla; family Monodontidae; genus Monodon; species Monodon monoceros. The sequence goes on from NW_021703771.1 coordinate 26,954,979, forward strand.
ATATGTTGAATTAAAGTTTCAGTAATTAATGTTAACTATCTAGATGAAAATTTAAAAACTAGAATTATTAACTGAATGCTTGTAAATATATGCACTCTTAGATTTCTTTAGACAAAACATCTAGTAATTTACTGGTATTTTATAATTTTTATCTGAACCCTATTATATCACACAGCCTTGACAATGTTTAGAATTGATATTATAATATAGATTATATCCAAATGACATCAAAATACCCACCTGAATAAGAACATTTTTCCAATTATTTGGGTAAAACTAAATGTTCAACTATATTGAAATGCTCTGTTGGATCAGCAATTTCATAATTTCACAGGATTCATTGGTATCAGGTGTACTATGAACGGAGATGTGTCTTGTATCAGAATTTTTTAACATAGATCTATATTTATGGTATTTTTATGCTGAATTTCTGTGGAAACAGTAATTCTTACCAGTAGATTGGATCTGTGTAGAATATATACCCATATCCAGGCCAGTGCTTTCAAGTCCCTATTTGCAATTTTAAATTTGTATTTGTGGAAATACTGAATACATGATTTGAACAGGGAAAAAAATGATAGAATAGACAATAATTCTGAGTGAATAAATCAGATCTTTCCTAACCATTGCCAGAGTGCTGGGGAGAAGTACTCATAAATGGGGTTGTATTCAGAAGACTTTCTCTCTGACTGATATTAGGTACTATGTGGGTCAGCAAACAAGCCAAGACAATGATCCATCAAGAATACCTTGTCCCAAATATGTCAAATATTTAAGTTTTGTTTTTCTTGTTCTTGTTTTCCACATCTTCTCACTGGCCTACTTTTCTTACTTAAGAAAAAAAACAAAAAAAGCCTATCCTTAATTTATAGCTCTTGGCAAAACCCAATATCAGACTGTTTTCTTGACAGTATCTGTTTTATTTAATACTACCTTCAAAATTCATGTAGCTAATAGAAATAGAGAATTTTGGAGTTCTATGTTCGATAACTTGTTTTTTCATTTTAAGAAGAAATTTATAGAGAGAATTATTCAAATATTTTAGCTTTTCTAAATTTTAAATTCTGCTTCAAAGTTTCACATTATGTATATCCTGATGAAAAAAAAATATTGATGGAAGAATATTTTACTTTTGTCTACATCCAGGCTAAGACATACCTCAGTTTAAGACTAATTATTTGCAGTTTGCTTGTACACTTTTGCTTGTAAGTAGAGGCACAGATATTTGCTGACCCATTGCTTTGCCCACCACAGAAAATCACTAAATCATACAACATAAGAGCCTATGTTAAATGTGTAATACATGTTAAAAAGAGAATCCCTGTTACTTTGCTCCCAGTTTAGGAAGGCAAATCGTATCTATCAGTATCTAGTAGATAGGGAAATGAACTTAATTCTGCATTTTACACAAAAGGCAAATTCAGAAAGTCATGGTCATTTCTAGCGTCCTGAGATAAAATGTGTCCCACCAAGTTGCATGAAGTGGACCAAGAGTCTTTCTTTAGTTATAGTAACATGTACAACTCTTGGTATAAATCACAGTTCTCTCCCATCTAATCTTCAGTGAAAACACTGACAGTGAAAAGCCCCTACACATATGTTCAAAATATGAAACACCTCTATAACCTTCCCACTGGCACACTTCTTGTCTCTATTGATCTATACCAACTCAATTTCCTACCAGACACTTTTTCAAAAGTTCTAAAACATATACGTGATAGAGTGATAAGGTTTGGAAGCAAGAACTTGATCAATGGGTCTAATGCAGTACTCAGATCGGCTTCTACGTCTGATGCAAAGAGAGGGAAGTGATTATCCAGATAACCCATTCAACAATTCCATGTGAAGTGCATAATTTTTTCTTTATTCTTTATGACAAATCACTGCCCTTCTCTTGGTAGAGAAAGATACTAAACTATAATTCAGTTAGTACAGGAAAATGCTTGGAAGATCTGTATGTTGTCTACCACCACGACATTTTACTTTGAAGCACAATTATTCCTTCTGTCATGATAAAAATTACAGCTGAGATTTTTGAGCATTTACTATGTGACAATCCCTAAAATAGAAACAAAATTTTCTAACCCAATATGTTCTCGGGTTAGACTGCAAGAACAATAAACTCTTTCAAAATCCTGTCATTTTAGTTGCTTTGGTTTAAGTGCCTCAAATTAAGAGACATAAGGAAAAGGCACTGCCATTTTGTAGTTTGCTTATGTTAACATACGGATAATTTAAAGATGTTTTTACCAAAAACATAACACTAATTAATATCTCTCTCGTAAAGGACACACTGCTTTAGTATTCTAGGGTCACAGCAATTTCACTGATAGTTTCAGTAATAAAAAAATTATAATTGTCAACCACTTAAAGTTTTTATGGAGCTCACATAAGCCCTGGGAAATTCCATGAAGAGTAAACATATGTGTGAAATAGTTTCTGCAGCCATTTCAAGGAGTTTAGAGCAGAACGAGAATTGCTAAAGAAGAGTAAAATTTTTCTAAGTGAAAACTTGACGTGTGGACAACTGGGCCAAGGTAGCAAGAAAAAGCCATATCACATATTCTTTCTTCATTGAAATACACTTAGCCAGGAAAGTGCAATGACCACAATTAGGATAGCTAACCAAAAAAAAAAAAAAAGAAAAGAAAAAAAGGTGGAACTTGAGATAAGAGAGAATATTAATGCAACGAGTTTTTATGAATAGTGTATATCTTTCTTAGTATACAGTTAATAGATTTTATATAAATTTTATAAATCAATAGAAAGTGGTGGAAGCATATTTGATTGCTAAATACAATTCAACTGTATCTAAAGGATTAAAATATTATAATAAGAAAAAATTAAAGAATATAATGGCAAAAACTTAGGAAGGTGAATCAGGTAAGGAAGTATGAGGAATTAAATCATTTCATTTTTTTCAATATTTCGTAACAGAAAGCCTGTTGATATTATGTGAAGTTTATAAACAAGGAATATCTTTTTAAATGTGTAATATAAAGTTATTAAGCTAAGTAGTAAAAAGTCTAAAATGAAACCTAAATTTGACTAAAGCTTCAGACTATAAAATGTGAGCTCTAAGATCTGGTGTTAAGTAAGAGTGACCTTTGTTTTTCTTGACGAGAACAAAGAAATAAAACACTAGGCACTAGATATTTTTGACACTTTTGAGGGAATTATCTACTTGACAGTATATCAACAGGGATGAGTCAAGTGGTAAAGGATTATAGAATTTAGGTCAAGGTGGAAATGACAGAAAATTCAAGGGAACAGGGAGGCATTTTATCAGACATTCTTTCATTTTATATGATAAAAGTGAAATCTGCAGTCATTTTTAGAAGTAAAGTTTCTTTATGTTATCTTGCCCAGTTGAAAAAAAGAATAGCAAACGTATACATAAGTGTGTGTCTGCATGTGTGTATGTGTGTGTCTGTGGTGGTATGTGAATGTGCAGTAGTTCCCAATCATATGAGGCCTGTGGAGGTAATAAGCAGGTGTCAGGGCTTGTTCCACAGCACCCTTGAGGGCATTGGAGAAAGGAAGATAATAAGCCTCTGAGAGTCTATCTCCCTGTAGCAATATTTGAATCCAATCTAATAGAGAAGGAAGGTAAAGTCAGAGATAGAAACAGGTGACATTGTGCAGAGACATAGAACCAGACACTTAAATCTACTTCTCTAGCGGTGTATTTTGATAGAAAAGTAATTGTTTTGAGGCCTAGAAATTATTGAGCATAAGATTTATAATAATAATTACATAGCTACCAGTTTAACCACCATCTTACAATGCTATTTTGTTTCCTGTGAATGAATGAAATTGGCAATATGTTTTCCCAGTTGTGTCTCCAATGTCATGTCATGTAAGAACAGTGGTCAGACAGCATTTCAATCACATCCTTTAGTGATACACCAGGTAACGTCGGACTGTGTGAGCAGGCTGATGTGGGAATCCTGATACTGTCTCTTAATAAGCCTGGGCAAGTTTCAGTGTCAGTTTTCTCATCTGCAAATAGAGTAATTCTGACCTCATTTACTCATGCCTATCAAATGAGGTAATATATGGGAGCTATCTGGTACTGTCCATGGAATATAATAAGCACATCATAAATAATAGAAAAAGAAAAACAGTGGAGGAAGGAAGAAGGTCAGGGTGCTATTTTAATAATAACAAATAATTATGCACACACACACCATAATTTTAACTTTCTATTTCCAGAAGCCATTTCTAAAATCAAAGACTCTTTGAGCCATATTATACTTGTGTAACCTGAACAAACTACCTGTGTAAAACCTTAGTCTCCTCGTCTTTGAAAGGGACATAGTGATAGTACTTAGCTTCTTAGAGTTGTGAGGTTTAATTTATTAAGCACACAAAAATTGCTTAACTGGGCTGGAGTGAATAAGTGCTCCATAAATGTTACTTATTGGTATTCTTTGTATATATATTTTCTCCCCCCAAACCCACTCATTTTAATGGCATAAATTCCTCACCCCTGTGAGATGAAAAGAAGTATACAGGAAGAGACAGAGAAAACAAATGTAATTTGGAAAGTAGTATTCACATATCAAGTTTGCTTTTCTTCCAAATTTTGGGGCTAGATCTTCTTTCCCTAATGTCATCAAATTATTTAAATAAAAAAATAATACATTCAGAATACTGACTGAGTTCTTACCTGTAGGCATTTTGTTGAGCACTTTACTTGATATATAATATTTAATCCTCACAACGCTAGAAGGAGGTACAGTAATTCCTCCAATATTGCAGAGAGGAAATTGAAGTTCAGAATTGTTAAGTAACTTGTCCAAGGTCATATATCTAGTGATTTAGCAGAGCTGAAATTCAAAGATAGTTATAATTAAACACACCTCAGTTTAAGTATTTATGCTCCTGTTCAAATATTCCCAAGAGAACTCCAGTTTCCAAATAATGATGAATAAACAGGTAGCCAATGGCCAGGTAGAGGCAATTTAGGAAGTGTTTGGATGAGCCTAAGAAAGTGTCTGGCTTGCTTGTTCTTCTACTCATAAACCAACTGTGTATTGCTTGTTAGCCAGCAAAAGATCTCAAACTATCTAAAAAATGATGTGAATTCTCACTGAAGGGGGTTATAAATTTTTTGTGTCTATTAAACTGAACCAATCCCCAAATAAACACACTAATTTTACAGAAAGTTATTCAAAACCCCTAGAATTACAGAAGCATTGAATATATTATATATTCCAGAATACTGCAATTACACACTTCAGTTAAGTTCTGAATAAGTAGCTTAGTATAATATTAGTATCTCATTCCTTTTTCCTTTTATAATCACTTTAAAAGGAAGCCCTGGATTTCTGGCTTTGATCTAGAAGGCAGCTTAAATCGGACAATCAAAAGAAACCATTGTATAAAAAAGGTGGCAGAGAGGTCCACTTCCCAGACATCCAGTGATAGAGAAACCACAAATCATTCATATAGCTAAAGAGAGAAAGCAAGCAATGATCTAATTGTTCTCTGTTTTTCTTGTTTTTTACTTCCACTTTCTTTGCTCCACTCTCAACACCATGTCCTTCTATTCAGTTCTCCGTATGCATAGATTTGAGAGACAATGCTATTGCCTCCTGATTTCCTATAGTTATGTACTTGGCGTGTTATAACAAAACTTTAAAAATATCTAAGGTGAATATCATTTCTTATGAGAATCCTAAGTAATAATAGCACAAGCTAATATTCATTAAGTGATCACTTGGAGTCAGATACTTCCCTAAAAATATGTCATCATCCCATTTCTTTTAAATGAGGTTTATTTTGGTATAATTTGCATATAGTAACATTCACTCATTTCAGGCATCTGGTTTAATTAGTTTTGTCTAATCACCCTAATCAAGTTACAGAATATTTTCACCACCCCCTAAAATTCTCTTGTTCTGCTTCAGGGTCAGTTTCTCCTCCTACCCACAGTCCCCTGCAAACACGAATCTGCAGTCTATCTTTATCGATTTGCCTTATTCCATTTTAAAAGTAAGGCAACTCATTTTCCAAAGGTCAGGAGTTAGTAAGTGCCTAGTTAATTGGAACATTCGGCATTCAATTCCACATCTGTCTGACTCTGTGACTCTTACTCCTATCTACTTTATGCTCTTATGTCTCTGTAGTGTAATCTTCCCCATTAGTTCATTAATGATCTTAAGATCCTCTTTTACTATGCTTAGTTTATTTTAAAAATTAATATGATTAGATGCAGGAAATTATCTCCTAATAGTATGAGGTAAATTAAAGCATATATTAAAGTGTGGCTGTAACTCAGCTACTGATTGCTAAAATTACACTAAAAAGGAAAAAATATAGAGTGACAATTTCAACATGGCAGAATCATTTTTGAGATATCAATTTGTGTTTTCCTCCTTATTTCCCCTTCATTCCTGTTCAAAGTAGGTGTATTCTAAGCAGGCCCTTTGAAATGTCATGCCTCAGGATGTTTTGTAGGAGGAATTATGGAGAGTGTCAGAAGACTTTAAAAACTTGGGGACTCTGAAGAAGTGATGCCATGTGTCTGGGTAGGAGAAAGAGAAGAGCTTTGGGGAGCAAGGTGAGAGAAAGGAAGACTTTTTCCAAATTGAGGAAGGAGACAGAAGTTGAGGGGTTCAGAATAGTAAGATCTATATACCACTTAGTGGCAGCAGCCCACAGAGCTTGCAAGCAAGCATTGATGATTCATTAAGGAAAACAAAGTGTTTAGGCACTGAGGTTTCCAATGGTATCCATGCAACACAATTGGTGCAGTAGTAGCCAAGCTGCCAGATTATAAATGGCCATACAAGCTGAGAAATTGTTTTCTTGTTGGCAACCTGTGGACTGACAAAAAAGTCTAACACACACTGACATTTACTATGCATTGTACACATAAACACACCTAATTCTCACAACCAAATACTATTAGATTAGTATTAACCCCATTTCACAACCAGAGAAACTAAGACAAAGAAATACTACATTCTTTGCTCAAGATCACACAAGTAACCAAGTGGCAGAGACATGATTTGAACCCAAACAGACAGGTTTCTAGCCTGAAAACTTATGCTGTACTGCCCAAACCTACTGAAATTTCAGTGACCTTGCTTAATGCTGGGAGAAGAGAACTAATATTGACAAATATTGGACTTTCAGGGAAGGAACTCAGATCTAGGGTCAGATTTTTATTGTAGTTCCTTAAAAGAATAGAATAGTATGACTTTTTTTATCCCACTGAGTGTGTGGACATAAATATATTCTGAATACATTAGCAGTATGAAATTTTAGGGATCAGTTATGCATTATAGTGGAAGTTTCTGAAGGTATTAAAAATTAATCACAAGGCATTCTTTGTTCATGGATTTGAAGAATTAATTTTGTTAAAATGTCTAAACTACCTAAAGCAATCTACAGATTCAATGCTCTCCCCATCAAAATCCCAAATAATTGTTTTATGGAAATATTTAAAAAATCCTTAAAGTCATATGGAACCACAAAAGACCCAGAATAGCCAATGTTTTCTTGAGAAGAAAACTGGAAGCATCACATTTCTAATTTCAAAACATATTGCAAAGTTAGAGTATTTAAAATAGTATGGTACTGGCATAAAGACAAACATATATACCAGAATAGATGCCCCAGAATTAAATCCACACATATACAGTGAACTGAAATTTGACAATGGTGACACAATGGGGAAAGGATAGTCTCTTTAACAAATATTGTTGGAACAGCTGGATATCCACATGCAAAAAATGAAACTGTACCTCATCTCTACCGTACACAAAAATTAACTCAAATGGATTAAAGACTTAAACATAAGACCTGAAATTGTAAAATGACTAGAAGAAAACATAAGGTTAAACCTTGACATTGGTCTTGAAAATAATTTCTTGGGTATGACAGCAAAAGCATAGACAAGAAAAATAAAAATTAAAAAGTAGGAATACATTAAACACTTTTGCACAGCAAGGAAAACAATCTAAAGAATGAAAAGACAAGTTAGTAAATAGAGAAAGTATTTGTAAACTGATAAAATTTGTCAATTTTATCTCAATAAAGAAAAGAAAGGGAAAAATAGTTTAAAGGACATAAAAAATGCTATGTTCATTAACTCATTCAACAAAGGTTTATTGAACGTCTACGTACTTCTAGGGTCCTGGGGACACAAAAGATAGGAGAGAGAGAGAGAAAAATCTCTGCCCTCTTAGGTCTTTACTTGAGAGAAGACTATCAAGAAACACAAGAAATTTCAGATGATGACAAGTGTCATGGAGAAAAAAATATTTTTAGGGAGTACTACATATATACGAGAAGGCCTTATTGATAATGTTATTGTGAGGAAAGAATTAATACAGCAAGTCTGATTGGTCAATCTTTGAATGGCTCCAGGGGTATCTGCAAACAGGACTGATTCTTGCTCAACCCCCAGGACTGTGACCCAGAGAATGTTCTCTGTTGTTGATTAATAATGTTGTTGCGGGTATTCAGAGCAATGGGACATGCTTCACCAGCTTGTCAGGACTTATCAGGATTGTTTTGTGAACATCCAGATTGGTGATACACCTGGCTTTATTGTTGGAGTCTTGAGTTTCCATTACCATATCATGTGACCAGCTCAACATAATAGCCCTGAACCTGGAGACTGAAGCTGGCTTCCCTCGGCAGAGACGTTTCACATGTGGGCCTGGCTATGTTTGGGGGAAAATGATGGTGTTTTGAAAATGCTCCTATAGATTGGGGCTGGGCACTGGAGGAGGGGACTGTGTCCAGGTCACACTACCTTCTGTGTGAACTAATTACCTACAGTTCTTTATAGCATTCTGGGTTTACCTCTCACGTTAGTTTGAAGTGACCATAACCCCTCCTACCAGCCTGCCATTGTTGATTAGACAAGGGTGGATATTGGCCCTCAAATGGATCTGATTGAGTCTTTCTCCTAAGAATTAGGATTTAGGACAGCATGAGTTAGAGCACTTAAGATTTGAGAAATAGAGAATGGGGGGAAGCATATATCTATAAATTGAAAGGCTATTTTCTGAAAACAAAAGTAGAAAATCTAGACTGCAGAAAAGAAGGAAAAAGCTACAAAGAGAAGTAAATGGGAAACCAATCAGCCTGAACTTCTGGGGCTCAGAAAAGCAGACAGGTAATTCAAGTCCCTGGTCAGATCCAGCTGTATCTTTGGCTTGGATCTTATGACAATTCTGTATCTTTTCAATAATTTCCTAGCTAGTTTAAATGAGTTTCTTTTCCTTAAAATTGTCCTTAAGACAACCCCCCGGCCTGCCCCGCCCCCCCACCCCCCGCAGAAGTGGAAAGAACATCCTCCATAACATTTTGAGACTTGTCTATCAGTATTTTTCAACTAAATCACCTGGGGAGCTGTTAAAGTGCAGGAGGTTTGGAGTGGTGCTATTTTCTGAATGTTTATCAAGCTCCCGGGGATGCCAGTGATGCTGGTTTATGGACCCCTCTCTAGAGGGATCTAGAATTGAATTTGTAGCACAGCGAGTATAAATGGCTACCAAAGAGTTTTAAAATTAAGTTTGGACCCAATTTCTGAATGATTGCATATACTATGCCAAAATATTACAGATTCTTCTACAGGAAATGGTATAGTACTAGTGGCTTTAAAAAAAAAATCAAAACATAGTTGTAGAAAGATAACACTAACAGCAAAGTGGCGAGTGGAAGGGATGGAGAAGTGACAGAGAAAAATAAATCAAATAGGAAAATATTTTACATGGAATTATTGAGAAATACTTGTTTTTATGCCTCATAAAGAATAAAGCTTGGAAGACTTATTTGAAATTTCAGACTGAACACAAGTTTGATGTTTATTTTCTACACACACAAAAAAAAATCCCTGGCTGTTTTCCTTCAAATGTTTGCAGGTGTGGATAATTAAAATACCACACTTACTTTCATTTGATTGTATGAGCATTCTCATGTCTACAAGTGATTCTAATCAACTTCACTAAATGTCTAGGGGAACCTCTATAATTAACAAAACTTTATGTACAATCATTAGAGTTTAGAATTATAATTTATGTTACATTTCTAATTAGTATTTTTATCCCCTTGAACTTCTATTTTTCTTGGGGAACCAGAATTTACAAACTGATCAAAATACTTTTCATTATTTTAGATAAAATGATTTAGGAATGAATAGAAAACAATCAAGTATTTCAAATAATAAGCCTATGCCCACATGTAATGATTGATTAGATGAAATGACATTCAAGTTATTTGTTCAATTTCATTGTCTATTAGATTTTCAGTGCTATTTTTATATGAAGAAATCTTCCTTCATCTTGTAACTGATACACCTTATCTGAGTGCAGCAAACTTACACTGGGTGGCTCTGCTAATGCTCAAGATGGATTTAGGCAACTTTTCTATCCAATCAGTACCTGGGAACATGTATAATGCATAATACAGCTCAGCAGTGAAGAGAAAAGCTTTGGAGTTATAAAGACCAAGAATCAAACATTTACTTTATTTCCAAGGCTTAGAGTCATCAAATATAAATTGAGGTAATACTTTCTTTTTTATAGAATTGTTGAGAATTATATGAGGCAATATACACACAGATGCATACTATATCCTAAAACACATACTTGCTATTACTATGATACTTGTATGAATGGACATTATTCTTTTATACTAAAAGGCACTATGGTAATATAATTATTACAATCATGTTACTTAAAAATTTTAATTTATTTCAAATTGCTCAATTTGAAAGAAATAAATAGCACAGATGGGTCAGAAAAATTCAAATATTGAATTTTGGAGGACAGTTTAATAAAAATGAACTAACTAAATCTGAATATTTTGATTCTGAATCCAGTGGAACAATGTATCTCAAACCAGAAATATTCCACAGCCAAACCTCCCCAAATTCTCAGTCATAATTTTGAGCTGATGTGTAGGTACCTGCATTTTATTTTTTATATTTCTTATTGGAGTATAGCTGATTTACACTTTTGTGTCAGTTTCAGGTGTACAGCAAAGTGAATCAGTTATACATATATATATACCACTCTTTTTTAGATTCTTTTCCCATATAGGCCATTACAGAGTATTGAGTAGAGTTCCCTGTGCTACACAGTAGGTCCTTATTAGTAATCTATTTTATATATAGTAGATGTACATGCCAATCCCAATCTCCCAATTTATCCCTTATCCCTTGGTAACCATAAGTTTGTTTTCTACATCTCTGACTCTATTTCTGTTTTGTAAATAAGTTCATTTGTACCCTTCTTTTAGATTCCACATGTAAATGATATCATATGATATCTGTCTTTCTGTGTCTGACTTACTCAGTATGACAATCTCTAGGTCCATCCATGTTGCTGTAAATGGCATTATTTTGTTCTTTTTTATGGCAGAGTAATATTCCATTGTATATATGTACCACATCTTCTTTATCCATTCATCTGTTGATGGATGTTTAAGTTGCTTCCATGTCCTGTCTATTGTAAACAGTGGTGCAGTGAACATTGGGGTGTATGTATCTTTTTGAATTATGGTTTGGAATCTGCATTTTAAATGAATACACCAAGTAGATTCTGAGGGAAGTAATTCTCCAGCCACACCCTGAGACACACTACATGAATCTGAGCAAGGGACAGATGCTAAGCTTTGTTCATCTCTTCACACTCAGTGCCTGACTCTGTGCCTAATATGCAGTAAGTGTTCGATAAATAATGATGAAATAATATGATAAATAATTAACATACCAAAACCAAACTGATTGATATTGTTACCATTTTGGTAATTATTGCTATTCAGAGTTGCAAGTAAAAATTTTAATTTTTATTCTGACTTGTGAGAGTGGGTGGTTATATTCCAGTTAATTATTGTGATCTGTAACAAAATGGTGATAAGGCTAATTTATTTATTTAAAATACAAGGACTTCCCTGGTGGTCCAGTGGTTAAGACTTCACACTTCCACTGCAGGGGTTGTGGCTTCTATCCCTGGTGGGGGAACTAAGATCCCCCACCAGGCGTGGCCAAAAAAAAAAACAAAAACCTAACGGCATGGCAAAAAAAAAAAAAAAAGGTGTGACCAAAAAAAAGAAACCTAACGCAAACTGGCATTCACAAAAAAGGACTTAAAAATAATAAAATAAAATATGAAAAACTTGAATGTGTTGTTTACTTATATTTATACTTAATCTCAGACCCTTTTCAAACATTTGAAACATCAAGACATGAAATTAGAAACTACCTAGTTTCAATACGTGACTCATATTCACCTTGTCCCTGAGAATCAATTTTGCTTTCCAGCTGGTACAAAACAGAACGCTAGTCTTTTGTTTCCCCTTGTCCAGTGAGCTTTAAGCAGAAAAAGTGTGAACAATTACACGTGAAAGTTGAGAAAGGAAAGGGTGCAAGCTAACAGAAGGAACTGCCAGATAAGCAAGCAATTAATCAGGATAACAATAAGAGGCAAGATTATCTGCATTACAATCGACAAATGGAAAATGAGCCTGAACATAAATTAGGCTTGGCTATGGTATCAAAATTTGACTTTTAGTGAATAAATGTTCAGTTTCTCTCCTGAGAGTGATCAGTATTATATTTGAAGATAAAATAAAAATTTTGGCTTTCAATGTTTAAAATCAGATATTTTACTTAAGCAGCATTTAAAAATTTATAAAAATACTAAATTTCAAATCATATGTTGGAGAGGACTGTAATACCAGCCCTGAATCTGATAACATTATGAACTTGGACAGATATTTAAATGCCAAAGCTCTGACTTTATTTTTGCCTGTATATCTCACAATGTTATTTGGATATCAGGTTTTTAAAAGGTATGTCTGTGAATGTGCTTTAAAAATGATAATTGAATAGGGAAACACCAGGTGTCATTTTTAATATTTTCTAATATCATCATAACTATAACAATCCCCAGTGCACATTTATTCATGTTATTTTTGAGATTTTCATTGCCCTGTGACTGTATTCTGCTAATTATTTCTACAGAAAATATATAAATTAGATGTTAGAAAGATCAGGACAATTTTTGAGGAAGTATTTTGAATTATGTGTAAAACTGGGGTATTAAAAGTAGATGGTTGAGCACACAAAGTTCCAGTAAGGGGTTTTAAGTTTCAGAGAGACTTCTGGTCACTATGGTCCACCAAGCTAATAAAAGTAGTCTCTTGTCGAATGCCAAAATAATTCAAATATACAGTAGAGTTTAAAAAGAGGAAAAGACAATCTCAATGATAAGGAAAGAATTCAAGGCTGGAAATTTCATCAGGTACTAAACAGAATAGATCATATAAGTTACTGGAAACTGTTATCACCTAGAAGGTTACATGAATTCTCACAGGTGCCTGGTTGTAAAACCATTTTAAAAATACTTTTCCTACTGTTAATTTTATGGGAAGAAATAAAAGAAGCATCCAGTGAAAGATGAGACTCCAAGCTGTTACCATTAAATATGGAGTCTAAAATCATGTTATCTAATTAGACATACAAAAAAGTCAGCCCCAAAATTGACCTAAAAACTGGTATAGGATGGATGGCATTCAAAAACTCATGATGAACATGGAGAAGCCCCACTGGTATACCACTGCAATTTAAAGCAAGAGAAAATCACCAGAGCAAACAAGTGCCTTACACTGGGGATGAGATAAGAAGCAAATTGCCCAGAACAGAGAGTAAACAACTATGAGAAAAAGAAAAAGAGCAAAATCAAAAAGAACAAAAGAAAAAACTCATACTTTAAGAATGACAGAGAATAGAACCACCCAGGGGAATTTTAGCACTTTGAAAATGTTCAAAGAAAGGATGAGAAGAACTATAATCCATACAGGAAAAAAATAGTTCATTTTGGGAACTATAGGATGAACAAACAAAATTTATAGGATGAAAATTAAAGGCATTGATTTTTTTTAAAAAAGTTGTTAATAGTTTCTATGGGTAGACTAGACAAAACTGAAGAAAGAATTATAAAATGGGAAGTTAGATTTAAAGAAATAGAAAAAAATACAACATAAATAAGACCTTGGAAAATATAAGGGAGCTGTTAAGAGACATTAAAGGAAAGTTAAGAGGTTTCAACATATAACTAATAAAGAGTTCCAGAAGTAGAGAATAGAGTTAAAAGGTGAGAGAACATTTTCAAAGCCATAATAAATGAAAAATTCCAGAATTTATAAAGAAAAAAAAATACATTAGTCCTCAGAATGAAAAGCACACAGAAAACCAATCAACATATATAAGTAATAAGCCCGTATCTGTTTATATTATAGTGAAAATACAGAGTATAAGACATAAGGAAAAAATCTTGGAGAGGTACCAAAGGAAAAAATAAGAAAAAAAAGATGATTATTTAAAAGAAATGATAATAAACTTTATTGCAGAGTGCTCAGCAACACTTTTGAAGTTAATATACAAAGTAATAACATCCTCAAATTATTTAGAGAAAATAGTTGTCAGTCTAGGAATCCATACTAGGTTAGCAATATTAATACTAAATTAGATAAATACTATTCACATGTGAAGGCTGAATGATTATTTTTCAGACATAGAAGCCAAAAGTTTACATTTCACATAGTTTCACTGAACAAAGGAATACTTCAGCAAGGAAAACAAACTAAAGATAAAGAAAGATATAGATGGAATAAACAATGATAAGCAAATAAACAGTTAAAGATTTTGGAAAATCTTATTATTTACTTCCAAAAAGCAATCTACCACTAATTTTAAGAGGTTTTAAACAACAATAATGAAATTGACAGTAATAACTGGAAAAATAAGAAGAGGAAATTAAGAGCAGCCTGTTGTGTTGTGTGCTTATAAAAGACACTTTAGACTATTCAGCAAACTTAAGTGTTTATATTAAAACGTTTAAGTGTAACCATTAAAATAATAGAGTTGGAATGTTTTTCTATTATAAGAAATCAAACAAAAGGGAGACTAAAAAATCTATTCCAGAGGAGGAGAAGATGGGAGGAAATAAAGAAAAGCATAATAAAAACTCTAAATAATAATAATAATATATTAGATTTACATTTATATAAAATGCTAAATCACAAAAACAATTTATTTGGAAAAGCAAGCAAGTAGAAGAATATGTATAGAATTATGTATCTTCTTTTTTTATCTTCATATATCAAAACTGGTAGATCTCAAAAACACCAAGATGAAGAAACAAGCTATTGAATGATAAGCATGTCATGGCATAGTATCATAAAAGACTTCAAAAGACCTTTTTCTATCTAGAGAGTCCTCACCATTCAAAATATACACACACAACCATCCAATATATTACTTATGAATACAATTAACACTAGTAAAGTTTTGCAACACAGAGGCACATCAATCTCAAGATAATGGTTGCTTTTGTGAAGAAAGGGGAGGAATAAGATTGAGGACAGGTACAAAGGGAACATCATCTCCTCAACTTTATCTGTGACAACTGTTTACTTATAAATAATTTTGAGGTTATCAAGGTAAGATTTTAATGTTTATTAGATTTTTGGCTGTTGTTACATGGGTGTTTGTAATGTTAAGGTTTGTACTTTTCTTTGTGATTAGATATATAATAATAACAAATTATAATAAAATTCTGAAATAATAATTTTACTTATATATGGAATACGGGAACACTAACATTTCTTCATAAAAGTACTGACGTAATAGAGTAATACATGTCTTCTGAGAAAACCAACACAACTATCATAATATTTTATTTTCAAATAAATAGTACAATTTCCAACTTTGAAATGACTAGCTCCAAATGAATGTCAGACTACTTACACATGTCTAAAAATCCTAGATTTGGCTTAAATCCACAGGTACCTGCCTATTCAAAAATTGCAGGTATTATTTATGCCATGTACATGAATCTACTGATATATGTCACAATTACATTTTCCTTCTATTGTCTCAGATCAGTTGGAAGCATCTTCACAATTACAAGGATCTGATTCCCTACCAGCTCTCTTAAATCAGGGGAATGTCAGCAGTAAAAGAAATCGCATGTCTTTTCACAAATGAAAAATTTGTCCACGGGCTTTTCACAGAGAAGTACTGTCTTCCATGATAGATGTAAGGCTTACTAGAATTATGAGTGAGAGTGAGGGATAAAGTTAAGAAACTGTACAATTACAAGCAATAATGGCCCAAATAAAATTGTGTAATGAGTTTGCCCTTAATTGAGTTTTACTCCCACTGCTAAACTCTTTAATAAAATATATTGGCACATCATTTATTTTATGATGCATTAAAATCTGTGCTACACTAAAGCGTTATTATGATACTTAGAAAATACGACTTGCTTCATTTCACAGTATTGTTTACTGTCAAAGGCATTATCATAGCATTGCAGTTGTTTGTCAGAACTCCTCAACCTGGGAAATAAGAGTTAATTTAGCTATCATATTCACAGAAATTGCCTTTTTAAATGCAAGATTTATTTGATTTTAATTTAAAATCCTTAGTGAATTTCCCAGTAGGCCTGTAATTCCACATTGGAGCACTCCATTTACATGGTGCCAAAGACGTGGATTCAAAGGAGATGCTGTTCTGTCCAGAGAATTCCTGCCTTTCAGTGAATTTTTCCGGTTGATTACTGTATCCCAGTAATCACACTGAAGTTTTGGGAGTAACAATGGGTCATAAAAGGGAAGTAATCCTCTACATTTACCTTTTATTGAAGCAACTCTACCTTGGGCTCAACTCAGTCCCAAAACAGCACAATCTCTAACAACAAGATCAAAAAGTCCAAGAGCAGAGAAGGAATTACTGCACTCCACTGGACAGTACATAACAGCTTCAAGTTAGTTCAGCAAAGTGATGTGCTGGCTACTGAGATTCTTCTTAGGTTCCAAAGACTACTGCAGTTTCAACACATTAATTCTAAAGTGAAACTTCAACTTAGCCTCTTTTTCATAATAAGCTCTTTTGCAATCACAAGCTTTAGACAGTAGTTTTCTGTTCACAATCCTGGGACTGCTGTTTTCTAGATTTAGAATTCTGTTAGGATTCTTTAGCACCTGGGACAGTACCCTACACATAGCTTGGTAATCAAAGTATCAAAAAATTCATGACTAGATAATTTATTTATACATGCATGAATAAATGAATGAATGAATATGAATATGAATATACCTAATCTTTCTAAGCTTTACTTTCCTCGATACAAACAGGGGGATAAGATCCCTAACATGAAGTGTCATTATTAGAGAAAGAAAAAAATGTACATAAAGAACCTGGAGCAAAGTAGAAGCAAAAATAATATGAAATAGAACTGGAGTATACTCCTATTACAACCTGGCTAGTTATGCACTGAATCATATTAATTGCTGGCCAAAATATTCTCCAACATGACAGTGGTTCAATGTAAAATTATGTTAAATGATACCCACTAAAGCATGTTAGTGCCATTTCCCCATCACTAAACTCTGCATTCAAAATCTTGTTGCTGTCTCAATGGCATAACTTTTATAAAATGGAAAATAGTAGCTAGATACTGAACAATGTATTTGGGAAATCACTGAACATCACACAGCCTCCCTCTTCTACTTGCTTTGACACTGCTAGCTGTGATCTTTTCACATTTTAGAGGTATGGTGAAAAGTCAAAAGTTCTGTAATACTGAGATTCACTCCTCAAGAAGAAAATATATTTATTTGGTCAAAAGGATGGAATTGGCTACTTTTACAGAAGTGCTAGCACAAAGGCTGCCAGGGTACAATATCTAATAGCAAAGTAGACATTTTGTTTGTTGGTTGGTTTGTTTTGTGAGACATCATGATTTGTACAGTCACTGGGGATTAAATGGCATGCCTTTGGGGGATTATTTTTTCTTTCCTTTGTAATGGAACTAAAGCTTATATTGGCAAACTTAACGACTGCAGTTTTCAAACTATGATCTAGAGATTAGGATATCTTTTAAAAATTAAAAAAAGAATAATATTATACCCACAAATGACTTTCAATTCATACTACTTTTTAACAGAAATTATATGGCATCTATTGCATTTTTAAATATAATAAAACTAAAGGAAATGATTATGAGATGCAGCTAATGCTTCAGCTGACTCCTACAATATGGGTGCAATTTTAATTAAAGTATAATGTCTTTAATTCAGTCAATTTTAACTTAGCTCAAAAGCATTGTGAAGACTCTAAATGAGAAACAAACCTTATTTCCAGCTTTTAAAACTTTGAGTAATAGATGAAACAACTTAATCAAATTTAAAATTTTATATTACATTTTAGGATGATTTTTCCATGAAGTTGATATTTTAACAAATTAGAAAGAATCATTGTCTGTTCTCCCCTCTTCCTATGGAATGCCACATATTGCACGTTCCCTACAAAAATGCCAAAACTATAAATAAGAAAGAGAAACCCTAGATTCAATTTATTTCAAATCACTTCCTCACTTGCAAATTTTAAACTGGTTTGTTAAATTTGAGACAATAGATTTATTTTTCAGGTGTTACAAATCAAAAATCAAATTTGGAGTTGATGTTTAAAGATGAAATTCATTTCACAAAACTAAATGCTAAACAATAAAATTAGCAGTTGACCTCTTTTTCCCCCCTCCAAACTTAATTTTCTGTTAGTAAATAGCACAAGATAGGGAGCAATGTCATCATGAGGCCTCTGTTCACAGGACTGATGGAGCATGAGCTGCAAAAGTTAAAACTTCCCCATGCCAGCCTTATAATGTGGCTCAGGTGTGAATGAGTAGGTTAATCATGTGAAAACATAGTTCAATTGTGAATCAATCTCTGGCTGAGCCTGCTTGACTAGATATCTGTGGTGAAGGCTGTTGACAGCATGCTTTCTTTTGATTGACTGAAGATGGAAAAGAAAAAGGGGTGGTTAGTTTTTGTCCTTATTCCTGTCACTGACTTCCTTGCAACATTCCTAAAAACTTATGATAAATCCAGAAACAGTTCCAAGGAAATTAAGATTCATACTGTCCTCTGATATTTTTCTGTTCAGATGCTCTTTATCTGCCTTACTCTGAGCCTTACAGTATCAAGAATGAAATTCACTGGGAAATTTCAGACCACATTGCTGCCTGTAGACCTAGGCCATCCTAAGTGAGACCTTCTTACATTTAAAATCCTCTGAAGAATGAATAATGACCAAATCCTGCAAAGGGATTTTTTAAAAGTTCCTTCAACTAACGTTAGCTGTCCTCAGATCCAGGTAGAATAACATCAAACTCACTGATGGATTGAGATTTAAAGGAGCCCCTCCTCCAAGACCAGTATTCCTTTTGCTGCTTATATTTTAGCATTTTCCATACTCAGGACAAAGAGAATTTACTTTGCCCTTCACCTCAAAAAGGGCTTGCATTATTTGTGTACATGTCAAGACATGTTTTTTCATCTTTTTATTTAATACAGGGCAGACATAAACCCCTTTTAAAGATTATATCATATGTCACCTTCTTTGTAAATCCTTATCTACTCCCCATGTCCGGGAACATTGTAGATACTCAGAACTATTAGTGGAATGAATGAATGAATGACTATTTTATAAAAACTGCATTTATAAAATGCAGTTTTTTTTTTTTACTAATCATGTATTTATTTATAATCTCTATTAAAAAACTTTAAAACCTTGATATATTTACTGGAATATTACCAATGTCACTACTTCTGGCTCATAATAGACACACATTAATGTTTGGGAAATGAAGGAATAGGCAATCAATACTAAAACTAATACACATTCTTCTCAAGTGCTCATGGAACATTCTCCAGGATAGATCATATCTTGGGTCACAAATCAAGCCTTGGTAAATTTAAGAAAACTGAAATCATATCAAGTATCTTTTCCAACCACAATGCTATGAGACTAGATATCAATTACAGGAAAAGATCTGTAAAAATTACAAACACATGGAGGCTAAACAGTATGCTACTTAATAACCAAGTGATCACTGAAGAAATCAAAGAGGAAATCAAAAAATACCTAGAAACAAATGACAATGAAGACACAATGACCCAAAACCTATGGGATGCAGCAAAAGCAGTTCTAAGAGGGAAGTTTATAGCAATACAATCCTACCTTAAGAGACAGGAAACATCTCGAATAAACAACCTAACCTTGCACCTAAAGCAATTAGAGAAAGAAGAACAAAAAAACCCCAAAGTTAACAGAAGGAAAGAAATCATAAAGATCAGATCAGAAATAAATGAAAAACAAATGAAGGAAACAAGAGCAAAGATCAATAAAACTAAAAGCTGGTTCTTTGAGAAGATAAACAAAAATGATTAACCATTAGCCAGACTCATCAAGAAAAAAAGGGAGAAGACTCAAATCAATAGAATTAGAAATGAAAAAGGAGAAGTAACAACTGACACTGCATAAATACAAAGGATCATGAGAGATTACTACAAGCAACTCTATGCCAATAAAATGGACAACCTGGAAGAAATGGACAAATTCTTAGAAACACACAACCCGCCGAAGCTGAACCAGGAAGAAATAGAAAATATGAACCAAACACAACTACTGAAATTGAAACTGTGATTGAAAATTTTCCAACAAACAAAAGCCCAGGACCAGATGGCTTCACAGGCGAATTCTATCAAAGATTTAGAGAGGAGCTAACACCTATCCTTCTCAAACTCTTCCAAAATATAACAGAGGGAGGAACACTCCCAAAGTCATTGTAGGAGGCTACCACACCCTGATACCAAAACCAGACAAGGATGTCACAAAGAAAGAAAACTACAGGCCAATATCACTGATGAACATGATGCAAAAATCCTCAACAAAATACTAGCAAACAGAATCCAACGGCACATTAAAAGGATCATACACCATGATCAAGTGGGGTTTATTCCAGGAATGAAATTCTTCAATATACGCAAATCAATCAACGTGATACACAATATTAACAAATTGAAGGAGAAAAACCATATGATCATCTCAATAGATGCAGAGAAAGCTTTCAACAAAATTCAACACCCATTTATGATAAAAATCCTGCAGAAAGTAGGCATAGAGGGAACTTTCCTCAACATAATAAAGGCCATATATGACAAACCCACAGCAAACATCATCCTCAATCGTGAAAAACTTAAACCATTTCCACTAAGATCAGGAACAAGACAAGGTTGCCCACTCTCACCACTCTTATTCAACATAGTTTTGGAAGTTTTAGGCACAGCAATCAGAGAAGAAAAAGAAATAAAAGGAATCCAAATTGGAAAAGAAGAAGTAAAGCTGTCACTGTTTGCAGAGGACATGACACTATACATAGAGAATCCTAAAGGTGCTACCAGAAAACTACTAGAGCTAATCAATGAATTTGGTAAAGTAGCAGGATACAAAATTAATGCACAGAAATCTCTGGCATTCCTATACACTAATGATGAAAAATCTGAAAGTGAAATTAAGAAAACACTCCCATTTACCACTGCAACAAAAAGAATAAAATATCTAGGAATAAACCTACCTAAGGAGACAAAAGACCTGTATGCAGAAAATTATAAGACACTGATGAAAGAAATTAAAGATGATACAAATAGATGGAGAGATATACCATGTTCTTGGATTGGAAGAATCCACATTGTGAAAATGACTCTACTACCCAAAGCAATCTACAGATTCAATGCAATCCCTATCAAACTACCACTGGCATTTTTCACAGAAGTAGAACAAAAAAGTTCACAATTTGTATGGAAACACAAAAGACACTGAAGAGCCAAAGCAATCTTGACAAAGAAAAACAGAGCTGGAGGAATCAGGCTCTCTAACTTCAGACTATACTACAAAGCTACAGTAATCAAGACAGTATGGTATTGGCACAAAAACAGAAATATAGATAAATGGAACAGGATAGAAAGCCCAGAGATAAACCTATGCACCTATGGTCACCTTATCTTTGATAAAGGAGGTAAGAATATACAGTGGAGAAAAGACAGCCTCTTCAATAAGTGGTGCTGAGAAAACTAGACAGCTACATGTAAAAGAATGAAATTAGAACACTCCCTAACACCAAACACAAAAATAAATTCAAAATGGATTAAAGACCTAAATGTAAGGCCAAACACTATCAAACTCTTAGAGGAAAACATAGGCAGAACACTCTATGACATAAATCACAGCAAGATATTTTTTGACCCACCTCCTAGAGAAATGGAAATTAAAAACAAAAATAAACAAATGGGACCTAATGAAACTTAAAAGCTTTTGCACAGCAAAGGAAACCATAAACAAGACCAAAAGCCAGCCCTCAGAATGGGAGAAAATATTTGCAAATGAAGCAAGTGACAAAGGATTAATCTCCAAAATTTACAAGCAGCTCATGCAGCTCAATATCAAAAAAACAAAGAACCCAATCCAAAAATGGGCAGAAGACCTAAATAGCCATTTCTCCAAAGAAGATATACAGATTGCCAACAAACACATGAAAGAATGCTCAACATCATTAATCGTTAGAGAAATGCAAATCAAAACTACAATGAGATATCATCTCACACCAGTCAGAATGGCCATCATCAAAAAATCTAGAAACAATAAATGCTGAAGAGGGTGTGGAGAAAAGGGAACCCTCTTGCACTGTTGGTGGGAATGTAAATTGATACAGCCACTGTGGAGAACAGTATGGAGGTTCCTTAAAAAACTAAAAATAGAGCTACCATATGACCCAGCAATCCCACTACTGGGCATATACCCTGAGACAACCATAATTCAAAAAGAGTCATGTACCTTTTAATGGCTGAGTAATATTCCATTGTATATATGTGCCACATATTCTTTATCCATTCCTCCGATGATGGACACTTAGGTTGTTTCCATCTCCGGGCTATTGTAAATAGAGCTGCAATGAACATTTTGGTACACGACTCTTTTTGAATTGTGGTTTTCTCAGGGTATATGCCCAGTAGTGGAATTGCTGGGTCATATGGTAGTTCCATTTGTAGTTTTTTAAGGAACCTCCATACTGTTCTCCACAGTGGCTGTATCAATTTACATTCCCACCAACAGTGCACGAGGGTTCCCTTTTCTCCACACCCTCTCCAGCATTTATTGTTTGTAGATTTTTTGATGATTGCCATTCTGACTGGTGTGAGATATTGCTCAGCCATAAAAAGAAGCGAAATTGAGCTATTTATAATGAGGTGGATAGACCTAGAGTCTGTCATACAGAGTGAAGTAAGTCAGAAAGAGAAAGACAAATACCATATGCTAACACATATATATGGAATTTAAGAAAATAAAATGTCATGAAGAACCTAGGGGTAAGACAGGAGTAAAGACACAGACCTACTACAGAATGGACTTGAGGATATGGGGAGGGGGAAGGGTAAGCTGTGACAAAGCGAGAGAGAGGAATGGACATATATACACTACCAAACGTAAGGTAGATAGCTAGTGGGAAGCAGCTGCATAGCACAGGGAGATCAGCTTGGTGCTTTGTGACTGCCTGGAGCAGTGGGATAGGGAGGGTGGGAGGGAGGGAGATGCAAAAGGGAAGAGATATGGGAACATATGTATATGTATAACTGATTCACTTTGTTATAAAGCAGAAAGTAACACACCATTGTAAAGAAATTATACTCCAATCAAGATGTAAAACATAAAGTGAGGGAGGGCATATCATGCAAGTTGAATAGCAGTAGCAAAGATGTGACTTCTTATTAAATCATTTGGGTTAAAATGATTGCCCAAGTGATTAGTTGGGATAAAGAAAATTTGATGGCATTTGCATAGGAGGAAGGTTGTAATAAAATTCCATTTCACACACACACACACACAGACACACACACACACACACAAAAGAAGATGTGGTACATATATACAATGGAATACTACTCAGCCTTAAAAAATGAATGAAATAATGCCATCTGCAGTAACATGGATGCAACTGGAGATTATCATACTAAGTAAGCCAGAAAGGAAAAGACAAATACCATATGATATCACTTATATCTAGAATGCAAAATACGACACAAATGAACCTATCTATGAAACAGAAACAGAATCACAAACAGAACTGACTGGTGGTTGCCAAGGGGGAGGGGTTGGGGGGATGGAGTGGGAGGTTGAGGTTAGCAGATGTAAGCTTTTACATATAGAATGGATCAACAACAAGGTCTTGCTGTGTAGCACAGAGAACTATATTCAGTATTCTATGATAAACCATAATGGAAAAGAATATATAAAAAAAAGAATTTGTATATATGTATAACTGAAGCACTTTGCTGTATAGCAGTAATTAACACAACATTGTAAATCAACTATACTTCAATAAAAAAATAGATAAAAAATAAAATTAAAATTAAATAAAAAAGAAAACAAACAGACAAAAAAAAAAAAAAGAGTCATGTACCAAAATGTTCATTGCAGCTATTTACAATACCAGGACATGGAAGCAACCTAAGTGTCCATCAACAGATGAATGGATAAAGAAGATGTGGCCCATATATACAATGGAATATTACTCAGCCAGAAAAAGAAATGAAGTTGAGTTATTTGTAGTGAGGTGGATGGACCTAGAGTCTGTCATACAGAGTGAAGCAAGTCAGAAAGAGAAAAACAAATACCTACATATGGAATCTAAGAAAAGAAAAAAAAGGTCATGAAGAACCTACGGGCAAGACGGGAATAAAGACACAGACCTACTAGAGAATGGACTTGAGGATATGGGGAGGTGGAAGGGTAATCTGTGATAAAGTGAGAGAGTGGCATGGACATGTATACACTACCAAATGTAAAATAGATAGATAGTGGGAAGCAGCCGCATAGCACAGGGAGATCAGCTCGGTGGTTTGTGACCACCTAGAGGGGTAGGATAGGGAGGGTGGGAGGGAGGGAGACGCAAGAGGGAAGAGATATGGGAACATGTATATGCATAACTGATTCACTTGTTATAAAGCAGAAACAAACACACCATTGTAAAGCAATTATACTCCAATAAAGATGTTAAAAAATACTAAAACTACACTCAAATATGTAATCTATTAAATTACAAAAAATATATAAAATAGATGATTCTTAATGAGCATGGAAACGTTTATTATTTTTTTATTACTGTGTAACAAATTACCACAAATACAAAGGCTTAAGACAGCATGTATTTACTACTCACAGGGTCCGTGGTTCCAGAGTCTGGGCATATCTAGCTGGGTTCTCAGCTCAGTGTCTTCCTAGGCTCCAGTTTAGGCTAGCTGTTAGCTAGAGGCCTCTCTCAGCTCCTTGCCATGTGGCCCTCTCCAGAATCCTCTCAGACCACCTCACAACATGGCAGTCTTACTTCTTCAAAGCTGGAAAGAAAGAGTTTCCCTCTTCAGGAAGTGTCCAGTCCTATTTTAAGAGTTATCACTCGATTAAGACAGGCCTAACATAATATCCCTTTTGGCTGACTCAAAATCAACTTGTTTGGGACTTTAATTACATCTGCAAAATTCTTTCAGCTTTGCCATCTAATTCAGCCTGATCATGAGAGTAATATCATATTTACAGATTCTGCCCAAATTAAAAAATAAAAAAGGAAGATTGTACTGACTATACTCCAGACAATCTTGAAGTCACCTCAAAATCCTGCCACAAAAATGTGAGACTAGAATTTAAGGTTTGATTACATAGAACATGACCCGCTATCATAAATGTTCTGGTTTTTCCCCCCAGGCAAAGAGTGGGTTTCCATTTCCCAGCAGATCCTTCTTTGAAGTTAGAGACAGCTATTGTTTAATCTTGGCAATGAAAGGAGGGTCAAAATGCACGCATCACTTCTACAATATGGCTTTAAAAACCAGCACACAGTTCACCACATTCCTTTCTCCTGCCTCAGTGATTGTGAAAGCTTGTGTTGAGATGAGGCCTCCCAGCCTCACTCTCAGCTTCCCTCACTTAGTCAGTCAGCTTCCCTCATGAGTGATTATGCATGAAGTCTTCCAACTGACATTGGAAATGCAGAGTGGGTGACAAACGTTTGCTGCGTTAAATCACTAAAATCCTGAGCATCTTTGTTACTAAATGACAGTTTTGCCAACTCTGAATCATCTGTGTACCACTTAGATTTCATAGTTACTTACAGCCACAAAAAAACAGAATGATTTCTAGAAGTCTAAGAGGGGACTAGTAATGAGAATATCTCGATAAAGCAAAAAGGACCGATTTTACTAGGGAAAGGAGCAAGGTATTGGAAGAAAACTGTTGAATAAACATCATATTATGAGGGACTTAGAGTAAAATGTAAAAAACAAGCATATAGATGTCATTTGGTATGCTTTAAGATAAGATTATGGAGCATGGGGTCAGTTGGTTATAGTAATACCTGGGGCAGTTCAAAGAAAAGAAAAATTAATACCGTTCTTTATCATATGGTAGAATTAATATTGTTCTGTATCATATAATTGCATCTTTAAATTATTTTTCCCCAAAACATGATTTATAAAATTTGTTAAACTGTCTTCCTATCCAATCATTTTTGTGTGTAATGTGATTTTGAAACTACATGATGCAGTTGTCCATCATTCTTCCAAAACTCTAAGATGAGAAAGAAGCTATTTTCTAGCTATGGTTATCTAGAAGTTAAACAGTAGAGAAAGAAAACAAGAAAATAAGTGTTCTGGATGTCACTGATTAAGGACTAGTGTATAAGCATTGTTTATTTCTCCTTTTCATGGACTACCCTTATAAACAATAGATCTGCTATCCCTCAACCCTGTCACCAAAAGTAATTATAGAAATAAACATTAAATAATATGAAAAATAATAGTAGATAGGGATCCAGAAGAGCTAGATTCTAGAATTGTCATTACTAAGAAATATATAATCTTACATAAAATAAATAATTCTCCTGTGCCTTTTCTTTCCCTATACACTGGTACAGATATGATTATTTGATCTGAGATTTCCTTTCACATCTGAAATTCTGAAGTTCTACATATAAAGTAGTTTCACATAAAAAGGTTTAGGTGAAAAAATAGATGGAATCTGGGCCTCAAAATTTTTTTTTAAAGATTTCAAATTACTTTTAACTTCCTGTACTCTTTGTTTTCATATTTACTCAATATGGTCATACTTAGGCCTCCTAGGATCTTCAGTCTTTTACCCTCCTTTGTGTCTTATGAGTCAAATCCTTTGTGGTTAGAAAATTGAAAAGTCAATAATATTACGTATAATAAAAACTTGGCTGACAGCTACATTCAGTTTATTACTCATCTAATCTATTGACAAAGAAAACCAAAACCCTATTCATCAACACCCATAATGAACGTATAGAAAGGTATTAGAACTATGTTTATGACACCCATAAAACAAAGTTACTACCCAAATTCTGTAGTTTGTAGAATTATTTCTCCCCCAAAGTTGACTTATAAAATCTCTCAAACTACTCTGCTCTCCATTCATTTTTGCAAGTCATGTGCTTTAGAAATTATGTGATGCGGTGTGTTCACCATCCTTCCAAAAGTCTAAGATAAGAAGGAAGCTGTTTTCTAGCTATGATTATCTAAGAACTTTTGCCTTTACACCAGGACACTAAAGCCTGGGAAAGAGAGAGGCCCTTTTTTTTTTTTTTTTGGTATATGGTTATGATAACATAAACGTGTGTGGCTGTATTTCGGGTTATTAAGTTCAAGTTCAGGAGACCAGAATGGCTCCATCTCTAGGTTCCAGGAATGAACTAAGCTGGCTTTGACTTCCCCAGGACTGGCTCTAAGCTCTCTTTCTGGCTGTGAGCCACTGAATTTTTAATCCACATTATCACCACAAAAGTCTCCCCATCTTAAAACTTAGGTTCTTTGTGTTTTTGATATTGAATTTCATGAGTTACTCATACAATTTGCAAATCATTCATCATCAAATATATTGTTTCCAAATAGCTTCTCCCATTTAGAAGATGGCATTTTTGTTTTGTTGATAGTTTCCTTCACTGTGCAACAGCTTTTCAGTTTGATATAGTCCTACTTGTTTATTTTTGCTTTTGTTTCCCTTGCCTGAGGAGACATACACAAAAACATATTATTAAGACAGATGTTAAAGACCATGCTGCCTATGTTTTCTAGTAGACATTTTATGGTTTCAGGTCTTACACTTAAGTCTTTAATCCATTTTGAATTTATTTCCATGCATGGTGTGAGAGAGTAGTCCAGTTTGATTCTTTTGCATGTAGCTGTCTAGTTTTCCCAACACCATTTATTAAACAGCCTATCTTTTCCCCACTGTATATTCTTTCCTCCTTTGTCATAGATTAGTTGCCCATATAAATGTAGGTTCATTTCTGGGCTCTCTATTCTGTTTCATTGATTTATGTGTCTTTTGTGTGTGAGTGTGTGTGTGTGTGTGTGTGTGTGTGTGTGTGTGTGTGTGTGCTAGTACTATACTGTTTTGATTACTGTAGCTTTGTAGTATAGTTTAGCGTCAAGGAGCATGATATCACAGGCTCTGGTCTTCTTTCCCAAGATTGATCTTTCTAGTTGGGGTCTTTTATGTTTCCATACAAATTTTAGAATTATTTATTCTAGTTTTGTGAACTAAGCCATTGGCATTTTGATAGGGATTGGATTGACTCTGTAGATTGCCTTGGGTAGTATGGTCATTTTAACAATTTTAATTCTTCCAATCCATGAACAGTGTATATCTTCCAATTTCTGTGTGTCATCTTCATTTTTTTCATCACCGTCTTATAGTTTTCCTAGTAGTGGTCTTTTACCTCCTTAGTTAGAGTTATTCCTAGGTATTTTATCCTTTTTGATGCAATTGTAAGTGGGATTGTTTTCTTAATTTCTCTTTATGATAATTTTCTTTTTTAGTATATAGAAATGCAACAGATTTCTGTATATTAATTTTGTAACCTGCAACTTTACCACATTTTTTGGTGAGTTCTAGTAGGTTTATGGTAGTATTTTTAGGATTTTCTATGTATTGTATCATGTCATCAGCAAACAGTGAGATTTTTACTTTTTCCTTTACAATTTGGTTCCTTTTATTTCTATTTCTTATGTGCTTGCTGCGGCTAGGACTACCAATACTTTGTTGAATAAAAGTGGCAACTGGGCATCCTTGTCTTGTCCCTTATCTTAGAGGAAGTGCTTTCAGCTTTTCACCATTGAGTATAATGTTAGTTGTGGCCTTAGCATATGTGGCCTTAATTATATTGAGGTATGTTCCCTCTATACTTACTTTGTTGAGCATTTTTATCATAAATGGGTACTGAATTATTTCAAAAGCTTTTTCTGCATCTATTGAGGTGACCATATAATTTTTTTTTTTTTTTTGCGGTACGCGGGCCTCTCACCGTTGTGGCTTCTCCCATTGCGGAGCACAGGCTCCGGACGTGCAGGCTCAGCAGCCATGGCTCACGGGCCCAGCCACTCCGTGGCATGTGGGAACTTCCCGGACCGGGGCACAAACCTGCGTCCCCTGCATCGGCAGGCGGACTCTCAACCACTGCGCCACCAGGGAAGCACAGATGACCATATAATTTTTATTCTCAATTTGTTGATGTGGTGTATCATGTTGATTGATTTGCAGTTATTGTGTCACCTTTGCATCCCTGGGATAAATCCCACTTGAACATGGTGTATGATGTTAGTAATGTGTTGTTGAATTCTGTTTGCTAATATTTTGCTGAGGGTTTTTCCTTCTATGTTTGTTCATCAGTGATATTTGCCTAAACTTGCTTTTTTTGTCTAGTGTTGGTTTCAGGGTGATGCTAGCCTCATAGGATAAGTTCAGAAGTATTCCTTCCTCTGCAACGTTTTGGAATAGTTTGAGAAAGATAAGTGTTAACTCTTCTCTAAATGTTTGAGAGAATTCACCTGTGAAACCATCTGATCCTGGACTTTTGTCTGTTGGGAAATGTTTTTATTGCTTGTTCAATTTGATGGCTGGTAAATGGTCTGTTCATATTTTCTATTTCTTCATGGTTCAGTATTGGGAGATTGTACCTTTCCAGGAATTGGTCCATTTCTTTTAGCTTGTCCATTTTATTGGCATATAATTATTCATAGTAATCTCTTATGGTCCTTTGTATTTCTGTGGTGGCCATTGTAACTTCCACTTTTTCATTTCTGATTTTATGGATTTGGGTCCTCTCTCTTTTTTCCTTGATGAATCTGGCTAAAGGTTTATCAATTTTGTTTATCTTTTTGAAGAACCAGTTCTTAGTTTCATTGATCTTTTCTATTGTTCTTTAGTTTTAATCTGGTTTAAACTTTAGTCCATTTGGATAATTTAAACAACCTTTTGGGATGATTGCTCATCCTGCCTTTTTCTTCTTTGCTCAAAAATAGTTTTGGGGATTTGGAGCAGGGAGTCTGAAATGACCTTGAGATGGTAGAGTCCTGGATACATTCTGCCCCTCTGGTATGGAATCCTCTTGGCTCTTTATGATAAATTTGGTGGTAGGTTTAATCCTTGATGTGGTTTTGTTCATTGTGTTCTTATTTGCTTTTTTGTTTGGTTTCACCATGCAAGGAGCCCTTACTGGCTGACCTGACCTCCCCTCAGCTCTTGATGTTGCTATATATCTCTGTACTACCTGTCCCATTTTCTGTCTCTCCATTTCTTCAGGTGATTCTCCTCAGTTTCTGTTAGAGAGTAGCTTCTCTTCTTCAACAATGGATCCCAAGGCTGACCAATCAGCTTAACCTGACACTTAAAGAGGTGAAAAATCAATGTAAAAATAAAATAATATCAGGACAATTAGGAACTTTCTTTGATTTTGTCTTGTTAAAAAGGCCAAGTAACCAACTTTTTCTGTCTTACATATTTCTGGTTTTGGAAGTGGAATTGCAAGGCAACAAAGATGAAAATTAAAATGCACCAGTTTATAGTTGCAAAATGTTTTCCCATTTCATTCAGTACAAAATAAAGTTTATACCTTGGTATATGTACAGTGTTATAGACAGTGTCTTTATACTTTCAAAGTGATCTATCCTAACTTCATAGGACAAAACAGAATCTTTCCATCTGCTTGAAGGAAGGTCTACAAACACTTGCTCTCTGTGATTTCCATTTAGATTAATAAATATATAGGAAATAAAATGATAATATAATCTTTGATAATAATTTTAATGCCAAGTTTTAAGAAATAACTGCATCTCAATTCACATAAATCAGCTGAATTAGCTTTATTGAAAATCACATATAGCATAAATGAGTTGTCTACATGCCTGGACTCAATTAGTTAGTATAAATTCAATTTTCATTCAAAACAAATTAATTTTCTTTTAACAATGCACTTTTATACAAAATCATTTTATTTAGTTAAAGAGTCTGGTGTTACTATACATGAACCACGCAGTTTGACTCTATCATTTAGAGAATTACAGACAATTCTTTCCAACAATGACATTCCTTGTGTGGGTATTTTGTACAACATTTCATATATCAGCTAATAAAACTATCTGAGAAGCCTATGGTACAAGATACACATAAGCAAAAAGATGAAAGGAAAGGTTAACACTTTTTCAGCATCTGTCAACACTGTCTCCTGTTACATTTGATCAACTTTAAAGTAAATGCAAACACATGATATCATTTACAGTAATGAAAGCAAATGCCACACAGCAGCTACTTTGCTTTTATCAGTTCTGCAGATCACTCATCACAGACCATCATAGAGTAAGGGCAACATTGCTTTATGGTGCATCTTTGGCAGGGAATTACACTGCTTCAGCTCTTCAGGGCTGGTCATTCACCCTATAACTAATGGAAGAATCCACCAGTGGGCATTTCATGTTTAAAACCTCTAGAAGGAAGCAGAGTAAAGAAATAATGCCACTTCTTTTCCCTTAAAAAGGGTAAAAACAAACAAAAGAGTAGCAAATAAAATGTGAACAATTGAATGTATTGAATGTGCCATTGCTTTCTCAAGGATTTAAATGCATTTTCAAAGTGAATCAAGAATTCCTTTGTCTAAAGCAGTGGTTCCCAGTGTGGTTCCCTGCACTAGCAGAATCAGCATCACCTGAGAAACATAAGTGTTTTAGGAAGAAGGTAAAAACTACCAACAGCAACGGTAATGACGTTTTCAAGTAGATCACTAAAATATTAACTTAAAAATGACTTTCAGGATGCTTTTATCAAAAAATTTAATGAGAAAATGAACACTGTTGAGAACTGAAACAATGGCCTAGAAGATCAAAAATTTATCTCATGACAGTGAGCAAAAATCCAGAGATAAGAGAAAATTGAAAGTATTGGATGATGGATTGAGGCGATCATAAAAATATTTTACAGTCTAAAAGAAGATAAAGAAACAAACGGAGACAAGCTTCTAGAGGGGATATATTTGCTGATCTGATGATAGTTGAAAGTATCCACTCAGGATTAGCAAGAAGACAAAAGTCTCTGGATGTGCCTTTAAAACTTCTGAAAGATAAAGGAAATTTCAAACACTTCCCAACATAAAGACAAGGCAAGGAAAAGAAAAGCAACCTAACATGGGCCGTTAAATCTGCAACACTCAAAACCGTAAAACAGTGCAATTAATGTATGGATTCTTAAGCAAAAAGACTAGGACACAAGAATATTATACTGTTAAGCAAAGGGAAGTTATACGCAAGGAGCATTTCAACGACGTGCCCAGAAAAAAATGCTCTAATCTCAACATGAGGGAAGAGGAAAAAGCTATTATCAGTGGTGGTGCATCTTGTAACATATAGTTAAATATAAATTGCTTATAAGTATAATGGACAGCTTGGGAAAAAATGTGTTAAATAAGAGTTTTTGAAACTGAAGTGGAACTTGGGTCCAGTTTGATTGTTTTACAGTGCAAATGACAGAAATTCTAAATAACAGTAGAATAAACATAGAGCATTTAGTTTTTACTTTATAGGAACTCCAGAATTTAAGGTCCCATTGTTCTTTTGCTGTGATTGTTATTACTATTGATGTTGCCATTTTGTCTTTACTGGTTCTTTCTAATCTACCATTTATCATTATTGGCATATTATCATCTCATGGTCACAAGATGGCTGCTATAAAACCAAGTATCATATTCTCACAAAACAAGGAGGGAGCAGAAAAAGAGTCCAAATGGTCATTTTCCTAATGCATATTTATCTTTTTTTTTTTTTTTTTTTTTTTTTTTTTTTTGCGTTACACGGGCCTCTCACTGTTGTGGCCTCTCCCGTTGCGGAGCACAGGCTCCGGACACACAGGCTCAGCGGCCATGGCTCACGGGCCCAGCTGCTCCGCGGCATGTGGGATCTTCCCGGACCAGGGCACGAACCCGTGTCCCCTGCATCGGCAGGCAGACTCTCAACCACTGCGCCACCTGGGAAGCCCCATATTTATCTTTTTTCAGAGAAAAATATCATTCTCTTAAGCACAAAAACAGGCTTCCCCTAATTACTCATTGGCCAAAACAGATTGATATGGACATTCATAAGACAATTAATGGCAAAGAGGGATATGATAATGATTGCCTTAGGCTAACAAGGATTTATCCACTAAAGCGGAATGCTTCACTCCTCAAAAAGATCATGAAATTCTATGAGCAAGGAAGAACTACTAAGTGACTGTTAAGTAAACCATCAGAATTATTTGTCCAGTACCGCATGATATCACTTATATGTGAAACCTAAAATATGGCACAAATGTATTTATGAAACAGAAACAGACCCACAGACATAGAAAACAAACTTATGGTTATCAAAGGGGAAAGGGAGTAGGGGAAGGATAAAATAGGATTTTGGAATTAGCAGATACAAACTACTGTATGTAAAATAGGTAAACAACAAGGTAACACTCTATAACACAGGGAATTATATTCAGTATCCTGTTATAAACCATAATGGAAAAGAATATGTATATATATGTATAACAGAATCACTTTGCTATACACCAGAAAATAACACAACATTGTAAATCAACTATACTGCAATTAAAAAAGGAAAAAAAATTGTCCCATTATACATGGGATATTGTTTGTCCTATTATACATGTACATATGTATATATGTTTATAATAGTATACACACTACTATACATAATATAGGATTAGCAATTTTAAAGAAGCACCCAAAAAGTAAAGCATTTTAAAGGATGTGAAGAGTAAAAAAGTAACAGCATATAAAAGTCTCAAGTGTGTCTATTTGTGTGGGGGAGAAGAAAATGAGAATTCTAAAGAAATTTATTTGTTTGTGTGAAGGAAAGGTGAAGGCAAGTACACAAAGTGCCCTGATGTTGGACATGATTATTATTTTATTCTGAAGCTATAGTCAGTATGACCTAGTACAAACTGGAAGAGCAGTAATGAAATGTGTTTTAAATTTGATCAGTTGGAATCTAATTAATTGTGTTGTACACTGTTGAGAGAAGCAAATTTAAAGAGAAATGAAGAGGCATCCTCAGTGGTCCTCCTCTCTAACTTCATATTAGAATTTGCTGGGTCCACTTTAAAATACTGATGCTCTGTCACCACACCAGATCAAATGAATCTAAAACCTAAGGGTCAGGTGTGGGGCATAGGTATGTTTTTAAAGATCCCCCTGTGATCTTCATGAGCAACCAGAATTGATAACTACTCTTTTAGTATACAATCTACTATAAATACATAAATTTTACACATTCTCTCCACAGTCATAGTTTGAGGACTTCTCATATGCCAGGTACTGTTCCAGGCACTGGCAATATAGCAACAAAGGAAAGAAAGTGCTTGTTCTCATGACATTTACTTTCCAGTGAGAGAGGCAGGCAGTATTCACAATAAATGATAATACAACATGGTCAAGAGAAAGAAGGTGGAGGTGGTAGTCCCAAAGAATTCCTCTCTAAGGAGAGAACTCAGCAAGTCAGGAATAAACTGAGGGGACAAATCAGGAGCACCCATGTGGAAGGAGGAATGCGGGCAGAGAAGAGGAGAAAGCACAATGTCTTGCATCAAGAATACGTCTGAAGGGCTTCCCTGGTGGCGCAGTGGTTGAGAGTCCGCCTGCCGATGCAGCGGACACGGGTTCGTGCCCCGGTCCGGGAGGATCCCACATGCCGCGGAGCGGCTGTGCCCGTGAGCCGTGGCTGCTGGGCCTGCGCGTCCGGAGCCTGTGCTCCGCGGCGGGAGAGGCCACAACAGTGAGAGGCCCGCGTACCACAAAAAAAAAAAAAAAAAAAAAAAGATATGGTACAGAATTAAAAACAAAATGGAATAAAAGTACTATAATAAAACCCCATGAAACATGGAAGAGTGAGATCAGAGTTGAAGACTTCTAATTGACCATAACTGTTCAGGAGGGGATGGTGATTTTGATGAAATTCAGGTTTCAACTCAAATGTATAAATGAAATTGTAAACACCGAATTCTCGTTAAAATAATATAAATGAGTTAATAACTTGCAAATGAATTGAAAAATGCAATAGAGAAAATATGATTAATCAGCTAGTCAGTAGGATGAGAGAAAAATATGCAAAGAACAAGCATGGAGACTATAAAACAAAGATGGCAAAGCATTCATGGGCTTTGCTTTACTAGATTCTATTTTTGTGTCTGTTAGAGATATTTCATAGTAAAGAAATGTAAAGAACATAAAGAGATATTAAGAGTTATCCTGGTGTCACCAGTGTTAAATATATTTAAAAATAAATTAAAAAGTCAGACCAGTAAGCAAAACAGAACTGAATGTCCATTAATAAATCTAAATATATAGGAAGATTTAATATACAACAAAGTGATATATTAAAGCAGTGGAAAAAGAATGGCTTACTTAATGATACTGGCATAAGTGGATATCTGTAATGTGGGGTGATAAGCAACTGGGGAAAAACCTGGTAAAATGTAAACCCTATCCATAATATTACTACACTTATGTGAAAAGATGTGCACACCAGAGTCATCAAGAAATAGAATGTATTATGGAGAATGATGATGGGAATATGGAAAAATTTGCCTCAAATCTCTTTGAATCCCTCTAATTATTTTATTTTTGCAAGAAAATGATATTATGAAGTAAAACCAAAAACACTTATCCCAATCTCCCAATTTAGGATTGGTATATACACAGTACTGCATGTAAAATAGATGACTAATAAAAACCCACTGTATAGCACAGGGAACTCTATTCAATACTCTGTAATGACCTATATGGGAAAAGAATCTAAAAGAGATTTGATATATGTATGTGTATAACGGATTCACTTTGCTGTACAGCAGAAACTAACACAACATTGTTAACCAACTCTACTCCAATAAAAATTAATTTAAAAATAGTCAATTAAAAGAAAGAAAGCTTAAATTCAAGTACTTCTAAAGAAGTAAACATTAAATTAGATGCAAATTAAAGTATGAACAAAACTGACATCACCTTCACTGTGCAAGCACCTCCATCTAGGAATACCGGTGCAATATTTTCCATTTATCATGGACCACGTATAAATTATAATCCATCTGTTAGATGAGAAAACAAGATTTATTTTTAGAGTATACTGTGATTTCTTGCACTTGGAGAACATTTTTCAAAAAAGTTATAAAATGACCTATCATTCTTGCAATTGGCTTCTTGGCCAAATACAGCAGGGTGCTTGTGTTGCCCACTTTGCAGAGACTGGGTACCTAACAATAAAGAACAGGAGAATGAAAAACCTTCCATAAGTATACTTCAAAGCAAATAAAAGTTATTTTGTGGGCTACACATTAGCAATTGCCTTTCTTTACAAGCTCTGGAGAGCTCTTTAGCATCACTTGAATTAGGACTTTGGGCAAAGAGCCTGCTCAAAGTGGAACTGCTATGATAGTTACTCTTGACCACGGTACATTGCTTTTCCGTCCCCAGTGCCAGGCACTCCAGTAGTGTGAGCAGTCAGGGAGCACCACTAAAAATATAGACAGTAAAAACTATGAGAGTTCCCTGGAGCAGGGAAATAAATCATGTGCATTTTCTCTTTTTTAAAATACAATGTTAAAAAGGAAGAGAACCTCATTGGAACTCAGGATATCTCTTGCATTTCAGAGATTTATCGGTAAACACCGCAGAGTTCTTGAACAAGGTGATTTCCTTACTACTTTGTTGTTACATTTACCATTTATGATAATTTGGGGACACATTTCAGAATGTGACTGTTTATTTCAATCAATTCTATAAGTGCATCTTGATTATACAGGTGGAGAGCTGTGGAAAATAGCATTAATTTAAGCATGGGCCTGTGAGTTTGTAGTTAGTATAGCTAATATCTAGTTAGTATCATTCCATCATCTCTGTAGTGCTATACCACTAAGG
This sequence comes from Monodon monoceros, assembly GCF_005190385.1. NCBI lineage: Eukaryota > Metazoa > Chordata > Mammalia > Artiodactyla > Monodontidae > Monodon > Monodon monoceros. The sequence continues at coordinate 26,992,145 of NW_021703771.1, forward strand.
ACACATGTTAGGGGATGAGGTTAATAGGAGGGGAAGTTTTTAATTTACATATCAATTTTCATGAGTTTTCTCCCCAAAGTAAGATCTGTTCAGGTTTACGTCACAGTCCTGGACCATTTCTAAATTAACAGTATTTTTTTAGTTTGTTTGCGTATCCTGTCTTTAAATTGAAAGCTACTTCTGATGGCTGCAATTCACTTGCCATAAAACAAGTCTTCCTTAGTCACTTCCAAATTATTAATTCACTTTTGTAGAATATCACCTCTGTTTTGGGCCAAACCCTATGATTAACCCCGTGCTATGCCCCCATCCCCTCATTTTGGACTACATTCAAATCCAGTATTTCTTTTAGTGTAAATTCAAAATTCACATGAGAGATTCATCAAACAGCTTCAGACTTAATTTCCAACACTCTTCTCTACAGGAACCCTGTCCATGGTTTTACCCTTGAAATTGCCAAGACCTGGGGCTTCCCTGGCTTGAAAACTATAAACTCTAGTAGCCATTCTTTCGCTATAACTTTCCAAGCTCATTTTTCCTCCCCAACCCCATGATCTTTAACCATGTAAAAACGTTATTTGTCTGTCTGTGTATCAGTTTCCTTTTTGCTTCATGTCCCTCCCAGACTTCTCAAGTATTGAACTTGTACAGTGAAGTGGTTAATTGTGTAGATTCTACAGGGAGACAGCCTGGGTTTGAAATCTGACTCCAATATTTATTAGCTGTGTGACCCTGGGAAGACACTTAACTTTTCTGACCCTTATTTTCCTCATCTGTAAAACAGGGATTGTAAGAGCACATATCTTTTCTAAGAAAATAAATGTTTTAGATTTATTTCGTCTTTTATAAAGGAAAAGGCAGGTCATTTATGAGTGTGAAAGTGGAGCAGGGAAATAAATTATTATATTATGAAAGTAGTATTTTTCATAAAGATAAAAATTCACCTTTTTAAATGCAAATTTTATCCTTCTAAATGCTTTCTCCTATATATTAGTGAGACTCCATCCCAAGGGCCTCAACATGATTTTATATGAGTTAGCACAGACTTTATTGTTTTTAAAGGAGCTACACTAGTCACAACATTCAAAAAAAAAAAAAAATCTAGGTGTGTGCATTTAAAAGTTAATCCCCACCCTTGCCTCTCACATCGTGTTTAGTTACCCCAACCACACCAAAGGAAAAGGAAAGCGACCAGACTTAGATCATGACACTGAACACTGCCGTTCTGACAGCAGTGCTGTCATACCGCTGCCATCTCTCATGCATAGTCATGCAAGCAAACTGGCTCAAGTTCAAGACCTCCCGAGAAGGGGCTCGCTCTCTCCAATTTCTCTCACTCCAGTTTAGCCTTTGGCAAAGAAAAGCTCAGGCATTACTTCAGGAAAGGAGGGTAGGTAGGAGAACAAAGACGATTTGAAAAATATATCTGAAAAATGGCAGTTCCTTTGTGTTTATCTGCTTTTCTCTCGAATAGGATATTTTTCATAAGTCCTATCTCTACCTGCAGTATCACATGGCTACATGAAGCATTGTTTTCCCACTCCACCCACTCAGGCTGTCAAAACAGCCTCATTGCAAGGAAGAGTAAGAGTGAGAATTATTGTTTCAAAAACAGCAGTGTCTTGAAGTCTTCCTGGAAGAAAGTTCCTCCATAATTTTTGCACATCAAAGTGATAATGAAGTGAATTCAGATGTCCATTTTTTTATCTAAAAAGTTAAACTCATCTTAAATTCTGAAATTGAACTGCATTAAAGAATTTGAAGATTTAATTATGCTTTACTGTGGGGCATTTTTATACCAAATCACAGTTTTTAAACTGGAAAGTCTGTTGCTCCTCTTTATTCCATGTGGAGTTTGCTTGATGAGAAAGCATGGGTTTATGCTGAAAGAAGCAGATAATCTCACTTCTTGACTCTACCAATGCCTAGTTGTGAGCTATGAATAAATTATATAACCTTTCTATGCCTTGTTCCCTCCCTTTATGAAATAAAGACTTGTTTTATTACCTTTGCATTTCACAAAGGAGTTACATTGTTTCAAATGTTTGCTTACAAAGGACTGTATATTGCTTTGCTGTTCTTGAAAAAAATAACAGCAGTTGAAGGCACAAACTGTTCAGCCAAGAGGCTGTACCAATTATTTAAAATTATTTTAAAATCTTATCAAAAATCACTAACCAGGGCTTCCCTGGTGGCGCAGTGGTTGAGAGTCCGCCTGCCGATGCAGGGGACATGGGGTCGTGCCCCGGTCCGGGAGGATCCCACATGCCGCGGAGAGGCTGGGCCCTTGAGCTGTGGCTGCTGAGCCTGCGCATCTGGAGCCTGTGCTCCGCAACGGGAGAGGCCACGGCAGTGAGAGGCCCCCATACCGCAAAAAGAAAAAAAAATCACTAACCATTTGATGTAACAAAAACTTGTACATTTATAAAATGGATTTTTTTTTTGTCCTGCTCAGACAGGTGGAGAAAAATAGTGATGTTATATTTTAATACAAGCATATATCAAGAATTAATATCAAATTTTATATAATGCCATAATGTGAGAAAAAAATCTGTATATTCACAAATTCATATCAAGCATTGCTTTCTGTATAAAAAGCAACTAAGCAATGACAACATCTAGGCTAAACATGTGTGAGACAAAATTTACAGAAGCCCATATTCAGGAAGTTAAGCATGAGAATTTTTACCAAAATCATTAGCCATGTTCAATAGACTTGTGTATACATGTAACTTTGAAGGAATGAATGTGAAACAAGGAATCCAATAAGTATCTATAAGGAAATGTATTTTAAAATTTTAAAAATCATGCAAGAATTTACTTGACAATATCTGTAGATTTTCCCCATATCTTTTGCTATGCTAAAGCCTAAATCATATTCTACAGACCATCAAAAAAGGACATTTCAGGATGTCTCACCCAATGTTTATTAGATTCATTTTCAATAAGTTCTTCTTAAACTTTAAAATCAATTTCCTTGTGCTATATTTATTCAGAGTTGGTGGTGAGCTAGTTTCTCACGTGTAACAGTCCCTAACTATTTCATTCTTACACCTGGAGTGTGAAGTGATCTCCTAGACCTAATTTTAAAACTATTCATTAATAAACATATATGTTTCATTTCTGAAATTTCTTATAATTGGCCATACCCCCTTTATTTACAGAGTCTTTAAGAAATTATTTTCTTCAAATATGTAAAATTTCACCAGGGAGGAGAAAAAACGTTATGTTGATAACTTATTTGATAATGATAATAACAATATATTACTAACCTCAAATTTGCTCTTTTACTTGCTAAGACTCATATTCTATCACACTTCACCACACTGGTGCTTCTCCATTTTTGCACATGGACTTTTCTTCTTTCTGTTTGTACACTGACGTTATATCTCAGCTATTAAGTATGCTATTTTGGTATTAAAATTTATTTTAAGAAAGATATCTGGATAATATGACACATAAAGTATATGACTGAACTAATAGATAATTGAACAACTAAAATTACTTTCTTAAAGTTCAAAAAAACTACTCCTAGGGAACACTGGCCAGTTTCTGTCTTGCTGTCTGGGTCCTCCTGAGATCAGCCCTATTGGATCTCAGTATCAATATAATCCTCCCTTTTGTATCAGTTCTCATTGGGATTGTTACTCTGAGGGGCCCCTCCTCAGTCCCCAGGCCACCTTCTCTACCCTCATTAAATCCGTGGGAACTCTGGGCACCTTATATCACAGGAAGCTGAGGGAAGCACATTCACAGGAGCCTTCAGCTCATCACAAAAATACAGGAATAACTACAAATGTGTTTTATTGTTAACTTTGAATCCATTTTCATTGTTGAATAGGTAGATCAGAGATGTGTAATTGGGTTCAACTCACAGGCAACGCTGATTTGCTAGTAGTTACTTGGAGGAGTTCTGTGTAGAGGAAACTTATAGGTAAAAAGTATCCTTATTCATGTTGCCCCTAGGTCAGAGATGTGTAATTGGGTTCAACTCACAGGCAACGCTGATTTGCTAGTAGTTACTTGGAGGAGTTCTGTGTAGAGGAAACTTATAGGTAAAGAGTATCCTTATTCATGTTGCCCCTGAGTCAAGTGTGGTGTAATTGTTAGATATTATTGTCCTCGGCATAAGAAACCCAGGTGTGACCAGGATACTACTTCGCCTGGGTAGGCAATGTCCTTTCTTCTAATTCTACAAGTCCAGTTCCCATGCTGCACCTAAAATGGCCACATCACACCAAGCATTTTCTTGCCCCAGCCTCATCTGAAAATCACAGTGTCTTTACAATCAATTTGAACTCATTCAGAATTCAGTCTTTAGATTACAAACATTTGCTCCTTCAAACATACACTATTCCTGACTCTATTACCACTGTTCTAGTTAGTTCTCTACCTCATTGCTATTGTACAAATCTGTGCAAATGCTGGAAAATCAGAATCTTGCTTATTTTTTAAAAATATTTATTTGGTTGCACCGGGCCTTAGTTGTGGCAGCTGGGATCCTTAGTTGTGGCTCACGGGCTCCTTAGTTGCTGCTCGCCAGCTCCTTAGTTGTGGCATGCGGGCTCCTTAGTTGTGGCATGTGAACTTTTAGTTACGGCATGAATGCAGGATCTAGTTCCCCAACCAGAGATCGAACCCAGGCCCCCCTGCATTGGGAGCACGGATTCTTAACCACTGGACCAACAGGGAAGTCCCTGTTTTTTAATGCAAATAAGTTCTCCTAGGGCCTTCTTCAAAATAGTTTTTACAAAATGCTTTTTGACTTTATATGCTTTGTTCTGTATGATAGAAAGTTTTATAACCTTCCCAACTTATTATTATATTGAGTGACTACTGTATGACTTACACCGTTTATACTTTAGTCTGAGTGGTGCCTGGCAGTTGTTCCCCAAATTTATGTAGCCACACTTTCCTTTATTATTATTATTTTTTTGTTTCCTCTGATCAAACATTCTCCCTGGACTTGAGGATTTAAAGTGCTTCCCTTGAAAGAAAGTACTGCTCTGGGAGGTTTGTATAGCATTTCCTGCTTAGTATAACAGGAAATATGTTGTATTCCCATTGAATACAGGAATGTACAAACTTGAAAAATGTTTTGTAATCATTTTAATCACCAGCATATTAGAAAAAACGATTTTCCTATGTCCTTTAATATGACAATGACCTTACTTTTAAGAAGTATGTCACTGAACAAAAACAAGATACTGACACAACAGAATGTGATTAAAGAAGGGAGAAGAGACTCAAACATCGAGTTTCATAGTCCATAGAAGAAGACTCATAACCACCTATTACAGTAAACAAATAAGCAGACAAAAACTTGCAAATCGATTGACATGTTTGTGTTTTTTTTTAATATTTCATGCTTAAGCAGAGTCATTCAAGATACATCGGGGGAAGCAACACAATATACAGAAACATGCCATTTCAATGAAACCTTGTAGAATTAAATTGGAAAAAAATAAAAAGAAAGAAATAGCTGTATGTGAAAGAGACAGCTGGAGATTTGAAACAAATGTTTTACTTCCACCCGTAAGGAGAGGATAGGTAGTGGCTCCATTGTTAAAGTATTTTCCTTTTCATCACCTGCAAAGCCTTGTATCCAAGTGGAACACAAAATAGTGTGTTAGGCACGTCCAGCTTTCACAATCACAGATTATTTAGCGTGGCTGAGAAGATGTGCTACCTGTGATGATGGTTGAACACTGTGCTACAATAACTTCACAGTGTAACTAACTTACATATGTAATAAATACAATACGTGCAATAAATCCATACTTTTTCCCCAAAGCAATAATCTGCTCCCAAAATTTACTTGACTCAGCAGATATTACTTTGTTCCTGTGGTGTGAAATGCTAATACACCTATGAAATTACAAGTCTATATTATAAAGAGTTCTGATAACTTTGCTGGGAAAACCAAAATCAGACAGTTGTGTTAAAAATATGAATAGCCTTCGTTGCTTGGACTAACTTAAAGCATTTGTAATACAGCACCTTAAATGGTTAATGAGGTGTACAAAGGATGAGGGTGAGTTACACAAGCATTAAAATGAGCATGAAAGTTATGACAAGGTAACCCAGTAGATGACATAAGAAGAGACACTGTCAAAAGATACAGGGGTCTCCTGATTACTCATAGAGAAGAAGGAAATAGTTTTGAAATTCATACGATTACTAAATATAATTTTCCCATAATTTTTCAGCATTGTTTCTTACAATCTTTTCAAATATCTGAAACATTGTTTCAGGAAAAAAGATGCAATTAAGTACAGATACTTTGATATAAAGGCTGTATTAATATAACACATGAATAAATATTTTAAATTATAACTAAGAAGAAACCAATGCTATAAACTCATACATACTTTTAACAATGTAAATAACACTCCCTTTTTAATTAATATCTTTAGTAATTTATAGCCTAGAGAGGCTTTTCAAAGTTTCAACAAAAGCTTTGAAAGTGACTGTGCTTATTGCTTTATTTGTCAAAAGATGTTCTCATTCAAACTACATACACCCTAAATTCCCCCATTCTCTTCAAGGCTTACTTGTGTGTAAGCCTTCATTTTCTTCCTGTCAGACTCTCTGATTGCACACATGTTTTGGTTTGTTGTTAGATTTTGTAAAAAACAATTAGGCATCAGTCACAAGGCTAGTTTTACAAGCCTTTTGTTCCTGCCTGTATTCAAAACTGAAGAAACATATCAGCAAACTTTCCTTATCATTCTATAAGGAACACAAAATTTCAAAGTGTTAGTGACAACATGTTATCTGTTAGTCAAACAATTCCATGATACCAGTAAAGCAGGTATTGATATAAATAATGAAACTGAAGCCCATATCGATTAAATAACATCCCAGGTCTTCAGCCAGCTATTGATAAAGGCAGGACTGAACACAATATATTGTTTGTTTTGTTTTTCAAGTAAAGTGAAAGTTTATTGTAAATAGGTACAAACCTACATGAACAGGAGGCAAGTTCACAGACATTCTTGGGTCTGATATAATAGCCTGGGTCACATGGGGACTTTGGAAATTTGGAACACACAATTACTCTCTGTGTACATCAGTGATTTCTTTACACCCCATTTTTCTCTGTCGCTTGGGGGCTGTATGGTCCCTCACATCCCTGCTTCTATTTTCCCTCTAGTGAATGTCCCTGGAAAGAATCCAAGATTTGTTTTTGCAAGTTATACAAATTATTATCTTTTAAATTATTACAAGCTGTATCAATATCATATACTATTCAGCAAAATTATTATAATGGCTTATCACAGTGCTTCTATTGCATTGGTTTATGGATAGTTTGGGAGTTTGGACATTATGTACAATGTTCTCAGAAAGGACAAGCTTCATCTTATCCTATATGTAAAATTTTGAGTCATGATCTATAGCACATTGATTAGAAGCCCAAGCTCTGAAGTCAGTCCTACCATTACTATGAACTTGAGTAAGTCACCTGGCCTCTCTGAATTTTGGTTCCACATCCGTGGAAATTCATTAATCAGGAGAGTCATGTCAATTGATGTAAAGAATTTAACACATGCCCCAGACCATAATTATTACCTAATACATATATTATCTTTCTAATTGAATTTTATCTTTATGCTTCATAAACTCTCCAGTCCTCCAAAATCCCCTCCATTCCCACCATTAGAAATTTCATAGCTCTGGGTAATATACTAGCTCTAACTTAAAGAAAATCGAGAGATACTCCCTCTGTCAAGTTTTCAAAACATTAAATTTATTACCAAAAAAATATTTTCATTCTGTATTATGGCTTACTGAAATGCATAATACTCTGGCTTATTTTTAGGAGTTCAATTATGTAAGACCTATATATATTTCTAATATATTTATCAGAAGCACAGATAAAGCAAATTGCTTATATGTCGGGCTATGTTTGGAAGATTTATCAGTTTGAGATTTACAGAGTTTGAGTTTTGGCCAAGTACAATTCACAGAGACTTTCTAGCTTGAGTTTTTCTAAAATGATACCTAAAGTCCTCCTTTGATATTCCCATTCACTTAAATGTATTCCTCCATGCCAAAGACTACATATGTTCTTGTATGTGTATAAACCAAATAATGTCATATAAAACATAATCTCTTCAAAATTTTCTCCAGACACTTGGCATAGTACTTACAACTAATCATGTAAAGGGTAGGCCTGAAGTAAGTGGTCAGGTGGTCTCACTATTCAGACACTAACTTATATTTTACCTGTTTTTGTATAAATATTCAGTACACAAGGAGGATCTATGTCCTTGGCATACAATGATTCTAAATTTTGGAGGTAGACCTTGCAACCAACTTTTCCTTGGCCTTAGGCAAATTATTTAACATCTCTGAGTTTCTGTTTTCTTTATAAAATATATATGGTATGTGTATATACATAGATGTATGTATGGGATGCATATATACACACATATATTTGACAAATACATACCAAGTTTGATATACATGTATAGACATTTTATATATATCAAATGTTTATGCAGTACATATACATGTATCAAATATATGTGAAATGTATATATGTGTATAAATATTTAAATATAGATGCATATAACATTTTATATAAAATATATACATGTGTGGATATGTATGTGTATATGTGTGTATATATTTATTTATTTGTATACACACACACAAAGTCTTGTTATAAGTAAAGTGTGAGTATAGAAACTGACAAATATCCTGAAAACTGATATGTGTTATTTGTTTTACCATATTTGTAACATCACATACTCTAAAAGCCTTGGCACTGTGAGGACTTTAGTACAAGCCCTTCCCTTTACCTGGAATACTCTTGCCCCAGATATTGCCTTGCTCTGCCTCTCACAATCAGGTCTCTGAGCTGACGTCACCTCCTCAGAGAGTGCTTGCCTGAGTACACTGTCGAAACTTGCACACCCGTCACTCTATCCCTGTAACATGAGTTTCTTTTTTGCTCAGAATTCATCATTGCCTGACATTATATCATGTCTTTTGTTTATTGTACAGATCACTGGTAAGTGTAGGGAACGGACCTTTTCCTGCTTGACACGTTGCCAAGAGTAGAACAGTTGGAAGAGAGCCGAGTGCCTAACAGGTCCTTAATTTTAAAAAATGTTAAATGAATGTTGGCTTTCTGGAATGAGGATAAAATTGTAAAATTGAACTACCATTGATGTTAGAAGCAAAATCAAAGTGTGTGTGTGGGGGGGGTGTAGGATGTGTATCGCACAAATGCAAACAAATGTATATTTCTTGATTTACAAGCAAGCTTTATTTACATATAAGAAAATGTACTCATGGTATGTGCAAAATTTGATGGGTTTCTGACACATTTTTACAACCGTAAGATCACCACCGCATCTAAGATGCAAGACTTCTCTCAGCCTAAAAAGTTTTGTTATGCGTCTTTTGCAATTAACACTCGCCATTCCCTGACCTAGTTAGTTAACACTGATCTGATTCTATCAATTTAGATTATTTTGACTCTTCTAAAATTTCATATAAATACAATCATACCATATGTACTGTACTCTCTGAAAGCTGATCTTTTTTTACTCATAAAAATGCTTTTTTTTCAGTGCGTGATTAATACTTGGTGATGCCTGTAACAGTATTTTGTTCCGTTTTATTGATGAGTAGTATTTCACTGTGTGGAGTATACCACAATATATTGTCATTTCATGATGGACATTTGGATTGTCTTCCCCTTTTGGTTATTATGAATAAAGCTGCTAAGAACATGAGTATCTTTGTAGACATATAATTTTTATTTGTGGAACTGCTGAGCGAATGTAGGTGGATGCTAAATTTTATAAGAAACGGCCAAACTGTTTTCCAAAGTGGTCTTAACATTTTTGTACCTCCATGAGCCATATATGAGAATTGCAGTTTCCCTAGATCCTCAGAAACACTTGGTATTGTTAATCTATTTAACTGACCATTCTAATGTGTGTGCAATGCTGTTTTATGTCCTATTGTGGTTTAAGTATGTATATCCGTAATGGCTAATCTTTTCATGTAATTATTTGTCATAATAGATCTTCTTTTTGGAAGGTATTATTCAAGTATTATATCTTTTTTCTTATTTCGGTGGTTTTTCTTTTAATTATGGGACTATAAGATTTCTAAAAATATCTTAAACCTGAAATCTTGTCAGACAAACATATTGGGAATACTTTTCCAAGCCTGCATTTTACGTTTCAATTTTCAAGAGACTTCTTTTAAAAAACAAAATATTTAAATATTAATGAAATCCAATTTATCAATTTTTCTTTTATAGTCCTTGTGTTTTTATTATTATCTACAAATCTGGGCATACCTTAAGGTTGTAAAATTTTGTATTTTTCTCTATGTTTTAGATTTTACGTTTATTTATTTTTTATTTTGTTTTCTATTGAAGTATAGAAGGAACCTCTCTACTGTTTTTCATAGTGGCTGCACCAGTTCACATTCCCACCAACATTGCACAATCTTCACATCCTCTCCAACGCTTGTTATTTCTTGTCTTTTTGATAATAGAACCATAGACTTTTATATTTACAAACTTATTTGCCATTTCCAGTCCTATAAATCTGAGTTTCCATTTATTTTTAAATTTTCTTTAATATCACTTTCTTACAAAGAAAATCCTTTGTAATTTGAAATAGGGGAGACCTAATAGTAGTGAAACATTTCCTTATTCATTTGTCTGAAAAAGTTCCTATCTTACCCTTATTTCTACTGAACATATAATTCTGTATTGAGAGGGGTTTTTTTTTTTTCAGTACTTTAATGATATCCTTCCATATCCATTTGTCTTCTATTGAATTTGATATACGATGAAGTATTACATTTTTTCTTTTAATGTAATATTTTTCCTTTGTAGCTGTTTTCAGTAATTTCTTCTAACTTCTGATTTTAGCAGTTGATTATGATGGGTCTACATGCAAGTTTCTTTGTATTTATTCTGCTCAACATTTATTGAGAATTTTGAATGTGTAAGTTCATGTTTTTCATCAAATTTGGCCATTATTTCTTCAAATATTTTTCTGCCCCATCTTTATTCTATTTTCCTTCTGAGAGGAGAGTAATTACATATAAGGTCAAATTTTTAATCTTGTTCCACAGGTCCCTCAGACTCCTTAAATTTTTATTTTATTTTTGTTTCTCTGGGTTTGTCAAATTCAGTGGTTTCTATTAGATTATCTTTACATTTATTGACCTTTCCTTCTTCCATTGTTATGCTATTGTTAAACTCATCCATGAAATTTGCATTTCAGTTATTGTACATTTCACTTCTCAAATTTCCACTTGGCCCTTTTCTACAGATCCCATTTCTTTGCTGAATTGCTCTGTGTACTCATTAAGTCCATATTTTCCTTTGAGTTTTCCAACATATTTTCCCCTCAATATCTTTTAAAGTTTTGTTTGCTAAATCTGATTTGAGATTGCTTTAAAGTCAATTTCTGCTCTTTGCTTGTTCATGGGTCACACCCACACTTTTTTCTTTCCTTTGTTCTTTTTTTTGACATATAGTAATTTGTGGGGGGCGCTGTAAACTTGACATTGTCAGTAATATGTTATATAGACCATGGTTTGTTATCTATCTTTGAAGAGTATTGCCTTTTTCCCCCATGTAGGTGTTTCTATTATTGGTTGATCATCTTACACTTGTGTAGGCTTACTTTTAACACATTGTTTGGGTGGATCTGTAGAAAATACAAGGTGTTTATCAAGCTTCTCTAACTTTATAGGACACGTCCTCAAATCCATCTTTCCTATGGATCTTGTTAGGTTAACTTTTAGGTTTTTTTTTTATTTTTTAAATGGCAGATCTAGATTAGAACTTACTCTAAGGAGTAGTCTTTAGTCCTAATGATGATCTTTCTATTGCCTTAGCATACTGGGGTATTCATTCTCTCTCTTTCTGGAACAGAACTCCAATATATTTCAGCATGCTGAAATTTTAGTGTCTCTCTTCTCTTCTCATCTCTATAATAGCTGAGTCTCTCTCAGTACATGTGCAGCCTACCTTTCAGTTAAGAACTCAAAGATAAATTCTTCACAGTCTAACCCTCTCAACTCCCTCTGTCTGGTGCCCTGACTTCACAGATTATCTTATATTTCAGCTGCTTCAAATACTACAAGTTTTAGTCTCTGCTTTCTCAGCTCAGAGGGATCATGGTGCTTTTCTTGGGCTCAAGTTCTCTGCAAAAAATTGGAAAATTGTGCTAAGGTACAAAGATGCAAGGACTGTGTGCCTCAGCTTGTGTTTCCCCTTTCTCGGAAATTCCAGTCTCAAGCTGCCTATTGTTCAATGCCTGAAAACAATTGCCTTATTGATTGATTGATAGAATGGCTAATTTCATACCTGTTATCATACACTGTTTGGTAGATGAAGCTTCCATTAAACATGTTAATTTCTCAAAATTATTAATCTTTTTCATTGTATAGCACTAAAAGACTAATAGACAGTTAACTAATAAACAATCATGTAATACTCAAGTTATATATACATGTATAAAAGAAGCATAACTTTTTAATATTTTGTTAAATATTCACTTTTAAACATAAAATAATTTATTTCATTTTGACTTGAAATATTCTACTAGAGAATTTACTTACTTCTACCAATTTTATTTATAGAAAATGCTATAGATGTTACCCAGAATTATTTGAAATTGTAAGTGATAACAAAAAAATCATGTAAATACTGACAAAATTAAATAATAAAAATTGTTTCGCTATATATGCCTATAGCAATTCTCCACTATATAGTGTCCAGCATTGTAATCAAAAGGGGAGATTGTAAACAAGTTTGTAGTTTGCTCTTTACCAATTATAAAAGAAGTGTTAATTCTTTGTTATTTTTGTGCAGAGACAAATTTAATTTGAGTACTTCATAAAATAGATATCTATTATAAACAATACTTTTGCATTATTTTAGTATCGTGTCCTGCTAAGATTTGATATGAAAAATTCTTCAAATGATCACTGAAATATTTTTTAATTATATAAGAAGTTGTACAGTTAGTATTATTCTTATTTCTCAAACTAAAAACTCGCTACAGTAATTAGTAGAATAAGACATTTGGAAACCTCAGTCAGATAAATTCTAGACCTGTCCTCAATTTAATATTTATATTTAATCAATAATTAGTAAGCACTAGCCTTTGGCACTTGCAACAAAGTAGTCAGCAATAGTGGTACCATCCCCTTCATGGACTTATAGTTTAGCAGGATATTTACTTCTGAGTCTTAATATGGGTCAGGCAGACATTGTTCAAAATTATGTGTGTGTATATATATATATATATTCTCATCTAATTCTCATGTTAACTCTTTAAAGTCTGTATCATCATTATTTTATAGATGAAGAAATAGAGGTATATTCTACCAGTGTCATACCATAACACTGCTTGTTATTTTTGAAACAAAAGCTTGGCTCTTATAAAACACTGTAGAGCACTTTTTGTATTATAAACTACTAATTCAAAATCATTACTGTGCAGTTCTTTGGCACTGAAGGGCATGCACCTTCAAAATGGCATAAGGGAAACTACAGAGAAAAGGGAAATCACATTGAATTTAATCCACCTGACCCAATAATATTGCCTGTCCTCTTACCATATCTCACCTTTCCAATTTTTAACAGTCAGTTACTTCCAATTTTATCTTTTCTCCACATTAAATTTTGAGCTACAGTGAAAAACTTTTGCTAAAAGTGAAGCTGGGGTCATTATCTCTTTCTCCTCTCCATATCTATGTTAAGCAAAAAAACAAATTCAGACAAAGATAGGTACAGTTACGCTCTATCCCCTTTCCCCCCTCTCCTACCCTATTCCCAGCTACATGCACTCTTCTTCCTATAACTCACCTCCATGCTCTGGAAGCCACCTTTCTTCTGATGTGAGCTAGGTTTACATAGATGACTTCATTATAATGCAGTCTAAAGTGCCTCAGACTACCATCCTCAACCAACTCAATCTCTCTATGTCCCAACAGATTAAAGATCATGTCACCTTGAACCTTAATTTTTGTTTGTCTCCACTGAAAAATACTTGTTTGTTGATGAATCATTTTCAAGCACTTTACTTCTATCTGTGGAAAACCTATACTTATTTTGTAACTTAAAGTGTGACAGGAAAGCAAATGGAAATGACCCAATAAGTAGCCTATTTTCCTGCTTTTGGTACATACACACTTTCTCACACACAAACACAAGCCTAGATGCACGTACATCCACTCCCCAGAGACTTTAGCTGCATCCAGATTTGTAGCTGAAGCCAAGGACTTTGGGAAGAAGCCCCTTTGATTATCCACATGGACCTCCTGCCATGTTCTCCCAGTCACCAGCTGTCTGGCCCTCTGGCAATCCCAGTCTTTTGCTCTTCCCTGGAGCACTTCACATGGCTACTGTGATCCTCTCAGCTGTCTCTGATTTTAATCCCCCCTTGGTTCAGGGTCTTAGAGCTTTTTGCTTCTTCCAGTTATTTCCAGTTTGAAATTTAAATTTACTCCCTTGTTCTTCCAACCAGAAGTGCTGGCTGTGAGGAAAATGATTGAAATGAGATACACATTATTTCATTTATTTTACTAAATATTTTCTTAACAACCTTGTCATATTGACGTTGTGCAAACACAGTGACACCTACATGTGTACATCTTTTGAACGCTATGTATCTACTTAGAGCCTATGGACTATCCATGAATGAAATCGACTTGCTCATATTTAAACTCAGGTACAACGAGTTACTTTGAGAGCAAGATTCAGTGTTCAATCTGATTTGGATCAAGAAGTTTCATTTATTTCACTCCCAAGCCAGATCCTTCCCCATCATGTGTCTCTTGTCACTAGCTCAGTCATACTGCTCTTGGTAATATACTCCCCTTTCTCATAATTTCAGGGTTTATCTGCCACATATCACAGGAATGGCTTATCATCTGATACAGTCTAATACTTTTAGTGCATTTAATAAACATGATGCCTAATAATAATTAAGGAAAGCCAGCACTTAAACCCGGTTGTATCTGATTTTAAAGGCCAGCCTACATTCTATTTAATGCTGAAAAAAAGGGCATATATACTTAACACCGTAAATTTGCAGTAGTGTTGAACAAACCTCCCATGTTTTTTGAAGAAACCAAACAAAATCACTGTGTGTCATCCACTGATGGTAATCCTGCTTTCTTCTCAGTGGAATCCTAAATAATGCTTTAAAACAGTTAACTTACAAAGTGGTTGCAATAGATATACGGGGAAGACTACTTTTACTTCTCTTTGCTCTCTATTGGCCTCATTATTGGTTTCAACAAGTAAAGGATAACTTTCCATTTTAATTCCCTCTAAGGGTAGAAATCTCATTAATTCACAGTTTTATTTCTCTTTTAACTTTACATATATTTCCTACCAACATCACTCCCAGTGACAATAGCCCAAGCCAGCCCTGTCTGCTTACAGTTTCGTGCGGGTTAGAAGAGGGTCTGGGTAAGACTATGAATAGTTTCATCAGCTCATTCTCACTCCTAGGAAACTCAAATGTCATGGTTTGCTGAGGGCAGGTCAGTCATATAACTGTGGTATAAAAATGATAGCATATTTTAATGTGTAAATAAAGAATGCCATATGGATCTCTAGATGACTTGATTCATTTGCTTTAATGAAGAGCTTATATATATATATATATAATATATCTATTTATCTCTCTATTTTTTACAGTATCCTAAACTGTCCTAGATTTTGATTTGAGCAGTTTTCCTATAAATCCATCCCACAACCAACAAAAAGTCTCTCAATGTTCAGTTTCCCTTAGGCTTTGCAACTGGGAACATAATTCTCTTGAAGTATAACCACTGCATCCTATCCTAATGTCAACAGGAAGAAGAGCTTACTCTTAAAGAAATGGTAAATATAGTCCCTTGTTCGTAATACCCACTTCAAAACAGGGACCAGGAGGTCAAAACATTACAGCATGTTTGTTTAAATGTCTTCAGTTCCAATAGCTAAGCCACTTCTCTTCCCAAGAGTCCACAGTCCAAAATTTCAGGGAGCAAGGAAGAAAATGCACTGAAAAACCCAGTCACCTCTTGCAATGAAAATCTTTCCCTAGTCTAATCAAAAACCTATTTTAGAATGGGAAGTGTGAAAGTGAGAATCTGAGAAGAAAACTGAACCAGTTGCTCAAGTCCATCTGAAAGGTAAATTTTATTGGTCATATGTACACAACAAAAGTGAAGACAGAAAAATTCCATGCTGTGTATGAAAGAGGAGACTTTTGTGAGAATTAAAATCAATATTCAGGGAGTGACCTATGTTTGCAATTTGTAGCCTTCTTTTTACTTCCATTCAATCAGGAGAGAAGTGGCCTGCCTACATCTGACAGGTACATTATGTGTAGAAATCTGGGCTTCAAAATAAATGATAAAGAGATAAAATAATTCTACAGAGCATAGCAGATATGGACTAAAAGGGGGTAGATAGAGAAATGTAGGGTTAGAATCAACAGTAACAAAATTATGAGGCAAAAAAACAATAAGGATGGACTGTGCCTTGGGAACATGATATAAATAACGGGGAGGAACAAAACAGTAGTTGAAAGGTAGACTGGAGGTACATGCTTCACTGGTTCTTTAGGACAGAAAGAAATGCTTCTAAGGCTGCCTGAAGGGGAAAGAAGATGGGAAAATAGAATGACCTCTTGAAACAAAATAAACACTGTAGAGTACTAGGATTTAAGATGAGCAACTTTTACCTAGTCCTTGTGACTTGGGTAAGTTTAACACACGTGTGTCTCATTTTGCTCATTTATTAAATAAAGATGATACTAATGACTTTGACTAATCTCAAATGGCTTTTTAAATTGTTAACTGAATTATGTCTTACAATGCATGTAGGAAAAGACTAGCCAGTGTTGACTACTGGAAGTCTATCCCTTTACCATGATGTATGTATGCGTGTTGCTAGGTTGTAGGTTATTTAACTTGTACTAGTTTACAACACATTGATTGGTAAGCTGTGCTATAATAGTATGTTGTTGTTCTTGCACCTTAGAAAGCTTATTAATGTGAAATGCTCAAATGGAAAGGTTGAAACATTGATAAGTAGAGTGCTGGACAGTAATAAACGTATGAACTTCCTGATTTTAGACAATCAGATCAGACCATTTTTTTCAGGAATTTACAATTTGCATTGAGAAAATAACACTGTCCTATGGCATGGAATTCTAGAATGGACCAGTTGAACTGACAGTGCTTTCCTTCTAAGCAGCGGTCCACAAGCAGCCAAATTTCAAGCCAAAATGTAGTGACCATGGAAGGGTGGGCATTGCCTGATTCCAATGCACGAGGGCTGACCCGGATGGCTGCAACACATCAGCTTGACTGAACTTTTGACAGATTTCTTCCTGGCAATAGGCCCCTGAGCTCCCTTTTCTTGGAACATTTATTTTAGAAAACTCGCAATCATAAAATCCTTCTCTGCTCAATTGAGATGTAAATCTTCTGCAACCTAGGAATATCTTTTTCAAGAACCTGGGAGCCACTTCTATGAAATATAATCATCAATAAAGACGGGGCCCTTATGTCTTAGCCACCATGGAAGGGTAGGAGCCTAACAAGTGCCATTTAGCAAACACAGGTGACCTAATCACATTGACCAATCTCCCCACTAATGTCTTTCAGTACTTTTCCACTAGCTCATCCCAGCACTTAAAACCACTCTCACATTTTGTTTCAGCAGAGTTGAATTTAGTCTCTCTTCTGTACTACAGTAATTTTGAATAAAGTCTTCCTTGCTTATTTAACTCATCCAAGTGCAATTTTTCTTTTACAGAGCTGAGAGTTTGATTTATGCAACTTCACATGTTGAGGCCCTCCTTCCCTTGGTTAGTATTTTGATTCAATACTGCCAGCCTCTGACTCTTTATTATTTTCACCTCTCATCAGTGCTGCTCAGCCCTGGTTATACATTTGAATCTTCTGAGGAGTATTTAAGCATAATGATGACTGGGCCCAACCATAGAGTCAAACTCAATTGATCCAAGGTGAGGCTGGGGTATTGTTCTTGTTAAAAATTGCCCCAGATTATAGTAATTGGTAAAGACTGAGAAGTCCTTTACCAGGGGGTAAAACTTTTTCCTTTCACACAATGCTTCTCCAAACATGTAAAATAAAATCAATCAGATTCTCATCTACCAAATTAGAATTGCCTGCCATTTCTGCCTCCTGGGCTATTTCTAGGTTATCTTGATTGTAGATTTGGGGTTTTCTAAACTCTTTGATCACATATTTATTGACATCTTCTAGATGTTTCTCCTGTGAAGACAGAGGTCATTTCATTATGCCCAGATTTTACTAGTTTATTTAAAAAAATCTTTAAATTCAGAAATGAGGATGGTGAAGGACTTATTTGAGCCCCCTTTTTTATTTGGCTCATTCTATTTCTTCAAATCTCATCAGAAGTGTTATATTCTCTAGAACTGCTTACCTTTACCCTAATGCTCCTCATAGATGACAGAATGGTATCACCTGTGAGTTTGATGGAACTGCAGACTCAGAGCACACACCCATGTGTACTGAATCAGGATGATTCAGAGCCGTTAACAAGATACCCAGGTGATTCTGATCCACATTAACAGTTGTGACGTACTGCTTAATTCCTAAGGTAGCTTTTTGACCACTCCTGTGGGCTTCCAGAACAAACTGGGTTTGCTGCAACTTAGTTCTTATCACAAGGAAAAGGAACCTTGGCTTACTTGTTTGCCCCTTTCACTGGAAGGTAAGTTATTAGACAGAAGATTTTGCTTGATTTTTGTATTACTAGTGTCTAGCACATTCCCTGGTGTTTAGTAGGCATTCAATATATATGTTGAAGAGATGACTTCTTAGTTATTCTTAGTCTTTCTAGTTTTTTTCCTGTTTCCTTTTCTTTTTCAGTCCCATATTTTAGAATCATATAATATATTGTTAGAGTATTAGGTGATGTTAGTGACATGGAATATGTATAAAATAGAGAAATGAAAAATAAGATTGTAATATCATCCCAACACAATATTTTTCTCAAAAACCACTAATGTGTTTACTTTATATGTTTGAGTAGTTGCCTTCATGATATAGATAAAATTTTGAATGTTATTTTCTTCATGTAACATTATGCAATAAACATTTCCATGCAGATACTTACTTTTCAAAACCACTACTTTTTTTAAAATTGAAGTATAGTTGATTTACAATATTGTATTTCAGGTGCACAGCAAAGTGATTCAGTTATAATATGTATATATTTTTCCAGATTATTTTCCATTATAAGTTATTACAGGATATGGAATATTGTTCCCTGTGTTATACAGTAAATCCTTGTTGCTTATATATTTTATATATAGTGTGTATCTGTTAATCCTAAACTAATTTATCCCCTCCACTCCCTCTCCCCTTTGGTAACCGTGTTTGTTTTCTATGCCTGAGTCTGTTTCTGTTTTGCAAATAGACTCAGCTGTATCATTTTTTTTTTAGATTTCACATATAAGCAATATCATATGATATTTGTCTTTGACTTATTTCACTTAGCATGATATCCTCTGGGTCCATCCATGTTACTGCAAATGGCAACATTTCATTCATTTTTATGGCAGAGTAATATACTCAAAAGCATTTTTTTTTTTTTTTGCGGTACGCGGGCTTCTCACTGCTGTGGCCTCTCCCGTTGCGGAGCACAGGCTCGGGACGCGCAGGCTCAGCGGCTATGGCTCACGGGCCCAGCCGCTCCGCGGCATGTAGGATCTTCCCAGACCAGGGCACGAACCCGTGTCCCCTGCATCGGCAGGCGGACTCTCAATCACTGCGCCACCAGGGAAGCCCCTCAAAAGCATATTTTCAATGTCTACTTAATAATTTCAATGAGCATTGTAGGTTATTTACATTATGACCTCAGTCTATCTCTCTAGAGGTATCAGTCAATACATGCATGCCCTTTGGTCTAAACAGACTGGACTTACTGCTGCCTTTGCTTCTCTTACAGTCCTGATTTTTTTCTGAAACAATTACTTCCTCCTAATGCTTTCTCTAAATAACTCAGCCAATTAAAATCCCATCCCATTGTATATGACTAAATGCAAACTCCTCTATAACACTTGCTCTTGTAAATCTCAAAAGATGTCTCTCCATTCTCAAAATTCCTATCACTCCCTGTTTCTTTTTCCTATTATGGCATTTATCACACCCACCCTGGAATTGTCTTTTAGTTTTATCTATCAGTCCACCCACAAGCAAATTTAAGAACCCTGCCCAAGTATTATTGTAATTATATTACAATTATGTTAAAACATTATTGTTTTTATATTTATAATAATTAACGAGACTTGCTCATAGGAGATACAAATTTTCAGCTTTATTGAAATATGCTTAATATAAAAACATTGCACATATTTAATGTATTTTGATGAGTTTTGACATATACATATTCCTGTGATGCCATCATCAAAGTAATAAACACATCAGTTACCTCCAAAAGGTTTCTTCCCTTGCGCTTTTTTTTTTTTTAAGCTTTGGTGGTGACACCAAAGGCACAGGCAACAAAAATAAAAATAGATAAGTGGGACAATGTTAACCTAAAAAACTTATGCACAGCAAAGGTGATAGTCAACAGAGTGAAAAGAGAACCTCTTTGCAAACCAGGTATCTGATAAAGGGTTAATTTGAAAAATATATAGGGAACTCCTGCAACTTAATAGCAAAAAACAAAAAAAAAACAGTTACAAAATGGGTAAAGGACTTGAATAGACATTTCTCCAAAGACATTCAAATGGAGAACAGGTGTATTAAAAGTTGTTCAACATAACTAATTAACAGATAAATGCAAATCAAAACTTTAATCACCTGAAACCTGTTAGGATGGCCATTATCTAAAAAACAAAGATAGCAAGTGTTGGTGAGGATATGGAGAAGTTGGAACCCTTGTTCACTTTTGGTGGGAATATAAAAAGTGTGTAGCCACTATGGAAAACAATATGGAGGTTCTTACAAAATTAAAAATAAAACTGCCATATGATCCAGCAATTCCACTCTCAGGGTACTCAGACAGAAGCTTGTTTTTGATTCAGAGTCCTTTAATTTGCTCTTTTGAATGGAATGTTCTTCCTTCAGATACTTACATGGCTTCAGGTCTCCTTCAAATTGTGGCTTTTTAACCTTGCATCCTTTTAGCATCCCCCTTACTCTTTCTCTCCTTTCATTATCCTTTTTAAAGCTTTGACAGCACTATTATTTGAAATTTTATGATATGTGTTTGTTTATTGTCTTCTCCACTAGAATATAAGCACTTTGAGGGCAGGAACCTCATCTGTCTGGTTCACTAACTGGAACAGTTTTTGGCACATAGCTTATCAAGAAATATTTGTGGAATGAATGATAGAATGAATTCATATATATATTTTAAACTATGTTAATCTAGCTTTTCCTGACACACAGTACTATAATTTTAAGTTAGAATTTGTGCATGAATCATAATCTTGTTTCCAAGACTGGACATATAAAAAACTTTTAGTAAATTCTTCTTCCTCAATTTAATTTGACTGAATAAGCACAAAGTCACTATGATAATGAGAACCAGAGAGAAATCAAGGAGTTAAATTTCCATGAAATATCTAAGGGTCATAAGAGCTAAGGAAATAATCTCCTTCTCACTTTCTCTCTCTCTTTCTCACTTTCTCCAATATCTCCTTTGACTGAGAATATGCACCATTCATTAAGGCAAAATATAGGGTAGATGTACCATCAAAGGGATTCATCATAATAAGACCAAGCTTTTGTGTTTTAAAAGATGAGCATCTGGGGCTTCCCTTGTGGCGCAGTGGTTGCGAGTCCGCCTGCCGATTCAGGGGACACGGGTTCGTGCCCCAGTCCGGGAAGATCCCACATGCCGCAGAGCGGCTGGGCCCGTGAGCCATGGCCGCTGAGCCTGCGCGTCCGGAGCCTGTGCTCCGCAACGGGAGAGGCCACAACAGTGAGGCCCGCGTACCGCTAAAAAAAAAAAAAAAAAAAAATGATGAGCACCTGGGAATAGAGCACCTGGAAAAATGTTAGAGATTTTCAGGCTGAGCTGTCTACTCTAAATACATTTCTATGGTTCATTATTTTCATAACTTTTTTTAGTTTACCATGTCAGAATATAAAACTTCAGTGCCCAAATCTGCAGAAGCTTCTGCTTTATAAAGGAACTACATGTCCCCGTCAGAATGCTTTTTGAAGTTTTAAAAAAATAAGGTTAAACTGATTCATGTGAATTATAATAGCATGACAGCATCACTTATGTGTCTCTAGCAATATTTCTGTAATGTAACCTGAAAGGACTAAGATGGCTAATATGATTTATATCAGAGATTTTAAAAAAGAAAAAGAATACACTGTTTGATAGATGTTTAGTGTAGTAAAATACATTCAAGCGAATATGACACACACACATATGCACACACACAGTAGGAACTTATTACAGTCTAAAGCACGTATTTTTAGGGTTTCTAAAACATGGGTTTAAAATAAATCATAAATACATCTGTAGCTAGCTGTAATATGTGCATTATATGTCTAATTCTACTTAGTGTAAAACCACTGGAACATTTTGAAGGTAATTCTTGACTGCATTTTCCCAGCAGTTATAATAGATACCATGAAAGCGTAACTTTGTAGGTAACAGGTGAGGTCATCCCTAAGTCTAAATTTTGATGAACTGTGGCTTTTGGACTGAGATATAAAGGCAGTGTCTATGAGCTGAAACTCAAATAATCCATAGTTTTGTCTCATTTTAGGATCCAATAGTGAAGAAGTAATCAAATGCTAACTTGCGTACTCAATCACCCCAATTGTACAGGTGATTGTAGTCCATTATATGTACATACTGAAGTATGAAGAATAAAGAATATTCTGTATTGAATTAACAGTTTAAAAATATACTAGGATTAATAGTCTCCTTGTTATGTCAATATACATGATTGATCTTAATTTCCTGAAATTTAGTTATTGTAACTTTCTCTTCCCACTATGGGATTCTAAGATTTTTAAAAGCAGGTTAAAAAATAAATGAGAGATTTTCTGATCCAGGAAGAGAAAAATGAAGACATAAAACTAAAAAAGACTCGAAAATTTGATAGCCTCAGACATTAAAGTATAATAATAAATACTATAGCTTCAAGATATAAATTCACATGACCCCCTGCAGAGGGCTATGAGAAAGAATTCTTTTGGCACTGTCTCTGTCTTTAGAACCTCACACCTCAAGACAAACACAGACATGAAATTAAATATGGAAAAGACATAGCAGCTGCAGAATAAAGATGTCAAATAATTACATAAATAAACAGACATCTGATACCTTCGGGTCAGAAGAGAAAAGAAAATTGAGGAAGAGTAGAAAATTAATAAAGTTTCATCATTTTTGACTTTTAAAAATAATTTTTACACTTGTGATTAGATTTGTTTAGCTGAATAACCCCAAAATAATGAGTGATGAATAAAAAATCATACCCATGAGGAAAAGGAGCATGCTTTATTTGATTTAACAGAATTGTATAAATATGTGTAGATTTTAGACATAATTGACCACGTTAATGCCTTGAGAATCTAATCACTGAATGATAGGAAATATAAAAATGTTTATAAACTGTAACTTTATTTCCAAATGCATTCTCCATTCATTCCAGATACTATAGTACACACAGTTTGCAAAATTTTTATTTAAAATTGTCATGGAAGTTTTTTCCTAGCCTCCTCACTGAGGACTCCAAGAGGCAGACTTGTCATATATTTAAATCTTAACTAATTGGGAGACATAGTTTCTTAAATAAAATAAAAAGAAAAATACACATAGCCCTTAAGGTCTTGTCATACTTCCGTTAGTTAACCAAATGTTTTCTGTCACCAGTAGGCTCAGTGTTCACTGTTTATTAGCAAGCATGAGTTCTGGTGCCTTTTCAGTGGTATAATGGATGGTTGGTGAACACATGAATAAGCAGAGTATCATCAGATATTTCCAGAAGCTTATTACCCTGTGCAGGTGTGACTGACACTCTCTACTTTCTTTTGTCAAGTGGCTACACGGAACCTAGGCTAAAAGATTTCCAGCACTATCAAAAGCATATTACAGTGGCTTCCATCTTAGAAGGTAAGTTCCCAATGAGGGAAGATTAAGTTGTCTATGTGTGTGGTTCTGGGGTTAGGCATCAGGAGACTCAGAACTCTGGGATTATCTTTATCTTCTTTGTTATTTTCTATATTTTCCTGAATTTCTACATATTTGACCTCACTTAAAATCCAGTGATTTTGCTGGTTGTTGAGAGTTACAGAAATTAACTTAAAAATCTGTTTCATATACTGTGTTTTTTTCTGGTAGAAACATATTCAAAATATTCAATGACATTTACTAAAAAGGAATATATTTTTGTACATTATTATTTATTGAAGTGTCTTTCTTAGGTTTTTGACAATGAAAAACTCTGGCCCATTGAATTGTGGATGTCTTTCTTTTTTTCTTTCATTCTTTTCATTATTGTTATTATTTAACGTATAACACATTGGAAATGTCTGTCACGTCTAGCAGATAACAAAGTCAAAAAAAAAAAAAAAGAAAGTGTTTCCAATCTGCTTCTGGCCTCTACCTGCAATTTCTATTCTGTTTCCATGGAAATGGAAATCAGGTAAATAATAAAGTAAAAAGAAATTCTTTTATTTGTGAATTTTTTAAGCTTGTAATTTTTTTCAATAAAAGTATAGTGATTTTTTCAAGTTAAGAGATCAAATTTTTTTTACTTTTTTTTTTAAATTAATTTATTTATGTTTGGCTGTGTTGGGTCTTTGTTTCTGTGTGAGGGCTTTCTCTAGTTGCGGCGATCGGGGGCCACTCTTCATCGCGGTGCACAGGCCTCTCACTGTCGCGGCCTCCCTTATTGCGGAGCACAGGCTCCAGACGCGCAGGCTCAGTAGTTGTGGCTCACGGACCCAGTTGCTCCGCGGGATGTGGGATCTTCCCAGACCAGGGCTCGAACCTGTGTGCCCTGCATTGGCAGGCAGATTCTCAACCACTGTGCCACCAGGGAAGCCCTTTTTTTACTGTTGATCAATATTTTTATTGAAGTATAGTTGACTTACAATGTTGTGTTAATTCCTGCTGTAAAGTGATTCAATTATACATATATACACATTCTTTTTTATATTCTTTTCCATTATTATTATAGGATATTGAATATATTTCTCTTTGATGTACAGCAGGACCTTGTTGTTTATCCATTCTATATATAAAAGCTTACATCTTCTAACCCCAACCTCCCACCGCCATCATCCCTCCCCCAACTCCCTTCACCTTGGCAACCACCAGTCTGTTCTCTATGTCCTGATTCTGTTTCTGTTTCATAGATAGGTTCATTTGTATCATATTTTAGATTCCACATATAAGTGATACGATATTTGTATTTCTCTGTCTGACTTAACTTCACTCTGTATGACAATCTCTAGGTCCATACATGCTGCTGCAAATGGCATTATTTCATTCTTCTTTATAACTGAGTAATATTCCATTGTATATATATATACCACATCTTCTTTATCCATTCCTCTGTTGTTTCCATGTCTTGGCTATTGTGAATAGTGCTGCTATAAGGGTGCCTGCATCTTTTTGAATTATAGTTTTGTCTGAATATATGCCCAGGAGTGGTATTGCTGGATCATATGGTAATTCTATTTTTAGATTTCTGAGGAACCTCCATACTGTTTTCCGCAGCGGCTGCACCAACTTACATTCTCACCAACAGTGTAGGGGTGTTCCCTTTTCTCCATACCCTCTCCAGAATTTGTTATTTATAGACTTTTTAAAAAATTTTATGATGGCCATTCTGACCAGCATGGGGTGGTACCTCATTGTAGTTTTGATTTGTATTTCTCTAATAATTAATGACTTTGAGCATCTTTTCATGTGGCTATCGGCCATCTGTATTTCTACTTTGGAGAAATGTCTATTTTGATCTTCTGCCCATTTTCAATTGGTGTTTGTTTTTTTGTGGTTGAGTTGTATGAGCTGCTTATATATTTTGGAAATTAAGCCCTTGTCAGTCTCATCGTTTGCATATTTTCTCCCATTCTGTAGGTTGTCTTTGTTTTGTTTATGGTTTCCTTTGCTGTGCAAAAGCTTGTAAATTTGGTTAGGTCCCATTTGTTTATTTTTGTATTTATTTCTATTGCCTTGGAAGACCGACCTAAGAAAACATTGGTACAATTTATGTCAGAGAATGTTTTGCCCATGAAGAGAAATCAAATATTTAGTAGTTATTTCTTGAAACTATTTTCATTCCAGAAACCAATTACTTAGGCAGGAATATATAACTTTTGTAAGAAAAAATAATTGCTGGCCTTGATGTGACTCAGTCTTTAATCTGTGTTAGCCTTATGATATCCAGAACAACCTGATAGACCAAACAGTATCCCACTGGGAACCAGTGGGGCCTTGACCCCCGGAAAAAGACATCACCTGCCTTGCTTTGGATTGGTAGGAGGTGGAGTGATGCTTCTGGAACCAGTGGAGCTGTTGAGGAGGACAAGAGGAAGGACTGATCTCCAGTTCAATATGTGCCTGACGTATAAAGTGGCACCTTAAGCATTGCAGTGATAATTTGGAAGCAGGTGGTCTCTAGAGCTGCTCATGTTATCTACTCTCATTATTTAGAGTCTGTCTGTCCTGTGCTGCTATGCTTTTATCACATCTAAGCTCCAAAAGAGGGATACTATATTAAGTTCATGCTCTTTTTTTTAACCATTATTACTGAGAATTAATTACTTCATTTTGTTTTCTTCATGTTATGCTATATCAAACATCTTCTATTCTTCCAAAATAATTTCTTTACTACTTTTGGCAAGTAGACAGAGATACTTTAAGATGGATTCTGGATTCTTTTGAACAGTACCATTGTCTCACAAAAACCTGTGATGGGAATCACAGTCTGATATGGGACCATAACTCTATACATAAGATGATGGCTGTAGTTATCCTTTTGTGTTCTCCCCTGAGGGAAAAACACCCACTTTTTACGTTTTTACAGAACAGAGCTATAGTGTATGTTTCATTGCTTACATGGTTTATTTGAAGTATTCTCTAACCAGATATGTTTTATTGATTTTACATTTATTACGGTCTTACATTTATTACACACACCCACCCACCCCCACCCCCCCCATCCCCGCATGTAGACACTGCTCTAAAGCATAAGAGAGCCAGGAACACATTATGTAATAGGTATACACTCTGCCCTGGCTCCCATGGTCTGATCAACATTAAAGAAACTTATGTATTTTGCATTGCGAAACTCATGCCTAAGTTCAATTCATGCCTTTTGCAGTATGCTTTTATTTACACATGTTCTGAGATTTCCTGGAGCTTAGAGATCTCATGACTGCACAGAAAAATTCATGTGTGAGAATAGAGTGGTTTAGAGCATGAGATGTGAACTTCTCAAAGTCAAATTCTAACCCTCTTCTTTGCTATAAAAAAAAATGCAGAATTGCTATTAAATCTCTCTAGGCCTCAGTTTGCTAATCTGTTAAACAGGAATAATTATAGTTATACTTGATGGGATCAATGTGAAGATTAAATATACCTGGCATATAATTAATGTGAAAACATGTTTTATAAGTATATAAATTGGACAGATAACAAAGATGAGAAAGTGGAGTCACCATTTAAGTATTGTCCAACTGCAGTCACTATAGAGAGTAAAAGAGGGGTGCTAAAATAATTAAAATATGTAATTTTTAAAATATTTATATACTGATGGAAAAATAGTTATTTAGGTACACCTATAAGATACTTCAATTCAAAAATTATTTTCAAAATAAATTATTAAAAATAAAAATAATGTATAATCATATACATTAGACTATAAAATTTGTATTGATTTAGCAATAACAAATAGTGATTTTTGGCACATTTTCACATACTTTGATCAGCCCAGTCTTCTTGTTTCTGTCTGTAGCAGGGTCTCTGCAGCCGGTTCACTGCTCTGGCCTGAGCACCACTGGCCAATACACTGAGAACAACCCAAGACCAGAAGGAGTTCACTGTCCCTAGTAATTTGGGTCCTAGTGCACTTTCTTTCAGCACCAAGTACCGTGCATGGCATTCATAAAAGTTACTTGTAAAGGGACAGTAAGTTATACTGTAACTAGAAGGATTTGGGTAAGAGAGCCAATTATATTGCTAGTTGTCTTTCAAATTTAACTGCATGTGTCTCATACCTGCTAGCTGAGACCATGTGGAACTTCAAAGCCACTACTCCTTTGCCACTCTTAGGTATGTTACTTTATCAAGAAATGAACAATTTGAGCAAATGCTAAACCAGTCAAAACATTGGGAGAAGAATTTTAATTTGGTCTGCCCCAAGAGAGTCCTGTGGTCACCTAAAAAGTGTGCCACTGAAAATCCGTCAGTAGTTCTGTTTGAAATGTGGGGATTTATTTAGACATAAATTACTGCAGAATTAATGATATGGAAAGTTTTTTAAGTAAACTATTATCAAGTTAAAAATTCTCTGAAAGTCAAACTGAACCTAAATTTCTGGAGTGGGATAATAGGCAATCCATTCTAGTTTTTTTTTTTTTTCCTTCAATTTATTACTTACAGGATTCCACACACATTCTATAGGAAAACAATTGTAAAAATAAGTATAGACCGTTGAAATATACAATTTTTTCCAACAGAAAGAACATTCTGGTATATTCATAATAACCTAAGAAGTGGTGTTGAGATGTTAAGTAGAATAATTAACCTAATCTAGGAAGGCCCTAAGGGCATTTGACATGATTCTGCCCTTAAGAGTGCTGCTGTCCACAATCTTGTCCAAGCCTTTAGGACACACCTGCAAGAGCGTCTCTATGTTATATCCTATGTAATGGATTACTAAGTTTAGGATCTGAGCATTTCAACTCTGCTATATAACGCCAAGCCTTTTTTTTTTTTTTTTTTTTTTTTTGCGGTACACGGGCCTCTCACTGCGGTGGCCTCTCCCGCTGTGGAGCACAGGCTCCGGACTTGCAGGCCCAGCGGCCATGGCTCACTGGCCCAGCCGCTCCGCGGCATGTGGGATCCTCCCGGACCGGGGGCACGAACCCGTGTCCCCTGCATCGGCAGGCGGACTCTCAACCACTGCGCCACCAGGGAAGCCCCAAGCCATTTTTAAAGTAATAGATAACCATTCATGAAAGTTTGGTTGCTTCATATCTAATTTATAGGTAATACTATCAGACCTTTTTATTCTTGCTACTCTGGCAGGGTAAGAATATAAATCATTGAGGTTTTAATTTGTATTTCATAATTACTAATGTGGCTGAACACATTTTTAACCTTACTGGCCACTCTTATTTCCATTAGATTGCTTGTTTTCTTTGTTTAGCTTTACAGGAATTCTTTATACTTTCTGAATGCCAATCCATTGTCAACAGCGTGGCAATAACAAATATCTTTTTCCATTGTATGTTCCAAATATGACTTGTCAAGTTCCAAGTGTGACTTGTCTTTTCAATCCATGTAGAAAAGAAAGAATTATGAATAGTATTTATATTCTTATGCTCAGTGTAGTAAAATGTATTATTATTTTTCTTTTATACTTTCTGCTTTGTATGTTTTGCTTAAATCCTTTCCTCAGCCTACTAACTAATCAAATTTTAAAGAACATAAAAGCCTGCTGTGTTCCAATTCCTCCCATTTTCTTTTTACATATTTCATTGATTTGTTTGACCAGCATAAATAATGTTCCATACTGAGAATAGAATGTTCTTTCTACATGCTTATGACATGACTATGTCACAAATTATCAGGGTCCTCAGGGGAAATTAGTGCTACTTGCTAACTATTATCAGAAAAGATTGCTTAAAATCATTTACTTAAAGTTAACCCAAATATTTTTGGTTATCTTTCAAAAAAAAAAAAGAAAAAATTAAAAAGGAGTCCTTTCCTACCCTGAGGCCATCAAGGTAATTTTCAATATTTTTCTTATAACCGTTTGTAAGTTTGGCTTTTACACCAAATCTTTTATCTTTATGAAATTGATTGTTGTGTATGGTGTGAGGTAGAGATTTATATATATTTCCTCATGGAAAAAATCCACTTCCCTTTTACCTGAAACTATAATTCTGTCATATATCAGGCTACCAATGCTTTTACTTAAAAATAATATAATTCTAAATAAAGCACTTAAAGAGTTCATATTCATTTTTGATTGTACCTTTCAAGTCTCTTTCAAATCAATACTACTGGAATATATTTCACATCATACTAAACATAATCTTTGTCTTTTTCATTTAACATATCTTTTAAATATTTTCCCACATTTCTACCCAATCTTTCTAAACATTACTTTAATGAAGTCATAAGAGCCTTCTGTGGAGTGAATGTTTGTGACCCCTGTCAAATTTATATATTAAAGCCTTAACCTCCATTGTGGCTGTATTTGGAGATGGGGCCTCTAAGGAATTACTTAATGTTAAATGAGGTTATAAGGGATGGCTCTGATCTTGATCAGCCTAGTGTTTTCATGAGAAGTGGCACCAGAGAGGAGCTTGTTCTCTCTGTCTCTCTTCCCGCCCCCCTCTGTCTGCCACGTAAGGACACAGTGAGAACACAACCAGTCACAAGCACCAAAGACAGTTCTCATCAGGAGCCAAATTGGCTGGCACCTTGATCTTGGACTACTCAGCCTCCAGAACTGTGGGAAACTGGTTTCTGTTGTTTAAGCCTCACAGTCTGTGACATTTTGTTATGGCAGCCCAAGGAGACTAATCCACAATGTTTTAGGATTCTCTTAAGTGTTATTAAGTCCTTTGATACAATAGATAATGCTACATTGACTGCGCCAGAGTAAGGATACATTAAGATCTTTGAGTTTCTTTATATGATAAATTCCCAGGAATAGATTTAGTAAGTGAAAGGACCTAGCATATTTACAGCTTTTTAAAATATTTTGCCATACTGTTTTCTCAAATGATTATATCATTATAAATATATCAGTAGTATTAGAATATATCAATTGCACTTTAAATCCAGAGGCTTTGTTATAACTGTTTTAATATGATAATGAGATTAGTATGATTGTACTTATTGCTTTGATTTTCAATTTACAACCAGTATTCTTAATGTTCAGTTTCTCCTTTACATAGAGGCTAAGTCTCTGGCTGTTAGCAAAAGATCTCTCCTTCGATTCACAAAGCTAATTCTGTATATATACATTTTGTTCAGTCATAGGACATGTTTACAATTTGCTTACAAACAAATAATATACTCTAAGAAAATAAATTCAAGGAAATAAGTTTATCCAAAAACTCAAATGCCATTAACTCGGGGAAAAAAAAAACAGCCTTTTTCCCTCCCTGCTTTATTTTAACACACATAAACACATGAAAATAAAATACTCATAGATATAATATAAAAATACTTAAAGGCCATATATATATATAAATACATATATACATACATATAAATTAACCATTAAACTAAAAATCTATAGAAAGCAATGGCTTCAGTGTGTTATTTTAGAAGACAAACTTGTACTAAACACCTTACATACAACCACACAATAACTGAAACTAAAAGCCCGTTGGTTACTTTAATAGACATTTGGTCTCTTTTCATTATTTAAGAAAAGAGACATTGTGTGAAAAACAGCTTTTAAGCTTTCAATTTGTAGGTTTCAGAAATAGGCCAGCATGAATCGCAAAGAGCCAATTACTACAAAGCAGTGATATTCACATTTCTTTAATATTTCTGCTAACCTTATTTTTCCTGTGAGCAAAATAGCTACCGCTATTTGCTCAGAATTGGCGGCCACGATCCGACTGGCTGTCAAAGAGTCCCTGTGTCTCTCGCTAATTTCAAGCTCTATTGAACAGTGCTGCGGGGCAGGACCAGTGTGCAACATTAGTAGCAGTCCTGGCACTATTGGGGATAATCTTAAAGTAACTTGTGGATGTTGCTAATTAAGGTTCCCCCTCACCCCTTTTTTCTCTTTTGTTTAGTTTGCCTTTGTTTAATAAACTAGTTATCCATGGTACAATTCATTGCTACAAATACCTGGCCAGCAGGTATTATAAAAATACAAGTGGAATGCTATTCCATAACTAGAAAAAATAAACTAACAGAAATCATGCACCACTAAACTTGTCTAAGAGATAACAAATGTACTTTTCCAAGCTATTTTCACAATCTCCCTTAGAGGTCTCTCTTTCATGTACCCTCTCTTCCACTGAAGAAAGGCAATCTAAATGTAACTTTGCACTTCTTCACCTGAAATCCTTTCTAGTTTCCTGTAATTATCTGCTCTATGACCCCTACCTCTGCTGACACAGTATTTATTTTACCAGTGAACACCTAGGGACTCAATTCAAATGAAAACATTGCAATCCCTTTTTTCTTCAACTTTTTTCAAGATGTGTATTTTTTAACTCATTTCTGAAATATATGTATACTCAGCCTATTATCAGGTTTTTGATCATTTTAACTGTGACTTCCCCTTTTTTAGATTCTGTGAGTTCCTCTTCCCTCACCCTCTTGGTTATTTAAGATTTTCCTAGATTTCTTCCTTGTAGCTTTCTCTACTTGGCCTTCATTTGTTATCCTCCTAGTAATTTCATTCCCTCTTAATGGTTTTAAGTACCACCTGGATGATGATGACTAACACGTGTATACCCCTCCTATATTCTCCTAAAAGCCTAAGCTGTATTTTTACTTGCTATTTAACCTCTCACCTAAATACTAACAGGCATCTCAAACTCAATATGTTTTAGAAATCTGTTTGGTAGTGTGTATTAAACCTGAACAAAGGTATGCTCTCTGACCCAGCATTCCACAACCTGGTCTAGACTCCACAGAAATATATGCAAATGGACACCATAAGATATGTACGGTAATGTTCATAGTATCATTATTTACAATAGCCCCAACTGAAAAACCCAGACAACAGTAGAATAGGTATATTAATTAGAATAAATTATAAAGTGGAATACTGCATAACACTGTGAACAAGTAAAATGTTAGAAGTCTGGGTACTGTTTCTCTCTGAGGAGGAATACAGGTAGCTAGGAGAAGTTACAAGTGGCTTTCTGTGGGACTGACAGTGTTCAATGTTCTCTGTATTCATCTGTATTCTGGTTATATGTATGGCCCCTTGGGGAAAATTGATCAAGCTGTATAATTATAAATTGTACACTTTTTAAAATTGAAGTATAGTTTCAGATGTACAGCAAAGTGATTCAGTTATACATATATATAAAATTCTTTTCAGATTCTTTTCCCTTATAGGTTATTACAAAATATTGACTATAGTTCCCTGTGCTATATGGTAGGTCCTTGTCGTTTATCTTTTTATACATAGTAGTGTGTATATGTTAATCCCAAACTCATAGTTTATCCCTCCCTCACCCCCTTTCCCCATTGGTAACCATAAGTTTGTTTTCTATGTCTGTGGGTCTGTTTCTGCTTTGTATATAGGTTCATTTGTGCCATTTTTTTAGATTCCGCATATAAGCGATATCATATATTTGTCTTTGTCTGGCTTACTGCACTTAACATGCAGTAATGATAATAATCTCTAGTTCCATCCATTTTGCTGAAAATGGCATTATTTTGTTCTTTTCTATAGCTGAGTAATATTCCATTGTATATATATACCACATCTGTTTTATCCATTCATCTGTCAATGGACATTTAGGTTGTTTCCATGTCTTTTCTATTGTAAATAGTGCTGCAGTGAACATTGGGGTGCATGTATCTTTTTGAATTATGGTTTTCTCTGGATATAAGCCCAGGAGTGGGATGGCTGTATCATATGGTAGCTCTATTGTGCACTCATCTATGTATGATTTATATTTCATAAAATATTTATTAACATCACTTTACAAATGATAAAATTCTCCCTCACACTATCACAAGAATAACTTAAAATATATCTAATCATGACATGGTCCTGCGTAAAATCGTTCAACGTTTTCCTATTGACTTTATTTTTTTTTGATAAATTTATTTATTATTTTTGGCTGTGCTGGGTCTTTGTTGCTGCGCACAGGGTTTCTCTAGTTGCAGAGAGCAGGGGTTACTCTTCCATGTGGTGCGTGGGCTTTTCATTGTGGTGGCTTCTTTTGTTGCGGAGCACAGGCTCTAGGCATGTGGGCTTCAGCAGTTGTGGCTCGCGAGCTCTAGAGCACAGGCTCAGTAGTTGTGGCGCATGGGCTTGGTTGTTCCACGGCATGTGGGATCTTCCCAGATAGGGATCGAACCCGTGTCCCCTGCATTGGCAGGCACATTCTTAACCACTGTGCCACCAGGAAAGTCCCCTTTCTATTGACTTTAGATTGAAAACCCAAATACCTGAGCATGGAATAAAAAATTGTTTATGATCTAGCTTCTGCCTAGATCTAGCCTTATCTTTAACCATGTTTTGACCATACCAAACCACTTTTCTTATGTCCCTTCATCTTCAAAATTTTTCTTAAATTATTGCTACTGATTCATTTTTAATGTTTTCATTTAAAAGCTCAAATATTACTTGATTCATGTGGCACTAAAACATTTTATCCTTTGCATTGCTATACTATTCTCTGTGTACCTCTTTTGTAGCACCTACTTAATAATTATTACTCCTTTTATAATAGGAATAATAAAAAATTGCATAGAAGCTGGGCAATGGAGGGGAAAGTCTTCATGTATTAATGATTATACATTAAAAATTAAGAAACATTTTGCAGACTACATTATTTACAACTTATTTTACAATTGAAAAAAAAGGAACAGTAAGCATTCCCAAGAAATTGGTATAGGTATGAATTTAAAGTTTTCTGAAACTGAATTTCCATCTATAAATTAAGGTTTTTATCTACAGCCTGAAGTTTAAGTTGAGTAACACAAAATAGAACAAAAGGTTCTGTAAAATGTACCCAAAAGACTATGAACAAGGGCATGAAACATATTGCTATGCATATATTTTGAAATATAACTGTGTATGTTGTAAAAAATTAATAAACAGAAACCACTTAAATTGAGTTGGGAGACCAGAAAGAGGAGCTCTTATGCCCTCTTTCTGCAAAGTAGCAGAGCCAACAAGAATGAGAAAGACTCTTCTTTCCTGGCAAGGCCTCAGCTAATGAAAAGCTGAGGAATTAAAAAAATATCTGTAGGGCTTCCCTGGTGGCGCAGTGGTTGAGAGTCCGCCTGCCGATGCAGGGGACGCGGGTTCATGCCCCGGTCCGGGAAAATCCCACATGCCGCGGAGCGGCTGGGCCCGTGAGCCATGGCCACTGAGCCTGCGCGTCCGGAGCCTGTGCTCCGCAACGGGAGAGGCCACAGCAGTGAGAGGGCCGTGTACCGAAAAAAAAAAAAAATCTGTAAATGTTAGCTACTATAATTTTTAGTAATATAAGTGAAGTTATTAGCTTGAGTATAAAATTTAATGAAACTTCTCAATTTACAACTCAACTAAAATGATTATTTAGCTCCTGATAATTATCAGTATTCATACAGTAGCCTCTAGTCCTCTTGATTGACAGACTAACCTCTTGTCTTTTCTCAGTTACTAAATTTTTTGTTTACAGTTTTACACGTTTCCAGAATTTTGCCTCGGAATATGGATGGCAGATGTATAATAAAGAAAGTGGCTGGTCTTTGTCCCTAGTTCCTAGTGGCAACTACTAAACCTTAGAATTTCCTGAGTGATAGGAGAGTCTTTGTTCATGTGAGACCCTAGGGCCATACCTGAGTTTATGCTAATGAGGTAATTTACAACTGGCTCCTAAATCATCTCTGTTAATGAGATGACTCATGATCGGAACAGACGACCCCAGAAAGACCAATGTGACTAGAGGATCGGGACTTTGAGCCATGTAATATCAGCCTGTCCTATGGGGACGGAGGGTTGCTGGATATTGAATTCAACCACATGACCAAAATTCAATAAATCATGACTGCATAATAATAATAATAATAAAATTCCAATAAAATCTCTGGTCACCATAGGTCAGGTGAGCTTCCTGGTAGGTGATATACATGGATATGAAAGTGACATGTTCTGAGGACATGGAAGCTTTTCACTTGGGACCCTCCCAGAGCTTTCTCTTTGGGTCTCTTCTTTTGAATGGCTGTTATTTGTATTCTTGATAAAAAAAAAAGAAACAAACCAAAATTGTAGTCATAAGCATAGTACTTTCCTGAGTTCTGTGAGTCATTCTAGCAAATTTTTGAACCTAGGATGTTAGAGGGAAACCCCAAATTTGTAACCTGTTGGTCAGAGCACAGGTGACCTAGGAACCTAGAGCTTGTGGCTGATGTTTGAAGTAATGGCAGTCTTGTTGAAAACTGTTCCATTAACCTGTGAAATGTGACCTAGTTCCAGGTAGTCAGGATCAGAATTGCATTTCACTGGCAAACCACAATGTGTGGCTGGGAGAAGCTTACATAAATAAAAGGTATTTTTTCAGTGTGGAAAATTCAACACTACATACCTCGTCATTTAAAGGAGACATCTGCAACTGAACCCAACATTTTCCATGAGCGATTATGAACTTTGCACTGCCAGTGCTTTGAATTTTTAAGGAAAGGAGCAAACATTTACTTTTATGTGAAACCTCATGTCTTTTAAAATGTTGTCGTGTAATTAAAAATATATTTTGAGCCAAAGAAATCAAAATTGGCTCGACATAGTGCTTCTACAAATATTGTATATCCTCAGTCCTAAAAACTTTGCAGACTATGAAGTTTAGGGTGGGGAGCGAAGAGTTAGAGGGAAGGAAGCAAGAAATAAAGGAGCAAAGAAAGGGAAGGAAAGTGTGCTCACTTGGAAGGAAAATGTCTGGCCCTTGAAAAGTTGATAAATTAATTTTAAAAAATATATCCTGCAAATTCCAGTTTTAGCTTCGACATATAAAGAACCTGGAAGTTATCATACCTGTTATTACAGCAAGAAGAAGCTGAACAAACTGAAAATCTACTTCTTCTGGATGTATCTGAGGTCTTGGGGGAAAACTGTCACCTGGAAATCTTGAGAGACAGGTGAATACACAGAGTAACAGGCAAGACCTACCTTGCTAGATTGAAATTGCTGGAGCAATAAACTTACAGGAATACTTTAATAATTCTGATGAATTACTGGACACTGAGTGTGGATTAGCATGAGACTAAGACATTCCTGGGGCCACGTTACGTAAACGCCCCACACTTGCATGTAACTTACTTCTAGGAAGCTCACTTCTTCTAGAACAAAGAAGTTCTAACCCTAGCAGGTGGAGATGAAAAGTAATCATTGTGAAGTATGCCCAGAACATTCTCCATAAAAGCCTACTCTCCAAGGGCAAAGACTTACCAGAGCTTTATCTCAGCTTAAAGAGGGCCGTTTGTCCCACTCCAGCCTCCTCTACCCTTTCTGTCTCACCTAAGGGAATAAAAAGCTATATCACTGGAGCAAAACTTGTGAAGTTCACAGACCTATGGCACAGGACCACTAAAAGACTGAGATTAAATCATAAGATTATAGACAGTTTATCCTTCCCCAATTCTTACCACCAAAACAACAGGGCTCTAGCGTAATAAAAATCGATACAACAGAAAGAGTGACAAGACTTAGACTCTATTTAAGGAGGAGACAAAACCAAGGTCACTACAGGAATTTGAAGCCTCTGTAACCTACAACTACAGAAAATAGACACAGTCCAATTCCTAACAAGATTAACATAAAACTTAATACCCAATGTGATTTGTCTGTCTTTCAATGAAATTTGCAAAGCATGCCAAAAAGCAAGAGGAAACAGTCTGAAGAGAAAAAGGAAACATCAGAACCAGACTCATACATGATACTTATACTGGAATTAACAGATAGGGAAATTAAAATAACTATGACAAATATGTTAAGGGATCTCATGCAAAAAAGTAGACAACATGCAAGAACAGATGGTTAATGTAAGCAAAGAGCTGTAAGTTCTAAGAAAGAATCAAAAGGAAATGCTAAATCAAAAACACTGTAATGGAAATAAAGAATTCCTTTGATGAACTCATCAGCAAACTGGCTATGCTGGAGAAAAGAATTAGTGAATTTGACGATATGCCAATAGAAGCTTCCTGAACTGAAATGTAAAGAAAAAAAAAAATGAAGAAAACTGAGAAGAACACCTAAGAACTGTGAGGCAATTTCAAAGGGTACATCTCACACATAATACCAGTAAGAGAGGAATAAGTACCAATAAGAGAGGAAAGAATGAAGCAGAAGAAATATTTGAAGTTAAAATGGCTGACAGATTTCCAGATTGATGAGAGACACCAAACCACACATCCAGGGGGCTCAGAGAACACCAAGTAGGTTAAATACTTAACAAAGTAAACAAAAGTGACAGGTAGGCATGTCATATTCAAACTGCAGAAAGACAAAGACAAAGAGAAAATCTTGAAAGAAACCAGAGGGAGAAAAACACCATACCTATAGAGGAACAAAGATGAGAATTAATAGGGTCAGACATCACAATAGAAAAGAGAGTAAAGTGAAATATTTAAAGAAGTCAAAGAAAAAAAATCAAACACCAACCTGGAATTCTATATTCAGTGAAATCATCCTTAAGAGAGGTAGAAGTAAAGACTTTCTCAGATAAACAAAATCTGAGGAATTAATTGACCTGAGAACTGGCCTGAAAGAACTGTTAAAATACAGTATTAAGGAGAAAGAAAATGATATAGGTCAGAAACTAGGATTTACATAAAGAACATAGGAAAAGAATAAGTGAAGTAAAATAAAATCTTTTACTTATTCTTTAATGATCTAAATGTAACTATTTAAGCTAATAATAGTAACAATATACTCATGTATTCAGTAACCGTAATATCTAAGTGAAATAAATAATAGTAATACCTTAAGGGACAAGAAGTAGGAATTGGGGATGCTCTATTATAAATGCAGCCTACATGTAAAACGGTATAGTGTTATTTGAACATTGACTTGGATTAATTAAAAATATATATTAGAAACTGTAGAGCAACCACTAAAAGTTTTGAAAAGTATAACTGATATGCTAAGAGAGGAGATAACTGGAATATGAAATTCTCAATTAAAACCAGAAGAGACAAAGAGACAGAAAAATATAAATAAAACAGAAAACTGTTACAAACATGATAGATATTAATCCAACGATATAAAGGATTACTTAAAATATGAAAGATCTAAATACACTAATTCGAAGACAGAGATTGTCAGAATGGATAAAAAATAGAGCCAACTCTATGTTGTATACAAGAAAGCCATTTTAAATATAAAGACTCAGATTAAAAGGGGATATAAAAATATATATGATGCGAATACTTACCAGAAAAAGCTGGAGTTAGGTATATTAATTTCAGACAAAGCAGACTTCAGAAGAAAAGCAATTCAAGCATAAAGAAGAACATTATGTAACGAAAAAGAGTCAATTCTCCAAGAAGATCTAATAATCCAAACATGTATGAATCAAAACAGTGTCAAGATATGTGTGGCAAACACAGATACAACAGCAAAGGGAAATGGGCAACTCCACTATTGCAGTTAGACACTTCGACACTACTCTTACAGTAATTGATAGTTTAATGAGGCAGAAAATCATTGAAGATATACTTAACCTGAATAATGTATTCTCTGTATTTAATTACTTGTACATGTATTTCCACCATCATTAGTCCTATATCTACGTGAGTATTACATAAAAGTTTAAGTGGAGTGAAAGATATTCTAGCCAGGCAAAAGACCTATTTTATTCTTGCTTTGATTACCAAAACAGTGGTTTGTAAAGGTGATTAGAGTTTGAAGAAGTGGTCATAATGATAATGCTGAAGATTATGTATCAAAAACAAACCAGAGTACTGTCCAAAAATCTAGAGGTAATCAGTGCTAGATATTCTCAGTGACACTTAGATTTTATAGACGTACACTTAATGCTATTAAAACACCATTATTATTTAAGAAAAATAAATTGTAATTGTTAAAAGCTATAATTTTTAACCCATTATTAACCCAATGAAACACCTGATTTTTAAAGCAATTTCTGGTTTTTGGAGTCTTAGAGAAATTATTAGTGTATTATATTGCACTATATTTTTCAGGGTAAGTAATAGTAGCTGCCATATTTGATGATTTCAGTGGTTTAACACAATAGAAATTTAATTATCATTTTTACCATATTCTAAGGCAGGTCAGACAACTGTCCTAGGCAGCCCTCCTCTAAATGCTAACCAGGGATCTATTGCTGCTAGATAGATGCATGAATTGGGTTAGAGAAGAAATGGAAG
Organism: Monodon monoceros; assembly: GCF_005190385.1. NCBI lineage: Eukaryota > Metazoa > Chordata > Mammalia > Artiodactyla > Monodontidae > Monodon > Monodon monoceros. The sequence goes on from NW_021703771.1 coordinate 27,032,436, forward strand.
ATTGTGGGAGATGACAAGCAGTAAGCATCACTTGTGCCCACATTCCTATGATTAAAACTCAAATATGTTGTCTCTCTTAAATGCTCAAGTTTTGTGGACACATAGTGTTATCTCTGCCACATGAATATATCAGAAAGTTATTCTAATAAATTGCAGTCTACAAAGGAGAAAGGTAATACAATGGAGAAAAGATAGGCTTCAAAAAATGGTGCTGGAATAACTGGGCTTCCACATGCAAAATAATGAATACAGGCATAAACCTTACACCCTTCACAAAAATTAACTCAAGATGAATAAATAAAACACAGAGTACAAAAATTATATAGCTCCCAGAAGATAACATAGGAGATAATCTAGATGACCTTGGATTTGGTGATTACTTTTTAGATGGAATACCAAAGGCACAATCCATGAAAGAAAGAATTAATAAGCAGGACTTCAGTAAAATTAGAAATTTCTGTTCTGCATAAGACAATGTCAAGAGAATGAAAAAGACAAGCCACAGACTTGGAGAAAATACTGCAAAAGTTATCTTTGATAAAGGAGGTATCCAAAATATACAAAGAACTCTGAAAACTCAGCAAGATCACAAAAAACCCATTTAAAAAATGGGCCAAAGACCTTAACAGACTCCTCATCGAAGAAGATATAGATATCCCAAATAAGTATATATAAAAAATGTCACAAGTCATATATCATTAAGAAAATGCATATTATAATAAAGCAATGAAATACCACTATATACCTTTAGAATGGCCAAAATCCATAACATTGACAGCACCAAATACTGACAAGGATATGGGGGCAACACGAATTCTCATATATTGCCGGTTGGAATGGAAGTGGTACAGCCGCTTTGAAAGACAGTTTGGTGGTATCCTATAAAACTAAACATACTCTTACAACACGGTCCAGCAATTTCACTCCTTGATATTTACTCAGAGGAGGTGAAACAGTATTATCAACACAAAAACCTGTACACAGATATTTGTAGCAGCTTTATTATTATTTAACAGGTTTAAAAATGTTTATTGTGGTAAAATGTATGTGACATAATATTCACCATGTTAACCATTTTCATATGTATAGTCCACTGACATGAGGACATTCACACCAATGTGATGATCACTACCATCAATCTCCAGAACTTTTTTCTTCTTCCCAAACTGAAAATCTGTACCCACTGAACAAATAGCTCCCCATTCCTCCCCCCTCCCCCCATCTTATGGAAACCACCATTCCACTTTCTAAGCACATAAGTCTGTGAGTTTGATTACTCTAGAAATGTCATATAAATGGAATCATACAGTGTATGTCTTTTCTGACTGGTTTATTTTACTTGGCATGATGTCCTCAAAGTTGTGTCAGAATTTCATTCCTTTTTAAGGCTAAATAATATTCCATTGTATGTGTACACCACATTTTGTCGATCCATTCATCTACTGATGGAAACTTGGGTTGCATCCATATTTGGGCTTTTGTGAATAGCTTGTAGCAGCTTTATTCATGATTGACAAAACTTGGAAGTTTCCAAGATGCCATTCAGTAGTAAATGGATAATAAACTGTGCTATATCCAGTCAATAGAACATTATCTAGCACTAAAAAGAAATGAATTATCAATCCATGAAAAGACATGGATGAAACTTACATGCATATAACTAAATGAGAGAAGTCAATCTAAAAAGGCTACATACTGTATGATTCCAACTATATGGCATTCTGGAAAAGGCAAAACTGTGGAGATAGTAAAAAAGAAAAAAAAAAATCAGTGGTTGCCAGGGATTAGGGGGAAGGGATGAATAGGCAGAGCACAGAGGATTTTTAAGCAGTGAGAATACTCTGTATGTTTCTATAATGGTGGTTACACGTCTTTATGCAAAGAATATATAACACAAGGAGTGAACTGTAATGTAAACTATGGACTCTGGGTGATAATGATGTGTCAGTGCAGGTTCATCAGTTGTAACAAATGGACCACTCTGGTGGGGGATGTTGATAATGAGGAAGGCTATGCATACAATGGGGGCAGGGGCTATACTATATAAGAAATCTCTGTACTTTCTCAATTTTGCTGTGTACTTAAAACTGCTCCAAAAAATAGTCCATTAGAAAAAAAATTTTTCAGTCTTTAAAGTAACACTGTTTTACTTGTGAATAGAACCAGAATTTGTAATCCATATTAGTTCAAAGCTATCAAAAATTCCAGTCACTTACAAATCACCTAAGATTAGATTAAAAGATGGAAGCCATAATTTGAAGAAATTGTAGTTTAATCTTGTAAAACCATCTTAAAAATAACTGCCAAACTTAAATTTTATTACATAAATTTTGTGATGTGTTGCATGTTTACCAGCTTTCTATACAATGCAGTAGACTAGAATCAAAGATGGTAGTAACTTTTCCAATGTTCCCCCTAAAATTGATGTGTAAGCCATAGGAATTGGCCATTTTCAAACTTGTAACAATTTATCAATGTTATTATTTAATTTTTTCTCTGGCAGGATATATTTTTAAATTTTCTTTATTTTCTCTGCAGCACTAGTTTACAAGTATTTTTTTAAATAGTCTTTGACTCCAAAACATTTATAAATTGATATGCACTGAGTTTGCAGTCAGAGATAAGGATGATGCTGTTTTATAAAATTTTAGAAATTTTTTATTTCTCTAGCTCATGTAATAGTTTCCTTCTTGAAAACTAAAATCTGTTTTCACAATCTGTTTATTTCCAAATTAAGTACTAGATTTCCTGCAATTTTTTTTCTTTTTCCAAATTATGATAGCCATTGAACAAGATGACAATGTGCCATATCACCACTTACTATATATTCCCAGCATATTTACATATAATTCCCCAAATTATATTTAGGTATTGAAATAAAATATTATTGAAGAAAAAAGTGGTGTCTTAATGTAACTGGTTTTAAATTTGTGCAAACTGATAGTTTTTTTGCCCAGCTTAAATGACTGACAAACCTCTTTAAAATGAGCTTTCCATTATAAAAAATGTGATCATTATTTGAGCACTGCAGCAGGGTAATAGATAATAATAAGGGGCCAGAATAAGCTTTCTTCAAAATAATTTGTATGTCTTAATGAGAATGACTAACTTACTAGCAATGATATTTAATATAATTTGGAGCATATGATCATCACATTTACATTTAATAAATATGTATAGTTTTACTGTTGAACATACAATTTTTATATAAATATTTTAAAAATTATGTTAATGTCTGTGCTGAAGTTCATATTATAGAACTAATGCAAGAGAAAGGCCAAAAAACAAAGGAAAGAAAAAGAAGTTTTACAGAGATTAGAATTGGCATGCCCTTCAACTGTTGGAGTTTATTTTTCCTTTAGTTAAAAAGAATCACTTGAGTAAAATACATAAATATTAAAAAGGCAATTATGCTTTGTTACCAGGACGACAGAAACGAAACTCATGATAAAATAATGGAAATAATTTACAGCTCAGTGGGACAACCATAGAGACAGTAACCTAATGGAAGAGACACAGTTATTTAAAAAGAAAATAAGATCTCTTATCTAAGCCTATCTTTGAAAATAGGATCTCTTATCTAAGCCTATCTTTCATTTCAACGTAGTGAACCAGATGATAATAAAGAACCCCACATTTCAAATCTTTCAAAGATGTTTTCAGTAACTCATGGGTGATTATGAAGTAACATAACTACTTTAATGCAAAGAGATTCCCCTGAATAGACCAGCAATTCAATTCTACTTAGGAAGAAAATGCTTTTGCTTCCTCAGAAACCCTTTGATGTTCTCTAATAACTGATGGGTCCATGCAAAATCCCTTAGACTGCAGGTAGGTCTGACCCAACTATTAAAATTCCACAGCTATAGTTACAAGTGTGTAATATGAACAGCAAAACATAAAACCTCTCCAGCTGAGCCTCAGAAGTTAGAAAATACTTTCAGCCTACGTTAAAAAAAAAAAAAAAAAGTACATTTAAAATTAGCTTAATCTGCCATCTCTTCTGATGATAGCTGATAAATATTTTGAATAAGAATTTAGTAGTCTGGGAAATGTGATTCATTTGTAATTCAGAACCAGATGAGTAAAACATAAAACTAAAATCAAGAATAGAATTGCAAAAACAGGACTGGAACTAATAATAGGTCTGCTATAATGGATGCTTATCACTTTAGGCAATAATGCAAATCTACATTGAGCTGCAGTACTTCTGATAAGTTTTGACCACATTTATATGACAAAGACTGGCATCCTCACATATCTTAAGTAGCCATAATAATGTAAGGAGAACCCATAATTTGCACCTTGGAGAATTTATCCAAATATGAAAATGTGTTGGGGGAGAAGGACATGGATTGTGAAGGAGACCAGTGAGCATTCTTCTATTTATGAGATCATTGACTGTATTTTGATTGGAGATTACTGCTGCCCAATTTTCAAGACATTATTAACCCATAAAGAAGGAAGTTAGCCAGAGGACAAATAGAGTTGGGCTTCACAAGTATGAACAGTAGATGAGGGCTGGCACAAAGAGGAATGTTTATTTTAGTAATGATGCACATCAGGTTTTTTTTTTATTTATCTCTGGGGTCCTACAGAGAAAAAGAGCTGTAACAAAAGTAGGTGAAATAAAAGAACTTTGTCACTTTATGTCAGTTTAAGAAAATAAGAAAAAAATTCAGTTCTATTTTGTGGACTAGTAATGGACTACAGCATAATTCTTTGGGGTGGGGTTGGATGTAGGGAGGATATATTCTACTACTTGAGCTCAGTATCTATCTACATAAAATCTCTACATTATTAGAAACAAGAGAAGTTCACCTGGATGGCCTGATTGTTTGAGAGTCTGGAGGTCAACCTCAGGAGTGACAGAGGCTATCATGATGGTGATGAAATGTCACCCAGAAGTGGCAGACAAGACATGGCTGTGATAGAAGAAAATGTAAATTGTGACCTTTGCAGAGGCCATGCAATACTCTGCTGACCTACCCGAACCAGAATGGAAAGATGTAAATGGCTCAGGTTTCAGAGACTCAGAGAGTGGGGTATTTTGTTATGATGACTTTGCTCTGTTGTCAGGCTGGTGTGGCCGGGAGTGAGAATAATGTGAGATAATTTAGACACTTTAAGAGTACTTCCCTTCTTGAATATTCTGGGACTTTGTAAATTTTGGATAAGTTAGTTTAAATAGCCACTGCCAAGTATAAATGCAAATCTTATCAGGAATAACCACTAATTTCATTGAGGAGCTGCAATGTACATTATCACATTTGATCTTCATAGCAACACTTGTCAGATAGGTATGAACGTCCCAGTCTCTCAGATGAAACTAAGAGAGGTTAGGTAGTTTGTTGAGGTAGGAGTATATCCACTAGACAAATCTATGGCTGATTCTGGTGTCTTTGTTCTGTTACACCATGGACCCACAGAGAAGCCTAGAAAAAAAATTCCATCACTGTTTTCAAAAATCAATATTTCCAATTCCACATGAATACATAGGTGGTACATAAAGAAAAAGACTCTTTTTGCTTAAGAAATAGTTGTATTTCCTTCTTTTTATGTTTTCTCGTCAAAAACTTGAAATGTGAGAAAAGCTAATAAAATCCTCGCTGACCTCAAGATCCTATAGGATTAGTTTGTGATATGACTCTCATGAACAAAGAACCAGTGAAAAAATACAAACAAATCAAGGAATGTGTAATGGTGTTGACAAGCATCGTGCCTGGTTTCATACCCTTAGGAGACTGTCATCGCACTTCATTGTCAGTTTATGAACATCATTGCTAAGTGGAGAGCAGAGATAATTCATTCAGTTCACTTAGGAAAACCTTGAACTTCAGGTCATCTAAACTAAATCTGTTTGAACCTCAAAAGTAATGAGAGAGCAAACATAAAATTATAGAAAATACTAATGCTATTTTCATACCAGGGAGTTCAGAATTACATTATGCAGGGAATATGATTAACTCCACTGAATTCCACCCTAAATATCATGTTAGAAGTGTAAGATTCCTCATTAACATAAACGGAACAAGAACACTGAGCTAAAGTATCTGCAACATTGCCATCAACGGCCAATGGGAAAGAAAGAATCTTGCAAAGGAATGACAGGTGGTTAAAAAGTCAAAGGAAGTGATGAAAGCTATAATTAAAACCATAAACTGTAAGTAAAAGAGCATGTAAACTACAGAGCCATTTAGTCCATGGGTGAAAGAACTCAGAATAATTATATCAAGCTAAATAGCTCTTGCTTTCTTGCAAGCTCAAGCTAGAACAGATAAGGAAACTTCCAGACAGGAGCCAGGAAACCATTTTTTGTCGAGTCTGGCCTAATCACTGCTTGATTTCTAGTAACTTAAATTTCCTAAATTTCTCTTTCCAATGAGGCAAATCATGTCTCCTTTACAGATATCTGGGAAAAACCAGTGAAATAAAAAAGCTGAAAAAAATATTTCTAAGAAAGACAGTATAATACAACTACATTTCCACTACAGTCACAAGGCATGTTTGAAAACATCCAGAGTCTAAAGTAGAAAAAACTCATATTTGTGTTTTCTTCCTACTCTTGATCAGATGGCTAAATTTAAGGAAATCAGTTAACTTCCTAAGAACCTCAGTTTCCTCATACATAAAGTGCAAGTAAGGATAAGATACGGTTGAGTAGCTCAAATGAGAAAACATATTAAAGTGCAATGTGGAAAATGTAACGATCTGTAGAAATAAGACTGATCATTTTAAAACTCGCTTCCAATGATATACAATAGGAATAGCAATGGTAGGAAGGTGACTATGAAACTTGTACATCCAAATTTGTCAGAAAACCAAGCAATGTTAGCTATGATAAGTGTTTCAGTATCTCACATCTATTAACATAGGTTTAAACAGTTTTCCCACTTTATTCTAGTCGACCCTCCAGCTTAATATCATCACTAATTTCATACCATGAGAATCACATTTTAAAAATTAATAATTCCTGCTTTATAACAGTCTAGTGCTATTGACTTTTTTGAAAAGATAAATGGAGGACTGTAAGGAAAGAGTTACAGACTCTCAAAGTGGGGAAGCAGAGCACGAAAGTATTTTTTTTTAATAATAATGAAATTAATAGATTTGGAATTTCCTTCTTAAAATTTCATGTCTAGATATTATAATTTATAAAACACTCCAATTATTTCATAATTCATTTGCAAATTCTTCCAAATCATTTTCAAGATGTATGGTGGCTTTGACAATGATCTGAAAGTCACCAATGTTACCTGCAGACATGTTTTGTTTGGCATGAATAGTGAATCTTTTCACAGAACAAAAAGTACATTTCCGGTGCCCGTGAACTCCTGTGGGAATAAAATTAGGTCCTATTCACATTTAAGTCACTTGTCTAGATCCTGAAGGTATTTGAGTCTGTATCTATGGATGCAACTTGGAACCTAAAAGTGAACAGTCCTAAATCTCTCCTAACTAAAAAGACTCTGAGTTATAAAGCCCATTAAATCCACATAATATATTTTAAACAGACACTTTCCTAATTTTCTTAATCTTGAATGTGTCCCATCTTCTCTTTAATTCTCAGATTTATTTCCAGTCTTTGTAGTAGGCATTAGGATAATCTATTTTCCTTCCTGAATAATCAGAAGACATTCTAGGGAGTATAAGTCTGAGCATGACAAATTGAACCATCCCCACCCCACTCATCCAGAGCAGACTGCCACCACCAACATCTACTAAGTCTTAGGCTAATTTCAAAGTAACTCTATAGTAATGTTTTTAATTTTTTTTACATTTTGGAATAAGAATCATTCAAACCTTTTTTCTATGACCTTGGATTTATAGATTTTTAAGTCCATAGTTGTAGTACTGTTTTACTGCTAAAGCTTTCTCTACATAGTTTTTATAGATTACTAAATAATGGGAATGAATTCCTTCTAAAAGTGAAGGTTAGAGCTGTTGAGATATTTTGCTTCTCAGAATAACGCTTCTTTTCTCACTACTGTGCAATCCTCAGACTAACTCAAATATTTAGGCCAGTTGGTAGTTTGTGCTTTTCCTGGCTTGGATTTACAAAAACCTTAGTTTTTAGAGATGCAGAGATCTGCTGGCTTAGACAAAGCATATCATAAAACATCAAAAGAGAGCTAGATTGTGTTTTCCTGACAAAGATCATCACAAAAAGAAAACGTGCGCACAGACATACACACACACAAACATACACACACTTTCTTTAATCTAGGCAGAAACAAGAAAAGTAACGGGAAATATTAGCACATAAGTGTTGGCAGGTCCAGTGTCCTGATTCATTGACAAATGACTCATGGTGCAGGGCAGGAATGAAAGATTTCCACGCCCAAAAGTGCCATGGGAGAATCAGGATTTCCATATCCTTCAGGGTGGTAGACATAACGTAGAACTCCACTAGAACCAAAGGGACATGGAAACAGGAACAAGAAATCTCTCAGCAGCAAACTTTGTGGACAGAAGACCAAGCAGCATATAGTGGCCCTCTTCCTGGATGCCAGATGCAGAAGGATAAATAGCACCTCCCACGAAACCTTGGCACTATAAGCTCCCTCACCCCCAAATATTTGACCCAGCCCTGGGAAAATGGGGGTTGCCTTGGCTGAGAATGAATTTCCACTGAGTAGTTAATAGGGATTAAAATTTGAAATATATTTGGGTATAGAAAATTGTTATATGCTGTATACAACTGAGTTTTCACAGAGTTTCATATCTAGAATATGATTTATAAAAGAAGTAAAAAATGTTTTATTATTATATGTTGTTAATCATACTCTAGATATTAAATGCTCTGCAAAATGACTCAGGTGTGCACAGTGGGGTTAAAGAGTTCCTTGTGCTTTCTAGTTACATCTGTATCACTGACTTCCAATGCACCATAAAAGCAATTTCACATACTAAAATAATCCAGTATTAAGCAAGAATGTAATACCGTTTTCAATATCTTCATATGTGGATGGTAAGAACTTGAGGTTAGTTGTAGGCTATACATATCACTTAGGTTAATGAAGTTAGTATGATCCAAGACATGTAGATATTAAATGTAGAGTATAGTAATATTAGGCTTGAATATTTAACCAAGCACTAAATCTACCTCAGTGAGTTTCAGTCCAAAACTTCATTCTAACCTCTAGAGAATGCAACTCTCGCTATCATCGTTCGTATAGTTGGAACATTTGGGTCCACTTTTTGCAAATGAGGTGACTTGCTTCTTGACTTCCAAAACCTTTAAGCAATCTATTATAACATGAATCAAAGGTTTATTGGATATCTTCTGAACCACCTGGGTGAGCTAAGGGTAAAGGAATCTAAAATGTATGTATTCCTTTCATTTAAAATGCATATGGGCTTATAAACCAATTGAAAATTACTTGGCATGAGCACAGAGGAACTTGGCAGAAAACATTTCTCTGAACCCAACACTTTGACAAAGTCCAAATGCAATAAAAAAAAAATTGCCCACATTTTTAGCCATGATTTGGCAAAATAGTCAAATAATAATTAAAAGAAAATACACTGAAATTAATCTGAAATAGCGATCTTTATTTTCAAATGAAATGCAGCTTATGAAAGGCTTATGTGTCTTTTTCTACAATAATGGATCTTAACCTTTTCAAGCAATAATCTTTTAGCATCTGATTATATCTGGGTCATATTCATATGCCTCTGTGAATGAGTCATTGCTTCCTATTGCCATTCTATGTGCTGTACAACCTGAAAGTAGAGCTAGGTGCCCTTCTTCCTCTGCACACAGGCACATACTCATATGCAGGTGTGTGCACACGTACACATACACCCAAGTGCATACACACACACTATAAAAGAAAAACAGTCCCTCCCTCCAAAAAATAAACCCTACTCCGTGTATTTGTGCTTTTGAATATTATGACTATATCTATATACTGTGCTTCTAATCTACTGACAGAAGCATCTAACTAACACAAGTGTAAAATTTTCTTCCAATGAAGTTTGCCAGATAAAATACAGTTTGCACAGCTAAATTTGAATTTAAGATAAACAGCAAATAATTTCTAGTAGTATAAGTATGCCTTGTGCAATATTTGGGACATGCTTATATGCAAAAAAAATTCATTCTTTATCTGAAATTCAAATTTAACTGAATGTTCTGTTTTTCTTTCTAAATGTGAAAACTCTACTCCCCACACCTCTTTATAAATGTATTTAGAAAAGCAAATACTTCAGTGAATAAGTAGTTCTCAAGCTCCTACTATGTATTGCATTCTCTTCAGTACTATAAGAACACAAAATCTTCTCTCCTGGTCATCACATCCAGTCAGGGGACATAAAACTAACATGCGAAGAATGCAATATAGGTTAACTGCTAAATTATGTCAACCATCTATAAATGATCTGTTTATCGACGCAAAATTTAATGTGGCCTCCTGAATTTAAAGACGTTTTCATGATTGAGATGCACGTTGAAGGAAATGAAGGATTCTTCTTTCTGGAAAAGGTATAAAGGTACATTCCAGAGAAGAGCAAAGTTGAAAGCTTAGAGGAGAGAATGAGTACAATATGTTTGAAACACATTGCAGGTGCTCAAAATATATATTTCATCTATATAAATGTCAATAATTCATTTCAGTCATTTGTAAAATGTGTTCCTTTACCTCAGAAACACAGAATCACAGACCTCCAAGCCTTGTAGTCTTTGACTCTCAGCAATACTTAGCCAGAATTGGATTTGAGATAAACAAGAGCATGGAGTATGCTGATTCTCTTTTTATTCCCAGCTCTTAGCACAATGTCTGGGCACAGTGTTCAGTAAATGTTTACAAAACAAATTAGAAAAAATGAAGAGAAGGGAGGGTTAGAGGAAGGAAAGAAGGGAGGAAGGAAGGAAAAAGGGAAAGAGCAATTGTTCAAGGCAGGGAGTTTTGGATATTCTAAAACTGAATTGTTATTTTAATTGATAATTTTTTTCCTCCTCCACCCAGCCCAGCCAGCACACACACTAACTTGTTCCCCTAAATGATAATTTTGTTTCAGGAATGAAAGATGGGAAGAAAATTTCAAAGATGCCAGTGACACACAAGCAGGAATTCTGCTACCCTTTTCATTCATTTATTTTGGAGAATGTTACTTTAAATAGAAACAATATTTCAGGCATTTAGAAAATATCCAGTAAGATTCCAGGATGGCAATTGTCTTAAAATCACTTTTCAGAAATCACTCTTCTACCAAAAACAAAAAGCAAAATTTAAGTAAATATGTTTAGAGAGTAGTTATTATGAAGTTTTTAGAAGTACAACTTCTAGATATTCTAAAGATAAGGATCGTGGGGTAAATGAGTTCATGCAATATTCACTGAAGATTCTTGAAGGGCAGATGGATGTGTGTTTGCTTTCTAACAGAGAGCTTGTTGTGGTGTATTGATTTCAGCATCAAGTCTAAAGGTTACTGCTGCAGCTGACAAGATACAACAGCTCACTGTCAGGCAGTGGATTTGTCCATTAGGATGAAGGAGATTTGAATATTTGCCCTACTTTTCAGGTTTTCAATCTCAAAATCATTACTTTACCTTACACATATATATTAAAGATGAATATTGCTTTCCTTCTCTGTCCTCTTAATTTCTATCAGGTTATTAGTGACTCTCTTCGGTACTGGTACTAGTTAGATAAAGCCAAGCAATAAAGCAAGATGACCCTTGCTACTGATCTACCATGTGGATATTTATTACATATAATAAGTAAGATGCAAAGACTCTGGAAATCTTGGCAGAATCAAAATGGTCCTGGTTATGGCATCTAAACACAGAGACTGACTGCTTTTGCTCAACCTTAAAAAATCTGAAAAAACCACTTACCAGACATTTTCACGAGGTGAGACTAAGGTAAAATATAAAATAGCACATGCCATGATATCTGAACCTAAAAATTCTGTGAAAAAAATATCCTCCATGTTTTATTACCCAGACCAAGGTCTACCAGTTTTACCACCTAGAGGCATGTTACACAGACAGAAGTATTATATAGACCTCTTTCCATTTTGGGTGATGGTTTTATAGGATTTACATAAAATCACAATGCTTAATTTTTAGTTAATCAATACAAACTATATAAATATTTTTTTAAAAATCCAATAGTGTCACATCCTCAAGAAAGAAAACGAAACAGAGCATCATTCCAGTTTTTTTCTAAGCATGTGCACTGAAAAATTAAGTAATTTATAGATCAATAAATTTTATTTTAAAATGAGGTCATATCTATGTATTTCATTGAAAGACATTACATTTAATATTTCTTGAATTGTTAGGATAAAAAGGAATTGAAAAGAAACTGAAGTTTCAGATAAATGTTTCCTTGTTTAAAAAACAAAAAAGACTGTAATGCCTAAAATATTCCTTTTAGATTAAGAAGAAGAGATTGTGATAGACAATTTAGAGCTGGAGCTGTTTTTTTCCCCTCCAAGTTTAAATTTTATGTTATCAAAATGACTCCCCACTACAAAAGATGAGAAATCAGCACTTACATGTTTTTTTCTCTTTCCTTCCGCCACTATCTGCTTTAAGATGGTCTATCTTTATTTTTGATCTATCAAGTTTATAACACTTGCATTCTTTTCTGTAGGAATAAATCCTTCCGTTGATTAAGCTGAGCAAGGGATTGTTGATTACTCTCAGTCCATTTTTCCATTACTATACTCTATTCCTGATTTCTAAATTTCGACTCATCATCTGGTTTGCCGAATTGGGACAGCAAGGTGCTTTTAAAGAGGAATATAAGGGATTTCCCTGTGCTCTTTTGTGCCTGATAATAACTGTCTACTGCCTTTATAAATATAAATTACCTTTGAACTTGAATTATAAATTGACTATAGTTTTGGATATTTCTCCTTGGAACTTTGTAGATATTGCTCTCTTTTCTTCTGATACTAAATCTCACTTTGGAAAGTCTGAGGCAAACTTGATTTTTCATCTTTTATTAACTTGTTATCTTGCTGTGTGCATGAAAAGTTCTTCAGTTATTTTTGAAATTCAGTTAACTAAACTAGAACATGTCTCAGTGTATACTACTTTGTATCAATTTTTTATAGATCCTGTATGACTTTTTACAATATCAAAATTAGTTTTTCATTTCATAGAAAGATTTTTACTACTGTCTCTGTGAACATATTTTGACTGTTCTATTTGTTGAATATTCAAGAGCAGCAACAGCACTCGTACTTATGACGCAATGTATTCGTTCTGTCCTATCTTCCTAATGCTTTACTGTCTTTGTCTTTTTTATTTCCCTCTGCATTCAAAATAATCTCATGACTTTCTTCTGTGGCAGTTATTTGAGTTTCATCCTCAACTTTTCTGATCCTGTTTTTTCCAATTCTTTTATTTGTTCAATTAATGGTATTGATTTGTTCCTCAATATGTTTCCATAGCTCAAAAATCTATTCTCTATTTTCTTAATGTGCTTTTGAACCCTTACTCTGCTGAACTAGGTCCTTGTGAAATTCTTCTAACGTAGGAGATACTCTTAGGGAGTTTATAAACAAACATGATTCTTTCTCTTTTGCTGGATTTTCTTCCTCCCTCCCTCCCTCCCTCCCTCCCTTCCTTCCTTCCCTCTTTCTTTACTCTCATAATATGTTTTCATACAGTTATGGATACAACTAGGGCTGGGAACCATTTTTGTTAGAGAACTTGAAATACTTACTTGTTACTGTGTAGTTAGATTTTTAAAAAAACTATATTAAGATTTCACTTCATTACTAGGTGACTGTGTCCTATTCCCAAGCAGTAGGGCAACCCTCAAGTTCTACATCACTTCTGATTTTACCACGGATCTATTGAAACTTTGAAGCCATGGTAGTATTTCCCACCTCTACTAGGCTTTTCAGATTTTTTTGTATGTTAAAGGACTTCTATATGTATTCATATTCTCTCTCTCCCTCTCTTCCTCCTTTTCCTTCCCTTCTCTTCTCCCACCTTCCCCCTCCTTCTCTTTCTTTCTCTCCCTCTACCTCCCCACCTCCTCTTTCACACACCCCCTGCAGTCTATCTACATATTCATCCTCCCTAAACCATGGGGTATCATTGATAATTTATGGAATTTTTCTTTTTTTGATTCATCATGTTCCCCTCTATTATTTTGGATTTGGATGGCAGGGTTAGGCACTCCATAATGCCTTCCAGAATGGTATGAGATTTTCTTTGATGTTTGGGTGTGTGTGTGTGTGTGTGTGTGTGTGTGTGTGTGTGTGTGTGTGTG